>NC_060142.1:486086902-486399630 GCF_021461385.2 Schistocerca piceifrons
ATGAGAGGGGGCTTCTGCCATCTCTCAAGCTAACGATACGTTTTCGTTATTCTTTGGATTATAGAAGACTGGAACCAAATTTCACTTTCGATTAGTGAAGACTTATGTAATGTCTTTCCCAAACGTCAAACTCCGTAACAGGGAAGCAAGTACTATTCTCTTGCTCATAAATTTAAATACCAATAATGATGCTATTTATTGCACTTACAGTGGTGTACCATCCACTACACCTCTACCTACTTACTTCCATTGTTTAGAGATTGTTGTAGCTTGTACTAATTTCATTGTACATTGACGTACAAATTTTCCGTGCCTTAAGCGTTTGTTTCCGAGACAAAAAACGTTTTATTTTTTATTTTATTTTATTTTTTGCTCCGACTTCGCCCAGTAGAGTGGTACCATGCAGCGTACAGGCCCTCCCAGTAAGGTGGCGTATGGCCGTCGTATTGAACGGAGATTATTTTGAAAAATAGGGTTTTGTAGTCGAAAGTGTGGGGAATGGAATGATACGAGGGTTATTCGGAAAGTAAGGAACGATCGGTCGCGAAATGGAAGCCACAGTGAAAATCCGATGAAGTTTTTGCACAGGTGTGTTGGGCAGTGTGTCTAGTATGTGCATCGATCACGTTACGTCGTTATTCTTAGTTCTGAGCACACAGGAAGCACATAAAGGTACCTAGAACAATAGTGTCTCCCGCCAAGTACGAGGGCCTGGTGAGAAATTTCGCCTGACGCTATGCAACCAACATTACATAACTGTCGTGCGGTTTCTTCTTCAAGACGATTGACAGCCGCATTCTGCAGGGGCAATGAAGATGCTCCTGCATCGTTTTCAATTGGAAATGTTTGATTACCCATAATACAGCCCGTAATCGTCTCCCTCTGAGTTTCATCTCTGCTCACATGAACTGCTGGCTATGAAGACAACATTTTGGCTCAGACAACGAGCTGTAGGCCAGCGTAGAGAATTGGCGGAAAGCACTGGCGGCTGCCTTCTATAACGAGGTTATTGGAAAATTGGTACAACGCTACGACACACGTGTACGTCGGATCGGCGACTATGGAATAAGTAGCTGGAAGTTGTAGCTAACTGTTGCAAATAAAACGGATTTGATTTTCACTGTGGTTTCCATTTCGCGATCTATCGTTCCTTACTTTCCGAATAACCCTCGTATGATGTTTTAGAGTCCTGAATAAAATCAACTTGCTTTCAGGAAAAAGATGTATTGCAACCTTTTTGAACGTCCCTCGTAGCTTCCTTTGAGTGATGGAAGTCGCCGTAAACCGACTGACTCGGAAGTCCGCTAGGCGCAGTCAATTGATAGATACCTGACAGATCTGTAAAGTTCCCTCAGAAATCGCTTGCGAAATTGATCTTATTTTAGGAGCATCTGTTTAGAGTGGGAATAGAAAACACTTCCAACTCCGATTGTATTCTGTTTCCCTGGTAGCTCCGAGTCTTCACATGGGACCGAGCGGAATCACTCGCCTTGAGTTTTATTCATCCACAATGGACCTCGTTCTTGGCGCCATGTTAGTGAGAGTTTTGTTTGGTGACATCAGCGGCCGGAAGACTGGGTAGTGTCTCTAACACAGATCGTAACTTGTTACCTTCATAACATATGCGGTAAGGGTGAACCACCGGCGCACAATCTGCCGCTAAAGTTAGATATGCTACCACCTAGACTCTAGTTAACACTCTGTTATATCCCACTGTAGCTTCTCCTTGCTCACAGCTCTCTGTCTCGCTCGTCCCAGCTCCATAATGATTTTATAAATTCCATAAGATATTCTTTTTCCATCTTTTTCGAGACTGAAAGGTTTGTTACTCAGTGAAATATGATGATCATTACAAGTTAATTGCTTTCATTGATAAATATCGGTAGTTGTTGGCTAAAGTTAACGTTAATCTTTTTTATACATAATATATTGCCATTATCGAGTTAGATTTGAACTTTTCCCCTTATTGTGACTGAAGCGGCCGGCCGGAGTGGCCGAGCGGCTCTAGGCGCTACAGTCTGGAACCGCGCGACCGCTACGGTCACAGGTTCGGATCCTGCCTCGGGCATATATGTGTGTGATGTCCTTAGGTTAGTTAGGTTAAAGTAGTTCTAAGTTGTAGGGGACTGATGACCTTAGATGTTAAGTTCCATAGTGCTCAAAGCCATTTTTTGTGACTGAAGCATAGCCCTTTCTCCGCACCTAGATCCTCATGAGTAACTTCGGTTAATGAGTGTAATAAGTCACAGACTTATTCATTCCTGCAAAAACGATTAAGTACGATGTTTTGAAGACTACATCACACGGACTCGCGTTCCTTGTGTTCCGCATGTAAGAGGAACTAGTGAACAATTTATAGACTTACGGTCATAGGCACTCCATGTAGTTCATTGGAAATTACCCTTTAGGCTTCACAAATTGTTGAGTGAATTTGTCCAGTGAGTTTTTAAAACTTGAAACGTGAAACATTGCCCTAGGCCCATCTTTAAAAATAACTGTAACGTGTTGTATAGCGTGACCAGTGTACTTCTGTGCTTAAAGTATTGTATACGAAAAAATTCTGTGTTCCCCACTTTCCTGTGCACTCCTAAGAGGATAACAATATTTGTACTGATAAAATGATAATTTGCGTTCCATCTGAATTTGCACTAGTACATTTCTTCTCCAGTGCACAGCACGACACAGTACTGCCTCAAAGCAAGACGCATACTTAGTTTTGTGAGACGATACCTAATCACCAGCTACACGTCAATGGAGTACATTCCGAATCAAACTGACAACTGCGGCTTAGTGTATGAGTGAAGTAACATTTGCGCCACATTGTTTTCGGACTTCACGAATGGTATTTGATTTACAAATGGCATTTTCGTCTCGATTCAGCCTTTTTTAAACGATATTCAGTTCTATGCCTGGAAAGTAGGGCAGTCGTATTCATATTCTCTTGGCACAGTTTCACCTTTTTTCTCTGAGCTGTATATTTTGATGAGTAGACTCACTGATATATTCTGAGGTATCTGACTGTCCTCACGTATTGCATATTGTGATTAGTGACATTTACCGCTTCTTTTCCTATTTAGTACTGCAAAATGATGGATACATTGGAATATTATTTTTCACTGCAATGGATTTTTGTATATTTCTTCTCTTTCTTAATTTGAGTGAAATTCATTATCACTTGAAAAACGTTTTTCCGCACTAACGTTAGTTTTGTAGCTTATTTCTGTTTACTCGTAGCAACGTCTGCTTCATGGGTTCGTACTGGGCTGTTGTGTTCATATTTTACGCTGTGCTATATACCTTTAAGATATACGTTCAACAGAATTAGTATATGTGATGTTTGAGAGTAGCTGCTCATTATGCTCAGTAAATTTATCAACAGTATCACTGACAGTTTCGTTAAATGCATCCGCATTCATTATTATCTTCCATAATTCTAATGGGATCGTTAGACTCGCTGTTGTGGCTTTCTATTTGTATCCTTCTCATTATTTCTGTAATTTGTTACCCTTGTCTCTTTGTCCCGCTAATGCTTGTGTGTGATGTAGTATTTTGTGCCTCATGTCTGTTGAAAGATCTTTATTTCAGTCAGTCCTTGATTTATTTGTCTAAGACATCGGAAACGTTATCAAAAGAGTGGAGAGGCGTTTACTTTATGCAGTGAACACGTAGTGCGTAGTGGGACGATCACACTGTTGTAGAAATAATTCAAAAGCCAATATCGCTTAAATGCTTAGCTCGTGTTTCGTATACGTCTTGTTCTAATATTACTATCGATCGCAGTTTTTTTTAATAAGTGCAATTCCATTTTTTCTTCTTAATCTAGTTTCCAATTTTGTTAGTGGTTGCTTTTAATATCAAGACGACAGGCTGTCTTCCTCTTTCTTCCTGTGACTGCTTGCCGGCCGGGGTGGCCGAGTGGTTGTAGGCGCTACAGTCTGGAACCGCGAGACCGCTACGTCGCAGGTTCGAATCCTGCCTCGGGCATGGATGTGTGTGATGTCCTTAGGTTAGTTAGGTTTAAGTAGTTCTAAGTTCTAGGGGACTGATGACCTCAGTAGTTAAGCCCCATAGTGCTCAGAGCCATTTGAACCATTTTTTGTGACTGTTTGTTTGGTGCCTCGTGGTCCTGTTGACTTCATGTAAAGGTGGAAGCCATTCCTTTCTGCATTTCTGCTGCAATTACTCATATACATTTGTATACATATATATGGCACAAGAGCCACCATTAACTCTCTGCAAGCTGGATATATTGTTCGCATTTTATTTTCTATCATCCCCACTCCAGTTACAATTGGGCTTTTTGCTTCTGTATGTACTTGGAACACAGCACAGTTTACAAAAGCAAAATATCAATAGAGTAATAGAGTTCACTTGTGAAGATTAAACACTGCTTTGATAATTCAATAGAAAAATTTCAGTTATAACACCAACATTCAGTCTTCGTTTGATCCTCCGTATATCTATTGCGGATCATTTAAGGATACTTTGCTATCTGACAACGCTGTACATGTATGAAATATTTAGGCCCCTTATAAACCTATAAGTTGACACGAGCCGTTTCATAAGACTACTAGTAGTAGGTGGAGTTAGGGTTCAAACGGGCTTTCATATTTATGACAGACTTATTTACTTTTGAATTCGATGTAATTTATTTTCTTGGGACTACTGCACCACCACATTAACGGAACTATGACAGGCGTTCTATGCCTGGTAACATGTGCAAAATAAAATTGTTGCGTGCTGCCTTGTTACAGGAATGATAGAAAACCATTTCTATCAAAGATTAGTAATTTCATGTGAATGACTATGGTAAAACGAAAAAGGCGTTCGAATATTAGCATGCCCAGCGTCAGTAACTCCTTTGGAAGTTTTATACATCAGTAATTTCGTCAGTATGTGGAGTTCACTTAGTTGTGTTCCATCAGTCTCCATATTCCGTGTGGACCAATGGCCGGGTGCAAGTCTTTCAATTGGACGCCGCTTCGGCTATTTGCTGTCTCCACAAACGGCTGTTAACCAAGCAAAGTCATCAAATCATTTCTTGGACTTTCTTGAAAGTACAGCTTTATAACTAACGCTTCTATAGTATGTATGAAATTAGATCTTCTAAAATGCCAGTAAGCAAATCATGGAACGTTGAGTACAGTTTTTTGCTGATGATACGGTTTATAAGCCAAATCAGTGTTAGTACTTATACCTCTGGCTGCGTTACTTAGCTGAGAAAGGAGTGATTCTGCTCGTTAACCAGCGGAATTTAAATCTTCTTCGTACGCCACCCTTCTAATACCGAGTATTTTTTGTTACACTGAGTACCATTGGGGTCTTTAGTGACCCCAACGGAATTTATTTTTTATTAAGGATAGTTTTAATAATGGTAGAATAAAATCACATTACTTATTTTTTCCACAATCTAAAACATGATGTCAGTCACATTACTTTAAAATAAAATCCATATTTTTTAAAATTATTTATTTTCGTAAAATTTACAAACGATTCTAATGAAACTACAAACATTTTTGATTAAATTCCGTAGTGACATTTATGACGCATTACACTTACAGCAATAAATTGCAGAGTAGTTTTTACACACAGAACATCCACATTTTGAACATTTATCGGTGAGTTTTCTATTCTTAGACGTTTTGCAAAACGGACACCTTCCTGCTCTTTTTGTCTGTACTGTTGGTAGAGGTACTGGGGAAATAATTTTGTCTGGCTTTCTTCCGACGAGTTGCTTTCCTAATTGTATGAGAAATGCCCGTCTCTTGTAGTTGGTCCTTTCTGCCCAGTCTGGTGTAAGATGTAGCCATATGATAAATGCATTCAGTGCACTGATATCAATCATGTTGTAAAATAATACCATTGGCCACCTTCCGCTCATTCTCTTTGTAGTGTACGTTCTCACCAGCTTGTCCATGGTATCTACTCCTGATTTTGTTTTGTTATAATCCAGAATCATTACTGGCTTGCATTCTTCACGATCTACCACTAAATTCCTTGAATGAATTGTACTGAGCAAAGTTACAACTTTTCCCTTTTTCGGACAATATGAAACGATTGAAGAATGCTCTTGGAATCCAAAAATAGATGAATATCTCACTCGACCTTTGGTCTGAGTGAAAGCTTGTGGTAGTTCTTCTTTATTTTTTCTAATTGTTCCTAAGAGTGTAAGATTGAATTTCATAAGTTCTCTCGCCAAACTAAGGCTAGTGAAAAAGTTGTCAGTTGTTACATTTCTGCCACTGTTTTCTAAGCCTTTCACCATATCTAAAGCAACTCTCTTGCCTTGACCAACTTCACGAGATTAATTTTCTTGTCGACCAGCGTAAACTTGTAGATTGAGAACGAAAGATGTTGCACTATCACACACAGCCCATAATTTCAACCCATATTTTCCTGGTTTTGAAAGAATATATTGCCGAAATGGACATCTACCGCGAAATGACACAAGTTGATCACCAAGTGTTACGTTGCTGTGAGGAACATATGCTTCTTGAAATGTGTGTACTCACATTTCAAACATTTCTCTAATGGGAGCCAGCTTGTCAGGAGCACGGTTGTGACGTCTCACATCTGCGTCATCAAATCGGATGCATCTTGAAATTTGTGTAAAGCGATTTCAAGCCATTGCTTCACTAGAAATGGGTCTACCATCGTCTTTGTTCCACATATGTGTAACTGCTTCATTATGGGCCTTGTAAGCACCTGCTAGGATCAAGACACCGATAAAGCACTTCAGTTAAATGGCATCTATTGGTTTCCATTTACTACCGTAAACAAGACTACCCTCTTTGTTAGTACATTTTAGAATTACATCAACAATGTTTCTCCTAAGAAACAACTGAAAAGCTGATTCTATGGAGTCTACATTTTTCACTGTAAATTTTGTTGGACCTGGCTTCACTCGCATTATGTTCCATCTCTCTTCTCTTCCACAAGCTCTTCTCAGCTTGTGTTTGTGTCACAATTCTTCTTTGTTTTTAGACCTACACAAATTTAAAAAAAAATTAAAAATACAAAGGGTATATCTTGGCGCTAGACCCTAATCCACATTTACAAAAATACAATGTGTACTTACATATAACAGCCATAAATATGTGTTACTTCCTGTTCAGGCTGGACATCTGCGCTGTCCAAATCTTCTTCTGAACTTCCAGCTGATTGAGGAATATTCTCTTCTAAGATGTCAATTTCTCCATCGCTGCGTGAGACATCAGAAACTATATCACTGATATCACTATTTGATTCTCCAGATAGAGTATTATCCTGCAGTAATATTTCAAGCACTTCATCTTCGGAAAGATGACGAGGCATTTTCCACTAAATGGAACACACACAATAGTAGTCTCCACTTGTATGGAACAAATAATTGTCGGCTTATAAAGTATTGGCAACAATCACACGTTACAGCAATATTTACAAGAACAAAACAAAGGACATACAGCAACAGTTACGGATCAATGCAGCATTATTGGGTAATAACACCGCAAGAGAGAAATGGGGTCGCATTTCACCCCAATGGTATTCAGTGGTACTATCTTGATTTTCTGCAAAACTAAATATTTTCAAAAAGTTTTATTAATATATTACGAACCCATTACTTAATTCAGGAAAAGTCCAAATTTTTCATAACTTTTAGGAATAGGAAATACGGTATATTTTACAGAAAATTACGGCCTGAGGTCATTATAGACCCCACGGTATTAGGAGGGTTAAAAACGGAAGTCACATTTTTCTCAGCCACCTTTTACTACAGAGGGAAATAAAAGGAAGAACCGTACCATGGCTGGCTGTAAAATGTATGAGTGAGTACATCATCAGTCATTCTAATGATATATCAGAACACCTGGCAACCTATTTCTTTAAACACTTCAGAGAAATGTTGGACAACAGCTATAGGGTATCAAGCGAGGCTGCTGGTTCTTCTCTTCCAAGGCGCCCTGGTGCTAGAGCGATTCATGTTTGTTAAAAAAGTTTAGTTTTTAGGAAACTGTAAGCTTGTAAGGTTACTTGCTCATTTTTGGTGCTCATTGAAAGGGACGTTAGCTCCATTTGCGTTCGATATTGTTCAAACAGAAGTTTCTAAACGTCGATGTATTACACCACAGAGATCCTGAGTACATGTAATGTTTAAGAAAGACAAATGCTTAACACTTTTCCCTTTATTGGTTCGGGTCAGTTGCTTTAGCTGTCGAGACGCGATTAAGCAAAATTCTTTATTAACATAGCTTGCGCTTAAGAGTTAGAAATTCATTACTGCTTTACAGTTTCAGTAAATAATCTCATGGCAGAGTAATCTATTTTTGTATAAGTGATATTTGCTAAAGATTCTGACAATTGTTAAAGAATCAGAGTTTCAATGTGTTGTTTGAATGTTAGTCTGTTTACAATCATTAAGTAAACGCAATATTTTTCACCGTCTCCTCACGAAAATTTGGTTTTCTAACAGTGTGTCGCCGCTTTGCTCTCTGCAGAACACAGTGGTTCAGACTGAAGTATGATATGCTTGGTAACGCACGGCTTTCCGGGTGGGAAGGAGCGCCTGGTCCCCGGCACGAATCGGCCCGGCGAATTTGTGTCGAGGTCCGGTGAACCGGCCAGTCTGTGGATGGTTTTTAGGCGGTTTTCCATCTGCCTCAGCGAATGCGGGCTGCTTCCCCTTATTCCGCCTCAGTTACACTAAGTCGGCGATAGCTGGGCAAACAAGTTCTCCACGTACGCGTACACCACCATTACTCTACCACGCAAACATAGGGGTTACACTCGTCTGGTGCGAGACGGTCCCTGGGAGGTCCACCGGGGGCCGAACCGCACAATAACCCTGGATTCGGTGTGGGGCGGCGGAGGGGTGAAGTGGACTGTGGTAGTCGTCGTGGGGTTGTGGACCACTGCGGCTGCGGCGGGGACGGAGCCTCTCCGTCGTTTCTAGGTCCCCGGTTAACATACAATAAATACACTCCTGGAAATGGAAAAAAGAACACATTGACACCGGTGTGTCAGACCCACCATACTTGCTCCGGACACTGCGAGAGGGCTGTACAAGCAATGATCACACTCACGGCACAGCGGACACACCAGGAACCGCGGTGTTGGCCGTCGAATGGCGCTAGCTGCGCAGCATTTGTGCACCGCCGCCGTCAGTGTCAGCCAGTTTGCCGTGGCATACGGAGCTCCATCGCAGTCTTTAACACTGGTAGCATGCCGCGACAGCGTGGACGTGAACCGTATGTGCAGTTGACGGACTTTGAGCGAGGGCGTATAGTGGGCATGCGGGAGGCCGGGTGGACGTACCGCCGAATTGCTCAACACGTGGGGCGTGAGGTCTCCACAGTACATCGATGTTGTCGCCAGTGGTCGGCGGAAGGTGCACGTGCCCGTCGACCTGGGACCGGACCGCAGCGACGCACGGATGCACGCCAAGACCGTAGGATCCTACGCAGTGCCGTAGGGGACCGCACCGCCACTTCCCAGCAAATTAGGGACACTGTTGCTCCTGGGGTATCGGCGAGGACCATTCGCAACCGTCTCCATGAAGCTGGGCTACGGTCCCGCACACCGTTAGGCCGTCTTCCGCTCACGCCCCAACATCGTGCAGCCCGCCTCCAGTGGTGTCGCGACAGGCGTGAATGGAGGGACGAATGGAGACGTGTCGTCTTCAGCGATGAGAGTCGCTTCTGCCTTGGTGCCAATGATGGTCGTATGCGTGTTTGGCGCCGTGCAGGTGAGCGCCACAATCAGGACTGCATACGACCGAGGCACACAGGGCCAACACCCAGCATCATGGTGTGGGGAGCGATCTCCTACACTGGCCGTACACCACTGGTGATCGTCGAGGGGACACTGAATAGTGCACGGTACATCCAAACCGTCATCGAACCCATCGTTCTACCATTCCTAGACCGGCAAGGGAACTTGCTGTTCCAACAGGACAATGCACGTCCGCATGTATCCCGTGCCACCCAACGTGCTCTAGAAGGTGTAAGTCAACTACCCTGGCCAGCAAGATCTCCGGATCTGTCCCCCATTGAGCATGTTTGGGACTGGATGAAGCGTCGTCTCACGCGGTCTGCACGTCCAGCACGAACGCTGGTCCAACTGAGGCGCCAGGTGGAAATGGCATGGCAAGCCGTTCCACAGGACTACATCCAGCATCTCTACAATCGTCTCCATGGGAGAATAGCAGCCTGCATTGCTGCGAAAGGTGGATATACACTGTACTAGTGCCGACATTGTGCATGCTCTGTTGCGTGTGTCTATGTGGCTGTGGTTCTGTCAGTGTGATCATGTGATGTATCTGACCCCAGGAATGTGTCAATAAAGTTTCCCCTTCCTGGGACAATGAATTCACGGTGTTCTTATTTCAATTTCCAGGAGTGTACAATGATATGCTTAGAATAGTTGCATCTCCTTGCACTGCACAGAGCAAGGTTTTCCTTTACTATTTAACTAGTTTGCTGCCGTGCTGCATTTTATGTTCATCATTTTCGAGCAGAACCGAGTTTTCTTTGCCACAAGTAAGGCATGAAAATTTCTTAGGGCCAATTTAACATCAATTGGGAAACAATAAAGTCATTCACAGTTAAGCATTGAATTTCGAAATTAATATCCAATTCAGTTTAGGTGAAGTTCAAATCAGACTACACTTTTTTGTTAGGCAGGGTTATTGCTACGGTGCAGTGATACTATTGCGTGCGCGTCGTTTAGTGTCTGGAATTTTCTTTAGTCAGTTTGATGATGTAAATTTTCAGGGAATATTTAGAACAACATTTTGGACAGTTATTCTTTCAAAGTTCGATTTGTAATTTAATGTAATTGGCGTCGAGTGTTGGAACTGAATGCCACGTACTGAACGTTAAGCATTATAGCTCTGTTCACTGAACTGTGGAGTACAAAATTTCGCAGGACTGCTTATTCCGTATACAGTTTTACATTTCTAATTATTTTTGGTAAAAATTAATTTGTAATACAGTTCTGCAATATTAGACAGATTTTGGTGATTCATTGTTTGAGACGTCGGTGACTTTCCGAAAGTACACCACTTGCTTTGTTCAGAATTACAACACACAAACACACACGAAGTTAAAGCAGAGGAAAGTAGTTCAGTTTAGTTCAGATTACAGCACTAACAAACTCAACTAGTTACAAGCTTCCATGTCAAACCTTTTCACATTGGCCACTTCCATTTGTTCCCATAGCTTTTAACTCATTAACTACAGAATTTTCTTTTTGCAATCTAAATTTTTTTCTGAGATGCTTGATTGACTTAGAGTCTGAGAAAAAGAATATAACGTAAAAACGTGAAGTGACCTTGAAATAAACATTGTATTTTAGTCGATGTCGAAATGGAGATCAAGGCACTTGCCACTGTCATTTTTCATTTTCTTTTATTTCTTGCGCCAAACTGAGCATTCCATACACAGCCACACATTGCACACAGAGTACTACCTCCTTGCATTTTTCTTTCAAATTTCGCTTTTTTTTCTTTGTTTTATCACGTGTGCAGTTCCAGAAGACCGTAGTGCAGCTGATGCACGTGACGGGAATGCTTTCGGGTATGATAGATGTCCTACCCACCTTGGGTCAGAATGACAGGATGAATGAGCGAGATCTGCCATTGTCACTACCCTTCTGAACTGGAGCAGTGATATATTTTCATTCGCGAGGCGTAGATATTCGAACCGTACGCGGGCCACTGGTTAAATCCGTGTCTCACTGGTTTGTCGCGAAATAATTGTTTTAAGTAATGGTGTCCGTAATATCGAACCATTTGCTCACCAGTTTTCAGGTTACCAGAAAAAACTGGAAATTTTATGAAATTCTTATTCAGCAAGTCCATATTGGGACGAATTTTGAGAACTGTATCCCATCCGTCAGCTGTGGTTGTGGTCTTTTGTGTGTTCTCATTTAACTGAAGGTGGCAGTTGATTTTCACATATCCGTCTTGGCTCATACACTGTCGTACGTGCCTTATCAATGTCCTTGTGTTCATTCCAATGTAACTGTTCCTTTGGGGAAGCTTGATACCCCGTGAAGAGCAGCATACTTAAGAACTTTTTTATGCATTCATCGGATAATTCAAATCTGTGATTATTCTTCTTTGGATCATATCGGACACTTTTACTGCCAGTTAAGTTCACTTCTGGTTCATAATTGTAGATGACGGGTCCGACTGTGATGAGACTGGTAAAAATATATTGGTTGTGACTCTACCAACCAACGGCCTTGTCGTTCTGGAAACACCAGTTCCCGTCAGATCACCGGAGTTAAGCGGTACCTCGAACTTCAGCTGGAAGAGTCAATCTCCGTCCAAACTGGCCCCGGAAGACCCAACGGTACCGACCGACCGTCGTGTCATCCTCATCCGATAGACGTCACTGGGAGGAGAAGTAGGGGCATATGGCTAGCACGCCGCTCTCATGGCCGTTATCAGTTTTCGTGACCGGAGCAGCTACTTCTCGATCAAGTAGCTTCCCAGCTGGCCTCACAAGGGCTGAGTCCACCCCGCTTGCCAACAGCGCACAGCAGCCCTGATTGCCACTCACCCAAGTGCTAAGCGCTTAACTACTGTGATCCGACGGGAACGGTGTTATCACTGCGGCAAGGCCGTTGGTTGGGAAAGTCACAACCAATATATTTGTACCAGTCTCATCACAGTCGAACTTGTCATACACGAGATATGGAGGGAGTTCGACTATATCAAAAAACTAAGAATCCTTCACCCTCATCACAGAAGAAGCCAAGATATTAGGGTAATTTACAATTTCTTCAATTTCCTTTAAAGAAAGTGCTTTATAGAGACTCATTGTGCTTCGGGAGAAAATAAAAACAAAATGTTGTTGTAGGCAAGACCTGCATGAGCACCAAATGGGGATCGAAATTCAGAGAGCCATCTTGGGAAAAAAATAAGCTTTGGAAACAAATAATCGATAGACATATTCTAAAGCCGTTACAGAACATGTCCGTACACTGGTGCTGGAAGCACTGCTGTGAAAATGTTCGTCTCTTGTAACTCTGGAAAACTTTACTTCTTCACATGAATAATCCTCTAGCGTCAACTGTTTACATCAATTGACTAACAATCAAAGCACAGTCTTAACAAAAGTATATACGATTATGCAAAATAGTAACAATTTTTGCCAAGATAATTAAAAATGCAAAATTTTCGTTACGCAGACAAATCCACAAACGGGGATCGTGGCACTTAATGTGTTAATAAATTTTGTACGGGAAGACCTTTCTAACTTTTTTTAAGAAGATGAAGAAGAAGAGGAAGAAGAAGAATAAAAGAGGAGGTAGCACATTCTGTACGTAGTTTGCAGCTGGTGGTGAGAATTTCCAGTTTCCGGCGCATTGTAAATCTAGCGATGCTGTCCTTTGACCGAACCAAACGCGCCGGATGCTCTCACCGTGAACTAATGGTCACAGGGGAAATAACGCGAAGCCGCGCTAAACGACCTCGCGCGCTGCCGCCACGTCGCAGGTGTGTGCACACTCTTTCCACGATGCGGCTTGTCGTTACTCCCGAGGACGCACGGGACAACGAGCAGCCGAGGCAGTGCAAATACTCCCAAGTACGCGTCCAGTACTGCAGCGGGTACTGTCGTGGAAGTCCAGCGCGTGTTACGTTGTCGTGGGCTCAGTTTTCACTCCTAATCGTAGTAAAGTGTCACATTACACAACAGGGTCAACCAGAACTCTAACGACAAAATGTCTTAGGTTGGTCACTGATATTTTCTGAGTATTTTCACGCAAAAGACCCGTGTTCTGCGGTGACTCGTTACGGGGTAATTGTATTTCCTTTGCTTTCTTACCCTCGCTTATCTTTGCATCTGTATATGCGATGATCCGACTGCATTGCTTCAGCTGAGATGGAAATACAGCTTTTGAAAGTATTCAGTGCCATATTCCACTGTTGGTAACACCACATTGGCCAAAATCAGTCTGATCTCTATATAGGTGAAGGTTCAAATGGCTCTGAGCACTATGGGACTTAACAGCTGAGGTCATCAGTCCTCTAGAACTTAGAACTAGTTAAACTAAACTAACCTAAGGACATCACAAACATCCACGCCCGAGGCAGGATTCGAGCCTGCGACCGTAGCGGTCGTGCGGTTCCAGACTGAAACGCCTAGAACCGCTTGGCCACACCGGCCGGCTATAGGTGAAGAAAAGGGTAAGAAAATCCTTAGATATTGTAATAGGCTACAGATTTTACTTTCAGTATAATTTGAACCTTATCTTTTGCATTTCACTATAGGAGACACAGCAGTCGTAAATATTCACTGTTAATGAAATATTTGAAAAATGAAAATATCTGTCATTGGACCAATCAGGGCCACTGGTTTCCTTCATTTTTCCAGGAATCTCCCTTGGTTGGGCTGTAGTGTAATAGCTTTTAAGCACACTTATGTCTAAATAAGTGTCAATAAATTTCATATTTTTTATTTTATGAGATTTTTCGGCATTTGAAATTGAATACCATGTATCCGAAACCAAGGTGGCTAAACGTAGACATGACATATAACGAAAACCATTAGCTAAGTTTTGTTCATACGGGCCTCCTTAGGTCTAGGATTAGACAAAAATCTAGGTGCCCCATGCAAGGCAACTCGCACTACATCGCTAAACAAAATTGTGTGAACTGGTCGTACTTTCCAAAGAGGGCTGAGGAAATTTAATTATCATTGCCATACCGGTACGACATTTCAATCATTAGTACCAGTGAATTACAAGAACGTAGTGCAACGCGGGGTACACTTAATGACATGTAGTATGGTCCTATTGTCTAACCAACCTATCGAAGGGGCCGGCCGGTCGACGTCAACCTTCCCCTACGCGTGAATCGGCATGAGTTCTTATAATCGTGAGATTCTAGTTTCTCTACAATAGTGACAAAATATTTTGTTGAAGTGATTGGTTGACCTTGTGTAATGTCGTCTCACCACACAGTAATCGTCTTTTAGTTAAGTATGTTACCTCCACAGGTTCTAAATTTGTCATTTAAATACTGTTTTCTCGAAAGAGAAGAGAAGAGATCGGATGTACTTCACTTTCTGTGAAAGCCAAGTTCGAAAATGCTCATTTGTGGAAAACAACAATGCGTCTTTTCAAAGATCGATAATTCACAGATGCTACATGTCTCTGAACTATTTCTGTATTAAATTTTCTTGAAGATATGATCTGATTCATTTATATAGATCACTCTGTATAAAATTATTCCAATTACTCTTCATTTTTTCCCTTTTTCTAACCACCTTCAGAGATGTTCCTGAAACTGAATAAGTTCTGATTCACCCTCCAGACAGGCTGCTCCTTACCGCTCTTCTTAATATTCACGTAATTGTTTTGTGAATGGCCTCTTCAGATCATACAGTTTTAAAACTCGTACTTAATTGAAACCAACACCTTTCCTGTACTTAGTATCTTTTAAACAAACTGCTTGCACGTTGTCCACTTTTAATAAAATTTACATAATAATTTTTTCCTTAATAGTGGACTATCAGTCGATCATAATATTACTGCACCTGGAAGTGAGGACGCTTCAGTCGGCTTATATGAGTTTTTATCATAGTTGAAAACAAATGATTCTGAGCACTATGGGACTTAACTTCTGAGGTCATCAGTCCCCTAGAACTTAGAACTACTTAAACCTAGCTAACCTAAGGACATCACAAACATCCACGCCCGAGGCAGGATTCGAACCTGCGACCGTAGCGGTCGTTCGGTTCCAGACTGTAGCGCCTAGAACCGCACGGTCACACCGGCCGGCCGATAATGACAACAGAAGCGCAAGTGGAATAATATCGTGGACACGTAATACGTCGGTGACTACTCAAGAGACTACTACACTACGCAAGATTGTAGATCTATCTTTTGTTATGGACACTGTAAATGCTGTTATCTTTGATGAGACATTAAAGAAATGATAGAATATTTTTCATTCAAGCTTTGTGAACACGAAAATACAAAGTTTATCTAGACAACGCAGTCTAGCACTCTTACTCCTACCGACGTTTTAGTGACCTGCACTGCCGCTTGACAGATAATCACTGGACTACCGTGCAGAAACGTGCTCATTCAACATGAAACAAACAAAAGGAAACAAATTTTTTAATACAGGTATTCAGAATACAGCATAACAGCTGACGTCGCTAAAGCACATAAATAAGGCGGTGCCTCGTATCAGAATCTGAATCACCACACATTGAACTGAAAACATCTGTACGACAGTGCAAATGTCGGCGGTGTGCGCATTGTGCCTCCTTTGGTATCTAACTTGTTCCATTCATTGACGGAACTTGCTGTTGCTGTGTTCTGTTTTCTCGATAACGTTAATTGTGCGTTGTCAGTCATATGTATGTAGTTATACGCGTAGATTTTCTGATAAAACGTTGCCCGATGTGCACCTGGTGTATGGGTGTATGGGTTAACTGAATGCAATGCCAAAGTGGCACAACGACACTATGCTGATTTGTTCTCGAAACGACGGCAACCCCATCACACTAATCTTGCCTCTGTTCACAATATAATGTCTTAGATTGTTTATTTACCCTTATCTATCTACATTTGTATCTTCCTTCAGTATGTTTCAGACTGTATAATTTCCTTTTACTTTGAAATCGCCTCGACAAATTATGTTCGCTTCGCTTCAGGGAAATGGCGACGTTGTCGAGCAAATGCTACAGGTTGATTTGTAGATTTTTCTATAATAAAATGTGGGGGATTTGATTAATACAAATAAAGAACTTGGGAAATGGTGTTTGTATTATGATGATGAGGTCCCAAACTCCGAGGACCGAAGGGGTGGTTTGCCAATGCCTTCCTCCGACCGTAATGGGAATGAATGATGTTGATAAAGACGACAAAACAACACCCAGTCATCACGAGGCAGGAAAAATCCCTGACCACGCCGGGAGTCAAACCCGGGAACCCATGCGCGGGAAACGAGAACGCTACCGCAAGACCACGAGTGTGTATTAAGAGCTCGGCCATATATTTAAAGCAAATGTTGCAGTTCAGAATCCTCAAAATATGCATAGAGGTGACAAGTCATGGAATGCCTCCTTATATCGTGTCGGATCCCCTTTTGCCCGCCCTACTGCAGCGGCTCGACGTGGCATGGACTCAACAAGTCGTTGGAAGTCCCCTGCGGAAATACGGATCCATGTTGCCTCTATATCCGTCGTTAATTGCGAAAATGTTGCCTTTGCAGGATTTTGTGCGCGAACTGACGTCTCGATTATTTCTCATAAGTGTTCGATGGGATTCGTGTCTGGAGGTCTGGATGGCTAAATTATTCGCTCGAACTGTACAGAACATTCTTCAAAACAGTCGCAACAATTATGGCCTGGTGACATGGCACATTGTCATCCCTAAAAATTCCTTCGTTGTTCGAGAACATGGAGTCTATAAATAGCTGCAAATGATCTCCAAGTAGCCGAAAATGACCATTCCCAATCAATGATCGGTTGGACCATAGAACCCAGTCCATTCCATGTAAACACGGCTTGCAAAATGCCTTGTTGACAACTTGAGCCCATGGCTTCGTGGGAACTTCGCCACACTCGAATCCTGCCATCAGCTATTACCAACTGAAATCGGGACACATTTGACCAGGTCACGGTTTTCTAGTCGTCTCGGGCCCGAGCCCAGGAGAATTGCTGCTGTCCCGCTTTTAACAAAGTCACTCACATCGGACGTCTGCTGCCACAGCCCATTAACGCCGGATTTTGCAGCACTCTCCTAACGGATACCTTCGTCATACGTCCCACATTGATTATTTTACGCAATGTTGCTTGTCTGGTAGCACTCACAACTGTACGCAGAGCTGTGGCTGAGCGGTTCAAGGCGTTTCAGTCCGGAACCGCGATGCTGCTACGGTCGCAGCTTCGAATCCTGCCTCTGGCATCGATGTGTGTGATGTCCTTAGGTTAGTTAGGTTTAAGTGGTTCTAAGACTAGGAGACTGATGACCTCAGATGTTAAGTCCCATAGTGCTCAGAGCCATTTTAATCATTTTTTCTACGAAGACGCGGCTGCTCTCGGTCGTTAAGTGGAGGCCGTCGGCCACTGCGCTGTCCGTGGTGAGAGGTAATACTTGAAATTTGGTATTCTCGACTCACCCTTGACGCTGAGCATCTCAGAACACTGAATTCCCTACCGATTTCCGAAATGGAATATCCCATGCGTCTGTCTCAACCCATCATTCTGCGTTCAAAGTCTGCTAATTTCCGTCGTGCGGCCGTAATCACGTCGCAAATCCTTTCACATGAATCACTTGAGTACAAATGACAGCTCCGCCAATGCACTGCCATTTTATATTTTCTGTACGTGATACAATCACAATCCTTACATGTGCAAATCGCTATCCCCTCAGTGTATATAATGCGTCTTTCTTGTTTGCCTTCCAGAAAACGGAAGTCTACTATCTCCCTCAGGCAAAATAAGAAAATGGCAGCAGCGATATAACTGCTGCCGGCCGGGGTGGCTGAGCGGTTCTAGGCGCTACAGTCTGGAACCACGCGACCGCTACGATCGCAGGTTCGAATCCTGCCTCGGGCATTGATGTGTGTGATGTCCTTAGGTTAGTTAGGTTAAAGTAGTTCTAAGTTCTAGGGGACTGATGACCTCAGAAGTTAAGTCCCATAGTGCTCAGAGCCATTTGAACCATTTTTCGATATAACTGCTCAAAGATAGCATCTTACTCGAAAAACACCATCATGAAACGACATAATCTCCCGGGAATCTTAACGGAAAGATTATTTTCGATGATCTGGAGGTGTACGTATCACAATAGGCGCCTACGTGAAACCTGATACTTCTGTGTCAGGTTTGGTGTTGGCATATTACCGGCGTTTTTACTGTTGTGAAGATATTTTACACAGGGTAACAAATCGACTGATTGTTACAATTACATAATTTCTCTGTAGAAAGCCACCAGAGACCACAGGTGCTTTACACAAAAATACTCAGAAAATGTTGTCGAACAACGTACGAAATTTTGTCGGTGGAGTTCGCGTTCGCCCTGAATATTGTAATCGCCGCTGTCAGGAAACACATTACAAAATAACAGTCTCTAGCTAACGTTCGTCTTTTAATTCGTGTTCATTACTTATCTCCTACTGATCTGAGCACTGGATTTGCGAAAGACACGAGTGTCAAAATTAGCCATAATCACTAATACGGCGAAATGGTAAAACATTGAACACACTGCAAAGTGGAGTTTTGGTTTCCTTATATGAAAGGAGCACTCCGTGCTAAATGCAAAGATAACAGAAGAATGTTTACCGAACTCGAAATCAGTGACCGATGTATGGACTTTCATTATAAGCACAGTGTAGCAATACCACAAAAACACCAAGTGTGCCCTATTTCACGGCTTAGACTCTTCGGACTCTTGAAGCACAGAGTTGAATGTATTACGAAGTGTCATTCCCCGGCTTTTGTCGACGCTTTCGAGACAAAGCAAATGTCTGAGTAATCGTTGGCCAACAGGACCGACATCTAACCTGAATCGTCTAGCGAGATCCAGTGGTCTCTGCAAGACAATTGTATTGCAGAGCTTACAGTTGCTTAAGTTGTTGCAGTTTCCTAACAAACCACGTCTCGGCTCAAAGTATTTAGTGTGTGCCCCATACACTCGTCTGGGTTGTCCCGTTCTAGGCAATGCATAGACGGGCCAGTATACTGCAGAGAATACGATATCAAGATCCGTCCGTGAATGAATGAAGTAATCTGCTCCTCAGTTGCTTCAGATTGTAGAATAATTCTAGTGGCATATTCGCCTGGAGAGACATTGGAACCGTGTATAATCATAGGAACATCTTGGAAAGAGACTAGTTTGGTTGTGATGATGTCCTGGTATAGCGCCAGACATGTGGAGATCTTACGACATTCCAGAGAGAATGACTCGAAAAAGTAGACAAGCCGTGGCTGTGTCAGTTTGATTCACAGGTAGAGCTGTTACAGAGGCAGCGAGTGGTACGATCAATATGTCATGTGCAGCAAGACACGTGTTTGGAGCCGGCGCGACACTAAGACTCAGCAAAGCGACCGAAAGAGGGGAAAATCACTGTGCAACAAATGCATAAGCGGGAAATCGGCGGGAAACCTTGGATATTTTCGTTTAAGTGTGACCCTTGATGCGTCGATGTGCAAATAACCACGAATTCTAAGAGGAGCGTTCAATCAGTAAGGCAACACCTATTTTTCTGGGCCAATTTAAGTTGAAAAAATGCGAAATTTGTTGTTGGAATCGTGGAATATACCTGCTTCAGCCCCCAAAGTTACATAAAGTTCTTGTAGGTGGCGACGCGATACGCATACTTCAAAATGACGTCACTACAGCATTCCGTTGTGATTCGGCATGAACTAAGTGAGACCTAACGGCCGAACTTACTGCTTGCTCAATATTAGCATGATCAGTAATTTCGTAGTTCTAGTACTACCTGATTATACTACTTTACAATCCTTAGTGATAGCACTACGAAATTTCTTACATTTTCAGAATCTTGGGTAACATTCTAGAGTATACACTCAGCGAAGGATCCATCGCTAATATCATTTTCTTGCTGCAAACACACTGGTGGAAGCTAAAAACAAATTTAACAATTATTATTTTAAATAGGTACATTTTATATAACAAGATTTTTTGTTCAAATGGTTCAAATGGCTCTGAGCACTATGCGACTTAACCTCTGAGGTCATCAGTCGCCTAGAACTTAGAACTAATTAAACCTAACTAACCTAAGGACATCACACACATTCATGCCCGAGGAGATTTTTTGTGTAAGGCGAGTATAACTACGGATTCCACCCAGGGTTCTAAACAAAAACATATTAAACAAAAGAGTTCCTGTGTAATAGAGCATAAATCCTATACATATTTTGTATGGTAGTACGTTTATTGTCAGCAAAAAATTACCAGTTACCTTTGGCATATTTAACAAATTTTACTTCCTGAATTAATAAGCAGCAAAAGAGAAATTGTACGTCAAATTCGATGAAATCTCACATTTTCTGTTTTCTATTCCGTAATGTACTATACACTCTCCCTAACATTTTGGTATATACTAAAGAACCAAAGAAGCTCGTAAACTTGCCTAATATGGTGTATAGCCCCCGCGAGCATGCAGAAGTGCCGCAACACGACGTGGCATGGACTCGATTAATTCCTGAAGTAGTGCTAGAGGGAACTGACACCATGAATCCTGCAGCGCTGTCCATAAATCCGTAAAAGTACGAGAGGGTGGAGATCTCTTCAGAACAGCACCTTGCAAGGCATCCAAGATATGCTCGCTAATGTTCATGTCTGGCGAGTTTGGTGGCCGGCGGAAGTGTTTAAACTTAGAAGACTGTTCGTGGAGCCACTCTGTAGCAATTCTGGTCGTGTGGGGAGTCGCAGTGTCCTGCTGGAATTGCCGAAATCTGGTGGACTGCACAATAAACATGATATGAACGGATGCTGGTTATCAGTCAGGATGTTTATGTATGTCACCTGTCAAATTTGTATTTAGACATATCAGAGGTCCCATATCACTTCAACTGCACACGCCCCACACCATTACAGAGCCTCCACCAGCTTGAACAGTCATCTGTTGACATGCAGGGTCCGTGGAGTCATGAGGTTGTCTCCGTGACCGTACACGTCTATCCGCTCGATACAATTTGAAACGAGACTCGTCTGACCAGACAACATGTTTGTGTCGGTGTTGACGGGCCCAGGCGAGGCGTAAAGCTTTGTGTCGTGCAGTCATCAAGGGTACAGGAGTGGGCGTTCGGTTCCGAAATTCCATATCGATTATGTTTCGCTAAATGGTTCGCAGGCTGACACTTGTCGATAGCCCAGCATTGAAATCTCCAGTAATTTGCGGAAGGGTTCCACTTTTGTCACGCTGAACGATTCTCTTCAGTCGTCGTTGGTCCCGTTCTTGCAAGATCTTTTTCCGGACGCAGCGATGTCGTAGATTTAATATTTTTCCGGGTTCCTGATATTCACGGTGTACTCGTGAAATCGTCGTACAGGAAAATCCCCACTTTATCGCTACGTCGGAGATGGTGTGTCCCACCGCTCGTGCGCCGACTATAACACCACATTCAAACTCACTTTTATCTTGATAACATGTTATTTTAGCAGCAGTAGTGGATCTAACAACTGCACCAGGCACTTGTTTTCTTATATAGGCGTTGCCGACCGCAGCGCCGTATTCTGCCCGTTTACATATCTCTGTACTTGAATACGCATGCCTATGCCAGTTTCTTTGGCGCTTCAGTATATCATACACTAATAACATACAATTTTAAGACGTTCAAGTAATGTTTTTAAATCTGATTAACGACTGACGCTTTTTAACACATCGTGTACACTATCAGAGCTGAAAGCTAACGTCTCGGGAACCACACAGTCTAGAAGACTCTGAATTGCCTTGTTTCGATGCCCGTCTTGAAGTTGGCATTACGAATAAACAACTCTTTCCTTTGCTTCTGGCATTATTTTGTTTGAAAATGATCTGCTAGCCAGTGACTTTTGTAGGGAACTTGCATATATTGTTCTTTAACACGTATGTAAAATGGCTAAGCGTAAAAGAAACGCGATTTTACGTTAGCAGATACGTTAGATCTGAATTTGTGTCTGAAGCTGTAGAAAAGACTCTTACAGACATTGAAAGAAGTGTAACTAACCAGAATATTGTTTATGAAGTGACCACACTCCATAGAGCTTGAAGTCAGCATAGGCAAGCTGAATTCTCTGGTAACTTAGAGGCATTTATAAATAAACATTCTCTTCCCTTGACAATAATGCATGCAATCAAACCTATAGTCAAAGACTTGTTAAATCCAGAGATGCTCAAAAATGTTTGCATGGATGACTCATAATGTGAACGTTTCCTTCAATAATGTTGTGTGGTGCCATGTGCCTAAAAATGTTTTTGTTATCCTTATCCCTCTGAAGTTAGCATTTCCTGAAACTGTAATAACATTTAACTGTAGGGACTATTTCTGGAGAAGTTAGGGCTGAAATTAGGGCAAAATATACATAGAGGACTGTGAGAACTGGATGTGCCTCCTGTACGCCAAGCAGAGTTTTCTGCTGAGCAGATGACAGAAGCAGCAAGAAAGTAAAGAAGAAGACGAAGAGAAGCACTGGGCGACTGTGGCGTTGAAGAATACACAGAATAAGGGCCAGAGCAGTTCTAGTGCATGAAAGAGTCAGTACTGTAACTCTGTATAAAAGTTAATAATTAAAAAAATGTTGGACTTCAATTGCTGAAAACTACGTTTTTTTGCTAGAAATGGCTGGTTATCTCAGAAAGTGCTGCATGTAGAAACGTGAACCTGTCACACTACGCAAAGAATAAGGTTCAACACTTGTGGAACTAGAATAATAAAAATATCCTATGATGTTTAGCTTTTATGTTCATTTATTTACAAAATTCAGACAGAAAATTTGTTTGAGAAAAATTTCATAGCACGCCTCATAATATAAATTTTGCATCAATTCTCGTTCAGCATACCTAAAAAATACATACATTAATTATGGAAAACGAATTCGGCGTTGTAAAAACTTTTCAAGAGAGTGGATCACAAAATTTGATAATTTAAAATGGTAGCTTAGGACAAATAATCTCCCGTTAAGGGGACAGCCTGCTTAACTGAGAATGTCGCCATATCCTCCACCCTCACATACATACCATATTTGCATACGTATGTAAGTAACGGTACGTTTACGTTTGCGTGGCTATGTGCAGAGGACTCTCCATGTGTTTAAGTCTTCTACTATCTGTCTCTAATTCTCCAAGACCACAAGTTGAATCAGATTTTATCTCACTCCACCCATTCACCACTTCTTAGGTCTTCCCATTGGCCTGTTGTCTAATGGTATCCACTCCATTGCCGTTTTGGGATATCTTGTTTCTTCTATTCTCATAACATGGTTCAAATGGCTCTGAGCACTATGGGACTTAACATCTATGGTCATCAGTCCCCTAGAACTTAGAACTACTTAAACCTAACTAACCTAACGACAGCACACAACACCCAGCCATCACGAGGCAGAGAAAATCCCTGACCCCGCCGGGAATCGAACCCGGGAACCCGGGCGTGGGAAGCGAGAACGCTACCGCACGACCACGAGATGCGGGCTCTCACAACATGCCCAATCCATTGAAATATTTTATTTGTCATCACTCCAACGACGTTAAGCTCCTTGTCTATATCTTCTAGTTCTGTGTCATGGTGCCTCCTCCATTCTCCAGTATATGGGTCCCGAAATGGTCCACATATTTTCCTGAAGACATTTCTCTCAAATGTAAACAGTCGGTTGAAGTCTCGTTTTCGAGTTCTGTAGGTTTGAGAACAGCATATTACCACGGTATTTTTGACGTTTTATATAGTTTTAGTTTTGGATACTGAGATGTGCTTCTAGATTTTAATACAAGGTTTAGAGAATAATAGCATCTATTTCCCACCTGCAGTCTTGCTTTTATCTCTGCTTCAGTTGATGTCAGTTCCGTAAAACCTGAGCCAAGATATATTATTTGTTTCACGTGCGTATATCTGATACATTTCACTGTTAGATCAGGAGAGTTATGGCGCTTTCTTCCTATGGTCATGTACTCGGTCTTTTCAGTACCAATTTGTCGTCCGAACATCGCTCAATGCAGGGTCTGCATACTTCTTTTCACTTCATCTTGTGTGCATTCATATTAGGGCAGTGTCATATACTCAGCCCAAATACGTAATATCTTCATTGTTGGTTTCAACACCCTGGAAGGACACCAGCATTACATTTTCGAGAGTCATTTTCAAAAGAGCAGGTGATAATACATCTCTTTGTCTTAATCCTGTTTCCACTTGGAAATTTTCTGTCATTTTATTGCCTGTCTTAGTCCTGGCTTTAATGCTATTTAAGCATTTCTCCACAAGTCCAAGCAACTTCTTTACCATGCCAAACTTCGTCATGTTTTCAGTCAGTTTCGGTCTATGGATACTGTCCCAAGTTTTCGTAAAGACTACAATCATGGCCTTATTCATAAATTTTCTCACAGACTGTTTTAAGACAAAACTCATGCCCTTGGTTGATCGTCCACTTCAGAATCCTCCTGTGTACTCACCAACTATTTCTGTCACCAGGGCTTTGATTCGTTTAGTAGACAGTTGGAGAAGATCTTATAGCAAACTTTGAGTACCCCTAAACCACTGTAGTTGTCACATACTGATTTATCTCTCTTTTGATGTACGTATGACTCAGTTTGCTTATGGATTTTGGAGCAGAGAGCTTCGTCTCCAGCCCTAGAAGTTCAGTGGGAAATCCATCCCCTCTTCGACTCTTGCCGTTTTTGAGGTTTGAGGTTTTTAATTAGTTTTCGTATCTTCTCGATGGTGGCTGGAAGATATTCTGGATCCATTGTTATTGGATCGTTAAACTCTAACCCATGGTTCCTCGTAATTTAGTAGCTCCGTAAAGTTTTCCGCCCATCTTTTCACAATTCTGTGATCTTCGGTTAGCAACCTTCCATTGGCATCTTTTATGAATTTAGGTTAGTGGTTTTATCCTTCTTTAAACTTCTCCACTTTTGTATACAGCGTCTCCTAGGAGGAATGGTTAATATTCAGTTACATGACAGGAACGATAATTCAAAACTAAAGATGTCTAGCAAACATGGGCTCTAAATCCATACATTAAGATCTATGAGCACTTGTTCAGTAAAAGAGATGTGTTTCACAGTAGCGAATACGAGCAAGCGCTAATTGCTCTTACGTTATGCATTTTAGAGTCAATATTTAGTAGACAATATTTTCTTGTTTTGGCCCATACTGCCTTCTCCCAAACCATGGAAATCGGAAGACTTGGAGTAGAAGAGGTCCACTGTTAGAAGCATAAGAACGATTCTCGCTTATCATTTTCGACTCAGTCATTTCCGGGCTATCGTCCCTTAGCTGGAATTGATACATTTATCCTTCTCCATCATAATCTTCTCTAAATCACCTTGTATATGAGGTCAACAGCTTAGCTGAATAACCATACTTGTGACTGATGGTCTGCGGGACTTCAGCCGTTTACTTACGTAATGAAATGAGATACCTACAGCAATCGTTTATGTATTATTTTATTATATTACAACCAGTTTCGGTGACTCAATACACCACCTTCAGGCCTTGACCGATGCTGAGGGTGAACTCCAATCGTAAACACGATCCCATCAGTAGCCAACATCTACGAACTGGCTTCGGCAGAATACCATCAAAACGATGTGGTGTCTCCAACCATCAACTACCAACTACTGACTTGGTAGTTGTACGATTGGAGTTCACTCCCTTACATCAATTAAGGCTTGAAGATATTGTACTGAGTCACTGAAAGTGGTTGCAATATAATAAAATAACACCAAAACGACGGCTGTAGGTGTTTATTTCATTACGTAAAAATATATATTGTTAACGTGAGAACTTTTTACTTAATATCACATTATTAAGCACTTCCATATGCACCCGTTAATAAACTCTAGCTGCAGTGTAACAATAATATTCCAGCGGGATTCGGCCCGGAAAGGCAACGTGTGTCAAACACATCGGGCTGCCAATCATACATCGCATCAGATTTTTGCGATCATTTTGTGGAGTAGAATGCTTTTTGTTTTCAGTCGCCTATATGTAAACTGTACTAGTATCGTATTTCCGCGTGTAATAAATTGTCGGAAATACAGTCAGCGTACCATTTCATGGCAAAACTGAATCATCACTTTACGCTCGATGTAGTTCTGCTGGTCGTAAATAGCAAATGTCTGTGAAATAAGCAAACTGGATGTTATCGGTCACGTCATACACGGTAATAGATGGGCGGTAGCATACACCGTGCAACACTGCTTCGCGTGTTCATA
The DNA here is from genome assembly GCF_021461385.2 of Schistocerca piceifrons. Classification (NCBI taxonomy): domain Eukaryota; kingdom Metazoa; phylum Arthropoda; class Insecta; order Orthoptera; family Acrididae; genus Schistocerca; species Schistocerca piceifrons. The sequence goes on from NC_060142.1 coordinate 486,113,781, forward strand.
CCGGCATTCTGTCATAATTCTTAAAGTGTTGTCAAAATAAAAATAACAGTATTAATGTCAGTGTGGTGTAGGGCAGCTGTAAAGATACCGCGTAATGATTACGGAACCAGCGGATTCGTGCTACGGTCGCATAACCCACTGATAATTGCTGTGCAATCGACTATGATGTCAGCGCGTATTGGTATTCACCTGATACTGATATGTGAAACGTAAAATGTCGTGATCCTGGAATTAGAGGATAACAGAAAACTTTGCAATGCATGGATGCCTCGGTATTAAAGCATTTATATGGCTATCCCATCCAAAATGGCTCTCTTGAAGCAAGCCATGCTGTGAGCCATTCGAAAGCAGTATGTATTTGTATACTTAAGCTATAGGTTTATACATTTGGAAATCATTTTCGTAGAGGATTTTTCACAAAAGAACAAAATTCTTGAGTCGACAGTTCTTCGAAAAATAGCGATATGGTCCTTAGTATGACTGCTTAAATTCTTTTTAGAGGAAGAGTGAAAAATACGTCAGATCATCTAGCGGATGCGTCAGTAAAACTCTATTCTGCTTGATGACGTACAGATGTTTGAGACGCAGTTCTACCACTATAATTTATTATTTTCTGCAGTAAATCGCTGTATGCATTAGCTCTAGCGGTTTCAAACAATGTTACAATACCTTTTTCTGCAATTTCACGGTCTACACAGTAAAAACCGATCATTCCGAGGATTACAATACCAACGCGTGATTACCATCGTAATTCGCTGTATGCGATGCTATACCAACTGGATATGATAACCACAAAACATACCACTATCGAGTATCCTTGTACGCTATGTAACTGTGTTGCGAAGACACGCAGTATTTTCAAATACTACCCGTTAACTAGGTTAGCTACGTCAGAGTCCCTCAGTATGAGTTACTTTCGGGATAGTATTTTTCACTTCATTAACTGCAAATGACTTACCTGCTAGAAAACGCTTATTACAGCAGATACTCACATTTAGTAAGTTTAATTTTATTTCTTACTGTTTTCGTAGAGCGAGTATACATATCCCCTTTTACTTTTGAGAAGTAATAATTTTAGATTATTTGATAATCCGATAATACAACGACTGCAGAGTCTTGACTTCCATCAAAAAAGAAAAAAGAAAACAGGTTTTATTATCTCTGACTCCTTTCTTTCATAATTTATAAAACTTAAAATGTTACTAGCTATTATTATTACAAATATGACTGGGATATTTTACTAGTCCATCGCCTGCCGGAGTGGCCGAGCGGTTCTAGGCGCTAAAGTCTGGAACCGCGCGAGCGCTACGGTCGCAGGTTCGAATCCTGCCTCGGGCATGGATGTGTGTGCTGTCCTTAGGTTAGTTAGGTTTAAGTAGTTCTCAGTTCTAGGGGACTGATGACCTTAGAAGTTAAGTCCCATAGTGCTCAGAGTCATTTGAACTAGTCCACGATCACTTCTTATCTTTTTAGTTTTTATCTAGCGTAGCCTTTCTTGTCTTGATATTTTATTTATTTTGTTTGGAATATAATATTTTTTTAATATTTGATTATTTTTCTTTCTTTTTAAAAATATTTTAATAACGAGTTTTTATACTGTAACAAGAATATTATTTTTTCATTGCTTATATTGCACCCTGATGTGTGAACCATAGACGTATACCACTTTTCCTGTAGTGTCTACCTATGCAGAATATTTTTCAAATGATTAAAAAATAACTATCTACTATCACTACTTTGTGCTACGCAAAAAAAAAATACTTCGCCACTTCAGGCGTCAGCTTACTCACTAATTAATTTCGCAACCTACATTATAGAGTTCACTGATGACTCCATAAATCAGAAATTAAAGACGTCGAAAATGCAGTTTATGTCTTATAGACTGACGCAAAAGAGATCTCAACACCAAGGAGGAGTTGTGAGAGATAAACGAAAGTTCGTAGGCATGTTTCTGCATCTGAAACATGACGTCTATTCAAATTTCGCGCCAGTCGCGTAAGAGTGGCGCCAGTACCGCCACTATGAGGCTGCAAATTAGGTTTGCATTAAATAAACACTGCAACGGTCATGAGCGTTAGTTACCTTTGAGATCGGACATAGTGCATTGATGTTAGTCAAGAATGACGCTGTTATCAACAGCTCATTGAGTTTCAACGAGATCGTGCGTACGGGCTACCAGAAACTGGACGTTCCTTCCGCTGTATTTCTCTGAGTCTTGGCAGAAATACGGCTACTATAGAGGGTGGTTATAATTAAACTTTCGCTACCTGAGAGGGCCTCTTTGGAAAACGAATGATCATAGGACAATGAAATTTGTGGAAGCATTAGTACGGACATGCGAAAGAGAAATAACGAATCAACCATTGATAGAAACACGTTTTCATTTCCACAGGAAAGGGTAACATTTGTTAACTGCGTACCATGTTAATGTTCCAGGTTAGAATCGTTGCTTAATGTGACGACCATCTGCATCTACGACAGCCGGGAACCACACTAGAGGTATGATTTTACAACTGTTGGCAGCACTTTTCGAAGAGTGGACCGCCGCTCGGGATTAGCCGAGCGGCCGGCACGGTAACTCAGCGTGTTCGGTCAGAGGGTTAGCTGCCCTCTGTAATTAAAAAAACTGAGTTAATGGATCAACGACGAACTGAAACGGGTGTCTTGCGACGTCCACACCGAGCAGATAAAACGAACAAAATGAGATTCATTTAAAAAAAAAAAAAAAAAAAAAAAAAGAAAGCGGTCTCAGACGCTGCAGTCATGGACTGTGCGGCTGGTCCCGTCGGAGGTTCGAGTCCTCCCTCGGGCATGGGTGTGTGTCTTTGTCCTTAGGATAATTTAGGTTAAGTAGTGTGTAAACTTAGGGACTGATGACCTTAGCAGTTAAATCCCATAAGATTCCACACATATTTGAAGATTTTTGAAGGCTGGACCATGAAATGTTCAGCTGTCGTGACATAGCTTTTGCACTGGTTGAAGATCACACGTTACGTCTAGAATTTTCAGCTGTGGCAACAGTAACTTGTTCAACAATTTGTGGCGTAGTTGTCCATCGGCCTCTCGCAGAACAAGTTCCCAAATCGCCAGTTAATTCCATCTTCCGAACTGTGTTATTCAACCCCGGTGCGGAAAGCAGATTTCTCCGTATTCCTTTAATGTGTCGATACTCGCTAAGAGAAGCAGCCCTATTGCTGTTGTTTTTATAAAACAACTCTATGGTAAATCGCTGGTCACTTTGTCCAGAGTCATGTTGACTGACTGCAACTGCAACGCACACTAATGCTTGTGTTTCAATCCTACGTCACCGTATCAGTACCGGCGCCTAACGGTAAGCAATGACACTAACACTACTAACAACGGGAATCTTGCAGAGCACAGTCTGAACATAATTTCTTTAAAATTGGGCACCAGTATAGCAAATAGTTTTATGTCTACACTGGTTCAAGTTGCGAAACTTTAATTATAACCACCCTGAACATAATTTTTGGCAGCGGTGGTAACGGAAACACTGGTACCACATTTGGCGTTCTGGTCCAGGGTGTGATTTCGTATGGTAGCAGGAGCACTCTCGTAGTTATCCCACGCACCCTGAAGGGAAGTTTGGACGTCTGTCTGATGATTCGTCCTGTTGTTCTGCCATTCAAGCCGGCTGCTGTGGCCGAGCGGTTCTAGACTCTTCAGTCCGGAACCGCGCTGTTGCTACGGTCTCAGGTTCGAATCCTGCCTCGGGCATGGGTGTTTGTGATGTCCTTAGATTAGTTAGCTTTAAGTAGTTCTAAGTCTAGGGGACTGTTGACCTCAGATGTTAAGTCCCATAGTGCTTAGAGCCATTTGAACCATTTGAATCTGCCATTCATGAACGGCATTCCAGGGGGTGTTTAATAGGATAACACGCACTCACATACCGCTCTTGAAACCCAACAAGCTCTACCGAGAGTCGGCATGTTGCCTTGGCCTGCTCTATCATCAAATTTGTCTCCAATTGAGCACACATGGGACATCGTCGGATGACAACTCCAGCGTCATCCTCAACCATCATTAATCGTTCCTGTATTGACCGGCCCTGTGCAGCAGGCATGGAACTCCATCCCACAAACTTATATCCGGAACCTGTATTACACAAAGCATACACGTTTGCATGCTTGCATTCAACATTCTGGCGTTTACACCGGTTATTAATGTATCAGCATTTCGCATTTGCAATCAGTTTTCTAGCGCTTCCATTAATCTGTGATCTTGCAACGTTAATCGCTTTTAAATGTTACCTAGACAAATGAACTCCCGAAATTTCATTACTCTACATTAATTATTTCTTGGCGCTGGAATTTTTTTACCGTCAATATATTTCCTTAGCAATAATTTGTGATTTGCCTTCCGTCAACCAACGATCACGTGCTGTTTTGAGTTTCAGATGCGGAATCAATCGACCTATAGCCTGTATATTAGTGGACATCATTACACCATTTCAGAACTCTGAACCAAATTACACCAATACTACTTTTCAACAGTTCTGAATCCCATTGAAACTGTACAAACATTAATAAATGTGAAACTTTCCTGGCAGATTAAAACTGTGTGGCGGACCGAGACTCGAACTCGGGACCTTTGCCTTTCGCGGACGAGTGCTCTACCATCTGAGCTACCCAAGCACGACTCACGCCCCGTCCTCACAGCTTTACTTCTGCCAGTACCTCGTCTCCTAGCTTCCAAACTTAACAGGAGCTCTCCTGCGAACCTTGCAGGACTAGCTCTCCTGAAAGAAAGGATATTGCGGAGACATGGCTTAGCCACAGCCTGGAGGATGTTCCCGAATGAGAGTTCGAGTCTCGGTCCGGCACACAGTTTTAATCTTCCAGGAAGTTTCATATCAGCGCACACTCCGCTGCAGAGTGAAAATCTCATTCTGGAAACATCCCCCAGGCTGTGGCTAAGCCATGTCTCCGCAATATCCTTTCTTCCAGGAGTGCTAGGTCTGCAAGGTTCGCAGGAGAGTTTCTGTGAAGTTTGGAAGGTAGGAGACGAGGTACCGACGGAAGTAAAGCTGTGAGGAGGGGGTGTGAGTCGTGCTTGGGTAGCTCAGATGGTAGAGCGTTTGCCCGCGAAAGGCAAAGGTCCCGAGTTCGAGTCTCGGTCGGGCACACAGTTTTAATCTGCCAGGAAAGCTTCATAACAGCGCACACTCCGCTGCAGAGTGAAAATCTCATTCTGGATTAATGAATGTCGTGGTATACTTATGAACTCAGTGGCGGACACAGACTTCTGCACTGAAAGTGGTTACTCCGTCTCGCTGCACTTCAGACTGTTCCAGACGAGCTCTCTACGTCACCTAATTAAAACTTCATGTCTTACAAAATACGCAACGCTTCATATCAAAGTTCCACTTGCAACTTACGTTCTAAATTATTTTGTGGATATATTCCAGTCTCTGTCCTCTCCTGCAGGTTTTACCGTCTACTGGCCGGCCGGATTGGCCGAGCGGTTCTAGGCGCTACAGTCTGGAACCGCGCGACCGCTACGGTCACAGGTTCGAATCCTGCCTCGGGCATGGATGTGTGTGATGTCCTTAGGTTAGTTAGGTTTAAGTAGTTCTAAGTTGTAGGGGACTTATGACCTCAGCAGTTGAGTCCCATAGTGCTCAGAGCCATTTGAACCATTTTACCGTCTACTGATCCCTCTAGCACCATGGAAATATCTCCTGATGTCTTAAGAAATGTCGTGTCATCCTGACCATTCTTCTTGTTGGTGTTCTCCATAAGTTCCTCTCGTCGCCGATTTTTCGGAGTACCTCTTCAGTTCTTCTCTGATCAATCCATTTAATTTTTAACATTCTAATGTAGCGTCACATCTCAAACGCTTCGATTCTCTTCTTCCCCGGTTTTCCCATATTCCATGATACATCTATATTTACTACTGTACTCCGTATGTATATATTATCAGAACGTCCGTCACTTCAAGGTCGATGTTTGTCACTGGTGGACTTCTTTTAATAGTGAATGCCCTCTTTCCCTATGCCAGTTTACTTTTTATGTCATCTTTGCCTCGCCAGTCGTGGGTTATCTTGCTTTCACGATAAAATAATTCCTTCACCTTGTCTACCTCGGGTCCCCAATTATAATGTTATGTTTGTCGGTAATCTCATTTCTGCTACTCCTCGGTACTTCCGTCTCCCTTCGGTAAAATCTCAATGCATGGTGAGTGTTCATTAGACCATTCATTCTATCCAGCAGGTTCCATAATTCTTCTTCACTTTCTCTGACAATAGCAGTATCATCAGCGAATCTTGACATTGATACCCTTTCACACTGAATTTTAATCCCACTCTTGAACCTTTCTTTTATTTCCGTCATTGCTTCTTTCATATGTAGACCGAATAGTAGGATCCAATCATTGCATTCCTGTCTTACACCGTTTTTAATCTAAGAACTTCGTTCTTGATCTTCCATTCGTATTGTTCCGTCATTATACCTGTAAAATTTTATATTTTATCCGTCTCTCCCTGTAGTTTACTCCTATTGTTCTCAGAATTTCGAATGTTTTGCGCCTTATTACAATAGCGAATGCTTTTTTTAGATGGACGAATCCCATGAACGAGTCTTGATTTTTATTACTTATTGCCTCCATCGTCGACCTCAGCGTCCGAACAGCCTCTGTGACGCCTCCACGTTTCCTAAAGTCAATCTGAGCGTCATCTAACAGGTCCTCAACTTTCTTTTGCAGTCTTGCAGTTTTGTTCTTGTAGGCCAATTTCGTACATCAGTCACTAAGCGGATTATGCAATAATTCTCGCACTTATCTGTGCTTGCTGTTTTCAGGATTGTGTGAATGATAATTTTCCGAAAGGCTAATGGTACATCTCGATTCTCATAGATTCTACACATCGACTTAAACAGTCGTTTGGTTGTCGCTTTACCCAATGATTTTAGAAGTTCTGAAGGAATGTTATTTATACCTTCTGCCTTCTATATCTTTTGCCTTATTTCTTTGCAAATCATTCAAAGTTCTGTTAAACTCAGACTCTAATATTGCATCCCCTGTGTCTTCCATATCGAATCCCATTTTTTCTTCTGTCACATCATCAAGAAAGTCCTCTCCATCATAGAGGGCTCCAACGCACTCTTAATATTGCTCTTAATTTTACCGAAGTTGTTTTGATTTTCTATATGGAAAATAATTTTTTTCCAATAACATGCCTTGTTGTTTTCCTAAAGATATTTTTCTTTAGATTCCTAGTACTATCTATGTATTACATTCATAAATGACGTATATTATTGAGTTCCTGTGTTTCCCAAAACCCCGGGAATTTTCTAAGAGTACCGCCTTCTCTTTTAATACGTCCAAACTTTTGACATTCCGCTCCCCGATTCGTAGAATGTTACAGTTTCATTGGTTATTCAATCTTTTTCTCTTTGTAGCCTCCTCCCTGGCAGTCCTATCCTAGAATCTGAATGGAGAAATAATCCGGTATCTTTTCCCAACGGAGAATTCATTGAGCTATCTCGTACCGCGAGAAGATAGTACACTCATTTCGCTAGTGGAAGATACAGAGAACGGAATACGTACTATTTTAGATAACTTTATTTTACCAAATAAAAGTGGCAAGCTTAAAAAAACTGAACACCACAACAGAGGTCACCAACGGAAGCAACAATATTTGTTTAAGACATATACAGTTTAAACATCCAATCAGATACAAACCCTTGTTGGAGCACATCATCACGCAACAGCTTCAAAAACAACTGCCGGGTTCGGCCTCCCAAAATGCAATGGACTGTCTCAAACAGAATAATTATGATATACTATTCAGTGAACCAAAACACAGTTAACAAAGAATTTTAAAACGCCTTAAAACGAAGTAAGCAACTATGTCCTTTACACTTAAAGAAGGGGGAACACTTTCCTGGGGAATGTTATCTGAAAACCGAGTAAGGGAGCTGAAATAGATCTTAAATCAGGGGCCCCACTGAATAAAATTCTACTCTTTAACTATGATTTAAATAACAAGTCTTACCAGTATTCAAACGCAATATCGGGCATTAAAAGATTAAAGTCATTTTCCCAAAATATGATTTCAAAAGCACTTTGCATGACATGAATCACTAATTATCCAAACTCTCTATTATTATTATTCTGGATTTACAATGTGAGTACATTTTTCCAGCACCTATTCTAGATTACAGTAAGTCACTAATTATTGTTCTCCACTCTTCTCTATTTGTCCATAAATCTTCAGGAATGTTGTTCTTCCTCATTGCTGACTGAACTCCCTGTATCCATGTATCAGGTGGTCGTCCCCTTTTTCTTCTTCCAATTGGTACCCAGTCGATTATGCATTTTGGTAGCCTTTCCTGTTCCATTCGTCTGATGTGTCCATTCCATTTAAGTTGTTTGTGCTCGATGAAATCAATAATTGAATTTTTACATTTCATCTTGTCTCTGATTACTTCATTTCTTATTCTTTCTCGTCTTGATATTCTTGCTGAACGTCTCCAGAAATCCATTTCTGTGGCTAATAATTTTGATTTCAGTTGCCATTTTGTTGTCCACACTTCTGAACCATATGTAATAATGCTCCTAACTACTGTTTTAAAAATCCTTATTTTGTTATCAGTTGTTATGTGTTTGTCCCAGAGAATTCCATTCAATAAAGAGATTGTCGTCTTTCCAGAATTTATTCTTGATCTAATTTCTTTGTCCTGTTTCCCATCATTTGTAATTTTCACACCTAAATATTTATATTCCTCAGTAGCTGTTATTGTTCCCATCCCTTCTTCTAATATTAAGTCTCCATTCACTCCACCAATTACCATGTACTTTGTTTTATTCATGTTTACATTTAGACCTGATTTTTTATATTCTTGAATCAATTTTCTGGTCATATACTCTATGTCCTCATAGTCTTGGGCTATAATCAGTTGGTCATCTGCAAATTGTAACGAGTATATTGTTCTATCATTTATGGGTATTCCCATAGCGTGACATTTTTTCTTCCAATTCTGTAAAGTTACTTCTGTATATATTTTATAGAATGTAGGTGAGATGCTACATCCTTGACGTAATCCTTTTGTGACTTGGAATCCATGTGATAGATATTTACCAATTTTTATTTTTGAAATAGAATTTTTATATAAATTTTGAATTGCTTTAATTATTCTTGGATTTATTCCTATTGATATTAAAGCTTTCCATAAACTGGATAAAGGCACACTATCATAGGCTTTTTCTATATCTATGAATACTTAATGTATAGGTTGTGCCCGAACCATTTTTTTTTTCAATAATTTGTTGTAGGCAAAATATATGATCAATTGTTGATCTTCCAGCTCTAAAACCTGCTTGTTCTTCAGCCTCCTTTTCTTTATATTCTTGTTCTAACAAATATTTAATAATTCTTCCATATAATCTACTGAAGGTATTGGTCACTGTTATTCCCCTATAATTTTTACACTCATCTTTCGCTCCTTTTTTATGTATCACTGAAATATATCCTACTTTCAAATCATTTGGGACATCTTCCCCATTTAAACATCTTTCGAAAAGGTTTCTTAACAATTCCATTAATTTCTTTGTTCCTAATTTTAATAATTCTGCAGGAATACCTCCAATGCCTGTAGCCCTTCCATTCTTTAAAGATTTTATTGCAGTTTTTACTGTCTCTATTGCCAAACGGATGTAATTCTCTGCTTGTAGATCTATCATTTTATTATATTCAGGGTTTCCCAAGTATTCTTCCCTGTTTTCAGTTAATAAACTTTTAAAATATTTTTCCCAAGAGTCATGAGTAATACATTTAATATGTGTTGTTTCTTTGGAATTCCCTCTTAAATTTTTTATAGTTTTCCATGCTTCTGTGTTTCTTTTACCACCAATATAGGATTCAATTTTTTGACATGACTGTTCCCAAACTTTGTTTTTTGCTTCTGCAACCTTTTTCCGGATTTTCGCTTGTTGTGCATTAAGCTCTATTTTATCTTGAAGATTTCTGGTATTTAACCATTTTAAATATTTTTCTTTCTTTAATTTCACTTCCTTTTTAATTTCTTCATTCCAGTAGTATAATGGATGGTTTGTACATGTTTCTTCTGTTTCTCCTAAAGCTTCCTTGGCGGCTTCATGTAGTTTATTTACAATATAATGATATTGATCTTCTGTATTATCAAACTCTGTTTCTACCAGTTTTTCATCTAATCTCTTTTGATATAAAAATATTGTGCTTTCATTCTCAAAACTATTCAAATTATATTTAGGAATTTTGAGTTCTGTTTGTATATTTTCTATAGGACAATTTCGATTTTCTTCAGTGCTTTTTCCTCTGAAGGGGAATAAAAATTTGGAATTTACCAACTAATGATCGCTAAGAGTTACCCCTCTATATACTCTTATGTCATGTATTTTTATCCTCGTTTGCTGTTTAATTATAATATAGTCTATTATCGATTTTTGATTCAATGTATCTTTATGCCATGTGTATTTATGTATTTCTTTATGTTGATAAAAGCCATTTAATATTTTCAATGAATTTTGCTCACAGATATCAATAAGTCTATTACCATTATCATTTATAACATTTTCTCCAAATGGTCCTATACTTTTATTTCCAATTTTACTTCCAGTTCTACTGTTAAAATCCCCTGCAATAATAATCTCCCTGGTTTTCCCGATATCCTCTATGATTCCATTTAAATTATAATAGAAATCATCCTTTTTTACAAATTGGTTCATCTTCGCTTATTCCATATACTCCTATAATAGTAATTTTGTATCCATGAATATCAATATTAATTTTAATCAGATTTTCATCAATAGGTTCCCAGTTTGTGACCATTCTTTTGAATTTGTTTTTCATCAATATCGATATCCCCCGTTTTGCTCTTTGATTTTTTGGGACACCACTATAGAAATGTGTATATGATCCTATTCTTTCAATACGTCATCCTTTTTTCTTAGTTTCTGGGAGTATAATAATATCTTGATTTCTAGCCTCCCTTTCTTTAATCACTTCTCCTACTTTATTTTGTAATCCTTGTATATTCCATACACCAATTAAGACAGTCCGTTTTCTTAGCCTTTTTCGTCTCCTATTATATCCGTCCTGCTGTAATCTTATAGGCTTTTTAACCAGTGAGGTTTTTCCAATGAATGGGGAGTTGGCCCATCGCATTAACCCCCAACCTGGAGGACCAGGTAATTTTTGCTCAAGGTTTTCTTCCTTTAGCCTTTGGTAATCCAATACCTAAACTACAAGGCAGTAGTTGCTAGTTTTGGTCCACCCCGGGTATTTTATTTCCCCGGTACCCTCCATATCTGGTGGGCATTCCCCTATCCGCCAACTGGGGAGGCGCCCGATGGGAGACTAGCAACTCCACATGGGTCCAAACTCTCTCCCTCTGAGGAAAACAGTTCGCAAAACAGTTAACCAAGAGATGAGCTATAAAAATATAATTGTCTTTAAAACAATCAAAAAACCTTAGCAAAGACAAATGTGGCCGCTCATTCCTAATTTCTAAAGCCACAGCACCAAAAGGCATCAATACTCAGCAAATACAAAACACAGTTTACCACTCACAACATAGACTTGGACGCAATGCTCCCAAACACCGTGAGACTATTAAACAAGGGGGTGGGGATGATTAAGAACACACTTAGTACGCCGCAGTCTCAGGAAATACACTTTTACTGTCTCAAGATGACCGGTTTCAACAGTTTTATGCTGCCATCATCATCTTAAGGAGTGATGATTGTTAAAATTGTTCATCTTGGAGCAATAAAAGCTTCTGTACTACGATCGCAGAGTAACAAGTGCGTCTTTCATGTCTATATAGATCGCCCCACAGCACAACATGTGTACTTTATACTATTAAACAAGATTAATCGGTGGCGTACGTTAATACCACGTACTGACACATGTTTGCACATCAAACAGTACGGCGAAATCCAACCAAACTACCGAATGACATGAGTCGTACATGTTGTGCCTGTTGACCTTTAGATAAAACAGACATCACATTCAGCGGCACGTACACAACTCGTAACGTCGATGGAGAATTTGCTGCGCCAGCAAGCATAACACTTTCATCTCAGTGCTCAGTTTAAACTCCAAACACAATTCGAACTCTACTGTACTTGCAGGTGGCCCTGCAAACATCCACTATTAATGATGCTCCTGTGTTGTGTGTGATTTCCTAAGGGACCAAACTGCTGAGGTCATCGGTCCCTAGACTTACACCCTGCTTAAACCAACGTATGCTAAGAACAACACACACACGTATGCCCGAGGGAGGACTCGAACCTCCGGCGGGAGGGGCAGCGCAGTCCACGACATGGTGCATGTAACCGCGCGCCACTATTAATGCTGCCACTGAACTGGCGTCCAAGGTAACACCGTGCCAACACCGCGGCATCAACTCCACGGGAGAACTGCTATCGCTCTGTCCCGCAAGAATCACTCGCTCTTGCATTCGCTGGAGGTGACAAGAACAATAAGCCGATCCGCGTACAGTGCTTTTAATGCATCATCGCGCGACCCCGCCGCCGCCTAACGGAACACAGGTGAAGGCGTTGCCACGAGACGCTGTTTTCGGCATGTTTGAATATCGATTGCGGACCGGCTCAATAATCATTACTAGAGTTGCGCCATACCAAAGCTGAGGTTCGGTAGTTTTGATACAGTGCATAAATGACGTACCAAATGGTGGGATCATTGGTAGCATTGGTAATGACAGAAACGTAGCTGAATATATGAGAGAGAAAGTGGGACCCGACGAGTCCTCTTTATTTTTTCCCACATAAATAGAACCGTATATCGTTTAGTGTTAGTCCATTCTGTATTTTATGTCCTTAAAAACTACAAACTGAATTTTTCAAGTAAAGACTATTAGTTGATTGCGTAACTTCTTTACTCTTATGCAACCTATGCAATTATTTCTGATGCAAGTACAGTTTGCACGCACAAACATAAAAACATATATAATTATTGTCGTTATTTTGTACTCAATGGAACGTTCTTCATCATGATCAAAGGCTAGAGTTTCCTGTTATTATTGAAAGTGTAAAAGTTGCTTATGAATGACAGAAACGTGTTTTATATAAGCTCAAGGAAGTATTGAAGTGATGTTTGATTTTTTTTTGTATAGGAAATCGCATTTTCTACTGCTATATGACAAATCTGTATTGCTTGCTTTTAATTTTTGGTATATCATTCGTCTTTTTCATGTCATAAATCAACATACTTCAAATAAAACCTAAATTAAACACCGACAATTTCAATTTTGTTATCGATATTGTTTATTTTTAAGAAACAAACAGGAGGATAGCTATGTATAGCAAAGATGTTCTGTAGCATACATGGCCCTTTTACATATCCTCAATGTGTTTCTCGACAGTTCACCACTTCGGTTTCTAGGGGAATCTTACGACACTGATCGCATACGGAGACAAAGTGATCGAAATGAAGTAACGCCTGATAGGTATGAAACACGCTTAACGTACAGGTAATGCGATTAAGATCTTAACTGATCAAATCTACTGGAAAAGCTACAGTAGCCTCACTTGTTTATTCTAGTTTACGGTAGCCTACGATAGTTTTACAACTCTAATCATGACACTTTTTTAAAATTAAATGCCACATATCCTATACATACACATTATGTGATTTTAATGGAGGGGTTTCAACTGCTTTTTGCAGCCTGATTCTGTTGATCATTGCTGATTCTTTCGCCATTTAGGAGCAGTTTCCCATCCCAAGAGCAAGCCATTGCTCTGAAACTCTGCCCGCTCCTCTGACCTCTTTGACAATAGCTTTGGCAGAACAAGGGTGATTACTTACATCGAATATCTTTGGCTGCCACTGTTGATAATTTTTATTGAAAATTTATGCAGTGACAGTGCTATCAACAATAAACACATTTTCATGCAGGTTCTGAATAAAAGGATTCATTTCTAGGTTAAGCACAGACGAGTAAGTACATTTACAGCTACGTCACGTTTCTGAGAATTACGCTTGAATATGGGATTTAATGATGACGCACGGATATGATCCAACAAGAAAGGTAATTCACTGTTTAGCAGAACGGATACAGAAAAACTAAACAAGCATGTCAGGAAAGGCAACGTAACGGAAATAGTACTGAGGTACGACGCATTCCACATTTTTCATTCTGTGAATATCTTTCTTTAGATCTATTCCAATATATCCTGAACATTGATCATTCGGAAATAAGTGCCTATGGTAGGATGGAAAGCGGAATGGAATTTTGTAAATTATTGACGGAGTCAGTGAGATTCTTTCATCATGAACGGTGAGAATTTAGTTGATACACTCAGGGGATGTCACCAATAATCCCTGCTGTACTTATGTAACTAATGTATTAACCAATATTCGTCTGAAAATAAGAGCACATGATCAGAAATGATTATTACATAGGGGTTAGGGGTCCCTTAATATAATGTTAGGTTGGGGTGTAAGGCTGCAGGGTTTTTGAGGTTGTATCCAGACTCACATAAAAAATGTCAAAGTTGCAAACTAGGACGAAAAAGAATCGCGCAGGTTCATGCAAATTCGCACAGTAAAAAGGTGAGCAGCGATTTATTCTTCACCATACTACTAATAACACAAGCAGAGAGCGACTGGAGAGATCAGTAGCCGCCTTTAGCTCAAGTACACTAGGTGTCAAGCTTGGACAATAGTTATCCCTGGATATAGGGGTTCGTTCGGAACAGAACGCCATGCTCCACCACAAAGTGCATAGCAGCATACAGAAAAACTGCGAGATCGCGAATACGTGGAGATGTAATGGACAAAGGCCACGATGTAAACACAAAGAACATCCTATTAAAACTGCATTAACTTCACATAAAATCTTCCACACCATACATGCCTCATTAACCAAACACATTTAATAAGTGATGGAGCTCACAGAGCTGACTTTGGCCACGCGACGTGATTTTTCAAGTCTGCAAGTTAAATTAGTACATTCAGATACCTGTATCGGCACTCGAAAGAGCCAACTCAGTAGAGGGTGACTGTTCACGTGCCCAGACACCGTCAGAGTGATGAGAATGGCACATGACTGAGAAACGGCTCCGCACTTGGTGGAAAGGAAGGAGGTACCACTATGTCTGGCCAACTAAAACTAAAACTAAACTCCTTCCGAACAGACCATGAAGGCCCAACGGTACCGACCGGCCGCCGTGTCATCCTCAGCCCACAGGCGTCACTGGATGTGAATATGGAGGGGCAGCTGGTCAGCACACAGCTCTGCCGCCGTATGTCAGTTTCCGAGAACGGAGCCGCTACTCCTCAATCAAGTAGCTCCTCAGTTTGCCTCACAACGGCTGAGTGCACCCCGCTTGCCAACAGCGCTCGGCAGACCGAATGGTCACCCATCCAAGTGCAAGCCCAGCCCGACAGCGCTTAACTTCGGTGATCTGACGGGAACCGATCTTAACACTGCGGCAAGGCTGTTGGCCTCTGAACCAACTACGACGCTAAAAATTTTGAACGTAACGTCTATCTTGGTTCTGCTCTCAACTTTCGTTCTGTGCTACTCTATCCCATGAGGTTACGTCGACAACGACTCCACGCCACGCATGCTCACTGTGGTTGCTCGCGAAAACATTTGAATTTCAGACACATACGCACTCTCTCATGATCAGTACTACGATACATAGGGACTGGAAAGCAAAATAAACGAACAGTTTGGCTCATCTCTTTTATAGGGGCTGCTGATATAGTGAATAAAGAAGTAACGTACATCGTGAAAATCAGCGCTACACGTAGGCGAGATTTGTCGAGAATACAAAGTTTATGAAGCGATTCTGACTGACCCGTTTCTGACGGTTCCAATTCCCCTCCGGCCGTCAAGATTTAGGTTTTCCGTGATTTCCCTAAATCGTTCCAGGAAAATGCCGAGATGGTTCTTTTGCAAAAGGGCACGGCCGATTTCCTTCCTCGATCCTTTTGTAATCCGAGCTTGTGCTGCATGTATAATGACCGCGCTGTCCACGGGAGGTTCAACACTAAACTTTGTTACGTTTTAGGCCAACAAATATTACAATACAACAAAACCATGCGACGCTATATCATTCTTCTTCCCGTATGTAAGATATTGCGACTCTCACACTTATGACGTGCTCTAGGATATTTTGAACCGTCACAAACGTGAGGTCAAGCTGTAAGAGAAAAAAAATCGAGGATACTTTTCCTGGCATTTGCAAATTTAACTCACTCAACAGCACGTACAGGTTATTAAGGTTTCATAGGTAGCACCTCTCATGAACTCAATAAATGAGCACACTGACAAACACAATTCTGAACGAATATAATTCTACTGAAGTGAATCATATTATTAATAGTTGCTAAGATATTCTAATACGTCACACAAACGATAGTAATGAAAATTTCATTTTTTGTTAATTGTTTCATTGCAGAATAAATATACAGTATCTTCTGTGACACATGCTTCTGTAGATTTCCAGACAATTTTTCTCTCACAGAATATAACGAATTTCTCAACAATGATAACGAAAATGTTAATTTAATTTGGTTAAAATATCGAGCGTTTGATCACTTATTTCATTAGGAGTCTTCATTATAGAACAATAGCGCTTCACCTCCACTGAATCCCGTATATGAAGATCTAAAGCCCGCATCTCGTGGTCGTGCGGTAGCGTTCTCGCTTCCCACGCCCGGGTTCGATTCCCGGCGGGGTCAGAGATTTTCTCTGCCTCGTGATGGCTGGGTGTTGTGTGATGTCCTTAGGTTAGTTAGGTTTAAGTAGTTCTAAGTTCTAGGGGACTGATGACCTAAGATGTTAAGTCCCATAGTGCTCAGAGCCAGCCAAGATCTAAAGAGGTGACAAGTTGCTTTCGTAATGGTCATGAGGGGGAACGGTTAAGCAGTAGGAAAGCCAACGGGATTGGATGTCGCTATAATCGAGTGATGGCTT
Source organism: Schistocerca piceifrons (assembly GCF_021461385.2). Lineage (NCBI taxonomy): Eukaryota > Metazoa > Arthropoda > Insecta > Orthoptera > Acrididae > Schistocerca > Schistocerca piceifrons. Next base: position 486,130,727 of record NC_060142.1, read on the forward strand.
GCCATGTTTTATAACGTATGACAGTGTATCGTTAATGATACCCTTTGAAGCAATAAACATGCGTTCTTCTTTCCGATGTTTATTTGGAATAACGGGTGCATTCGATATTCAGTTAAGCTTACATTACCAACCAATTAAAAATATTTTGTTCGCATATTGACTTTCGCTACATATTACTGATATTCGTAACGTGTATAAATATGTCCATTTTTAATTTTATTATTTTGCATGGGAATAAATAATTTTAGTACTTTCCCGAATCCGACAAAATTGCCTCTGTGTCACTTGTGGTAGCAAGTAGAATGTAACGACAGAGAGGACGTTTCGCAATAGTTCATAATCTTCTCATGTTGACTCGAAGATAAATTTTGTTTTCCCATCTTTGATTTTACAGGTCAATAGAGTGAGCCGCATATTCGGTATCATTAATTTTTAATTTGCTGATATATGCAAGCTTGTAAACGGTTAAGAGCACGGGAGTTCAGTCAGATGGGCAGCAGTGTAACAAAATAACTTAAATCATATTCGTGTTCAGTGGTGAGTCGTTCGTGTTGCTGATGTTGATCAGCCCGTCTTCAGGATCTGTTCTTCGCAGGACAACGAAGAAGGGCTACAACCGTGTTTGTAAATGTGATAAGTATGGTCTCCCCGTTGTAAACACTGTGCAACTCGGTCTCAGCGTCTGGTTATTGCGGCCCTAGTGAGCGGTGGCTGGCTTATCGCCTTCGGCTCCTCGGACCCGACGGCGGCATCCCCCGGATGAATCTCTCTGTCCTCGTCTTTCTTTTTGCGTCGCCGCCGCCTAGTACAGACCTGCGCCAACGGTGCCGTAAAAGCGGAAGATTTAAAGAGAGTCGCCGGGGCGCGCTGCGAGATGAAGTAGAGCTGGGCCACGCCGCTGCTGGTATTTCGTGTGGGCACAGTGAGGGACGGGCCACCACGTGGCGGGCCTTTTGTCCACGCGACGGCGCTAAATTATCGGGAAATCATTACAGCGCCGCTTTTGTGTCGGCTCTCTTTTCTTCACTGACCGCGCGGAAACCGGCGGCTAATTGAGCGCGTGGGTGCGCCGCTGTCAGGGGTGTGGCTGGACCCCCTCTGTCCCCCTGGGCCCTCTGCCCGCTGCTTTAAAGACCTCTGCAAAGACCCACTACCAACATCCTTCGCTATCCACAAAGTTTGTAATTTTGACATTACTCGAATTTTTATGAGCTCTCCTTCTCAGTGTGTCGTGAATAGTGATGTTCTAGCACTTTTTCAACTACAAAGTGCGAAAACTGTGAAGTATCTACGTCTGCATCTATACAGGTATTCCCCAAGCCACCATACGCTGCGTGGAGAAGGATACCCTGTACTACTACTAGTCATTTCCTTTCCTGATCTACTCGCGAATAGAGCGAGGGAAAAACGACTATCTATATGCCTCCGTTGTTGTTGTTGTGGTCTTCAGTCCAGAGACTGGTTTGATGCAGCTCTCCATGCTACTCTATCCTGTGCAAGCTGCTTCATCTCCCAGTACGTACTGCTGCCTACATCCTTCAGAATCTGCTTAGTGTATTCATCTCTTGGTCTCCCTCTACGATTTTTACTCTCCACGCTGCCCTCCAATACTAACTGGGTGATCCCTTGATGCCTCAGAACATGTCCTAACAACCGATCCCTTCTTCTAGTCAAGTTGTGCTACAAACTTCTCCCGAATTCTATTCAATACCTCCTCATTAGTTATGTGATCTACCTATCTAATCTTCAGCATTCTTCTGTAGCGCCACATTTCGAAAGTTTCTATTCTCTTCTTGTCTAAACTATTTATCGCCCATGTTTCACTTTGATACATGGCTACAATCCGTACAAATACTTTCAGAAACGACTTCCTGACAAATCCATACTCGATGTTAACAAATTTTCTTCTTCAGAAACGTTTTCCCTGCCATTGCCAGTCTACATTTTATGTCCTCTCTACTTCGACCGTCATCAGTTATTTTGCTCCCCAAATAGCAAAACTCCTTTACTACTTTAAATGACTCATTTCCTAATCTAATTCCCTCAGGATCACCCGAGTTAACTCCTCTACATTCCATTATCCTCGTTTTGCTTTTGCTGATGTTCGTCTTCTATCCTCCTTTCAACACACTGTCCATTGCGTTCAACTGCTCTCCCAAGTCCTTTGCTGTCTCTGACAGAATTACAATGTCATCGGCAAACCTCAAAGTTTTTATTTCTTCTCCATGGATTTTAACACCTACTCCGAATTTGAATAACATCGGGGATAGGCTACAACCCTGTCTCACTCCCTTCCCAACTACTGCTTCCCTTTCATGCCCCTCGACTCTTATAACCGCCCTCTGCTTTCTGTACAAACTGTAAATAGCCTATCGCTCCCTGTATTTTACCCCTGCCACCTTCACAATTTGAAAGAGATTATTCCAGTCAACATTGTCAAAAGCTCTCTGTAAGTCTACGAATGCTAGAAACTTAGGTTTGCCTTTTCTTAACCTAGCTTGTAGGATAAGTCGTATGGTCAGTATTGCCTCACGTGTTCCAGTATTTCTACTGAATCCAAACTGATCTTCCCAGAGGTCGGCTTCTACCAGTTTTTCCTCCGAATGAGCGCTAATTTCTCGTATCTTATCTCTGCGGTTCTTACGCGGAACGTGTGTTTGCGGCAGTAAAATCGTTCGGCAGTCAGCTAATCTTTCGGCAGTCACCTTCAAATGCCGGCTCTCTAAATTTTCTCAGTACTATTTCTCGAAAGGAACACCGCCTTGTCCTCCATTTGAGTTCCCGGAGCAGCTTCGTAACACTTACGAGTTGTTCGAACCTACCGCTAACAAACCTAGCAACCCCCTCTGAATTGCTTCGGTGTCTTTCTTTAATCGGAGTGGTACGGATCACAAATACTAGATCAGTACTCAAGAATAGGCAGCATCCTATATGCGGTCTCCTTTAAAGGCGAACCACTCTTTTCTAAAATTCTCCCGGTAAACCGAAGTCGACCATTTGCCTTCCCTACCGCAGTTCTCACGTGCTCGTTCCATCTCGTATCGCTGTGCAGCGTTACGCTCAGGTATTTATATGACTTGACTGTGTCAAGTGGAACACTAGTAATACTGTGTCCAACCTTTACAGGTTTGATCTTCCTAGTCATCCGCATTGAATTACATTTTTCCACATTTAGGGCTACCTGCCATTCATCACACCAAATGGAAATTTGGTTTAAGTCGTCATGTATCTTCCTACAGCTTGCTTCATAAATATTCATCCGATTTCACAAAGCTATATCTTCTGCACCCATGCAGATACATTTAGCATCAGAGCTATCATTTAACTTTAACAGATGTTAAGTCTGCCCTCCACAGTAGGAACGAGAAAAGTAGAGAACTAGGACAGGCAGAAAGGATGTGGGCTTGTCATAGTTTGCTAACAGTATCAATTGTATTACATTAGATTAACATTGTCCGTTAGGAATACCATGTGTTCTACGCAATTGTCAAAAAACAAAAAAAAAAACAATAAAAAAGGAAGTGTGGAGAAGCCACACCATTCAGTGCTAAATGAGATTTCTTTATTTTTCGTACAGTTTTAGTGCCAATCAAATGCTTAGTACGCCATTGCACGACTATGAGCTGGAAAAACATTCATTGGAACATCATTACAACACCAGCGACAAAGATGATACGATGCATTTGTCTTCTAACTAACGAGGGTGAATGCTGGCTGAAATTAAGATGGCCATTAGGAAAAAAATTGAGTTGAAGGTAAATAGAGCAGTGATAAAATCTTCGATTGTGTGCATCATATGTTGTTTGATTCCATTTAGTCTTTTAACGCAAGGGTAGAATCATTTAGTAGCAGATATGACGGACAAGACTGATGTTATCAAACAGAAATTAATCATGTAGAAAAATTACATTCAGATCCATGACCTAAAGCATTTCCCGGAACTCAGGGCAGTTATTTGGGCACAAGACATGCCTGACTATGTTTCAATAATTGAAACATTTCATAATGAGTTCTCAAGGAGGTTCGAAGACTTTGCACGTTGAAGACTGATTTAGATTTATTTGTCAAACCGTTCTCGCTTTTGGCTGTTGATATACCTCCTCATTACATCCAACTTGAGCTTTGCAAGAGCAATATCCTCGACTGAACAAACAAGTCGCTAAAGTTATTTCAGAGTTTCGTTTAACGTATTTTTTCCGTTATAAAATTGTGACAGTCCTGCCGGATTTCAGGTTTAACAGATATTAATCTGCATAACACCATACGTTTGTATTATGGATCATAGTTCCAGACATATAAGATATTATAAAATCGAAATGTGTATAAATTAATAAACATCGCAACTCAATGTTAAGTATATGTGCGTAAAGGTTCTAGCGGTTCTACCTACTGTATTACCTCTGTGTAATGTACATTAAAGAGTAAAATCATTGCTTTGGCGGTAAATAAAAAGCAGAAAATAAACACTAGTGATAAAATCCTTCTTATAAAAATACAATACTGGCCATTAAAATTATTAGACCACGAAGATGACGTGCTACAGACGCGAAATTTAACCGACAGGAAGAAGATGCTGTGATACGCAAATGATTAGCTTTTCAGAGCATTCACACAAGGTTGGCGCCGGTGGCGACACCTACAACGTGCTGACATGAGGAAAGTTTCCAACCGATTTCTCTTCTTATCCGCATGGCTGTAACGGATCGTGCAGCCACCTCTCGAGCCCTGAGTCAACAGATGGGGACGTTTGCAAGACAACAACCATCTGCACGAATAGTTCGCGGCGTTTGCAGCAGCATCGACTATCAGCTCGGAGACCGTGGCTGCGGTTACCCTTGACGTTGCATCACAGACAGGAGCGCCTGCGATGGTGTACTCAACGACGAACATGGGTCCACGAATAGCAAAACGTCATTTTTTCGGATGAATCCAGGTTCAAAAAATGGTTCAAATGGCTCTGAGCACTACGGGACTTAACTTCTGAGGTCATCATTCCCCTTGGAATTCGAACTACTTAAACCTAACTAACCTAAGGACATCACACACATCCATGCCCTTAGCAGGATTCGAACCTGCGACCGTAGAGGTTCCGCGGTTCCAGACTGTAGCGCCTAGAACCGCTCGGCCACCCTGGCCGGCAATCCAGGTTCTTTTTACAGCATCATGATGGTCGCATCCGTGTTTGGCGACATCGCGGTGAACGCACATTGGAAACGTGTATTCGTCATCGCCATACTGGCGTATCACCCGGCGTGATGGTGTGGGGTGTCATTGATTACATCTCTCTGTCTCCTCTTGTTCGCATTGACGGAACTTTGAACAGTGGACGTTACATTTTAGGTGTGTTACGACCCGTGGCCCTACCTTCATTCGATTCCTGCGAAACCCTACATTTCAGCAGGATAATGCACGACCGCATGTTGCAGGTCCTGCACGGGCCTTTCTGGATACAGAAAATGTTCGACTGCTGCGCTGGCCAGCATATTCTCCAGATCTCTCACCAACTGAAAACGTCTGGTGAATGGTGGCCGAGCAACTGTCTCGTCACAATCAGTCACTACTCTTGATGAACTGTGGTATCGTGTTGAAGCTGCATGGGCAGCTGTACCTGCACACGCCATCCAAGCTGTGTTTGACTCAATGCCCAGGCGTATGAAGGCCGTTATTACGGCCAGAGGTGGTTGTTCTGGGTACTGATTTCTCAGGATCTATGCACCCAAATTGCGTGAAAATGTAATGGCATGTCAGTTCTAGTATAATATATTTGTCCAATTCTTCTTGGTGTAGCAGTTTTCATGGCCAGTAGTTTATGCTGTATTATTCGCCTTTTAGAAGTAGTTGCACTGCTTTGCAAACACATTCTCCTAAGTTTCCTGCATGTACAGCCTTCGCCGGCCGAAGTGGCCGTGCGGTTCTAGGCTCTGCAGACTGGAACCGCGTCACCGCTACGGTCGCAGGTTCGAATCCTTCCTCGGGCATGGATGTGTGTGATGTCCTTAGGTTAGGTAGGTTTAACTAGTTCTAAGTTCTAGGGGACTAATGACCTCAGAAGTTGAGTCCCATAGTGCTCAGAGCCATTTGAAACATTTATACAGCCTTCAGCATACAGGCGTCTCAGTCACATACGTACCTGCTGGGCGCAGCGCAGTGGTGGGGGAAAACCAGACCACTGAGCAGACTTGGCTGCACTAGCAGAACGCGAGCGCGCTGTCGGAGGCAATTCTTGGGCAGGCCTGGTAGGGAAGGTGGACATACTCAGTTCATACATTTGTGTATGGAGTTACTGCGTTCACTGGTGTCGAAGTTCACCAAAAACTACTGGAAGGTGAGACACTCAGAGTTTCACAAACACCCATTAAGAAAAAATCACATAATGTTCGATAAGGCAACCTTGGAAATCAGTGGTGCAGTGCGAATCCATACACTCGTCTTACGCCCGATTCGTGGTTGAGGTTGTTCACTCTACGAAAATTACGCCGCACAGTTGTAACTGAACTGCACTTACTCGACTCGACGGACATTGTGTAAAGACTGAGGTGGCGAAAGAGTGATCTAACTACAAGGCCTGTGTAGCAGAGATCGGGTCACGCTACCATGATCCTTTGCGGTGGTAGCCATTTTGGGTCTTTATATGACTGTTACAGTGTTTTTATTTATAGTTTTCTTCAGCGAGAGCAAACGTCGAAACTTCGAAATGGGATGCTGTACTGCACCGAATGATAGCAGCAATTCGGCAAAAGGGAAAAGGCTATTCATATTTCCTACAGAAAAGAGTGGGAGAGCAAAAAATCAGTGGGAGAGCAAAATGACTGCAAAATTGTAGGCGAGACTAATGCAAACCAACTATACATTCCAGGTTCTGTGAGACACAACATTAACTTGATAATTACATTCATGAGGTCGTATTTTTCTGTAGACTGTAAGTGCATGTGATTGGCTTAAGCGTCACTTTCAGGTTTCACAACTGTAGATTAATAGAACTGAAGGAAGGAAGGAAGGAAGGAAGCTGTTAAAATGGAATGCAGTGCAATATAATTGGTACCAGTATTTGGAAATTTCAATGTGAGCCTTTTCCTATCCTTCATCATTTGAAATGCTGGTTTATATTGAAATAGTTAAAGCAAAACCAGGACTGTTGCCCGTTTCACGTTTAAGGCATGACCAGAGAATTGCACCTTTCATTCGAAGCAAAATCGTTTGGTTGTTGCATTGACAATGTTGTAAATTTTTATAACATCACTAGTATTTTTAAAAAATTAAATAAGCTTATATTTATCACTTTTGTTAGTGGCAAAGCTTCTGAAATGGTACAATAGTGCATAGAAAATTTTTTCTTGTTGATAATGAAATTGTATTCCGCAAACCAGCATCAGATTCCCATCAGACCGACGAGAACGTTGACCGACGGCATTGTTTGGAGGCCAGTGACCGGTCTCAAAATTACGCAGTTTGCGTAATTACATTGCCCGGATAGTGATTGAAAAGATCGGTAAAAGAGGTCTCAGGGACGCTGAAATAAATGATTGGTAAAGTAAACGCCGACTGAACACTAGTAGCGTTCGGCTGTGGCCATCAGACAATTCGTCGGTAACTCTCCTTCGCTGCAGCCGGAAACAGTTCTAAAATGCAACCTAATAAATTGAGATTGGCATTAATGGAAGAGGAAAGTAGGTTCTTAATTCAAACACAGCTATTGTAATTAAATTAGCGCAATTATTTAACCAAAAGTTACAGATACGAGAGTGAAACAACCATCGAAAACAAACAAGTAAGGAGGGGGGGGGGGGGGGGGGGAGGAACTCACAGCTCCTGCATGTATATAATCCAAAAAAAATTACGGCGACTGCTTTCAACTTGCTTTAAAGAGCGTAAAGTTTCAATATACGTTTAACTATGTCTCTGGAACATTCTTTATCGGAAAAGCAAAAAAATACATTCCTTACATTACATCGCGACCTTTTCTCCTTACTTTACAGATTTATTTGCACAGAGAACATTTATTCTTAATGTATTTCAGACTTAATCAAACGATCGGGGCATATTCTATTAATTATTCAGAAAGCAACGTTTAATTCTGCTTTCTCTAAAAGTCTATATGCTGAGTTTAAATTTAGTGGATTATCTTTCCATGTCTTCCAGTCATTTAGTTAAAGAAGTATGAATTAGAAAAAAGTATTCGAGTGTTGTGCCTACACAGCTGTTCTGGACGGTATGTTCCCGCTGTGTGCATTTAAAATGTACATGTTTAGAAAAAAATTTACGTGACATATTCATAGTTATTGTTCACTATCTGGATTATAAATATACATATCTCATAAAACTCTTAAGCAACACCCGTAGTTTACTTTTAATGAATATCTCGGGAAATAATCTCCTGTAAATCTTTCATTTCATAACGGTGAACCCAAATTTCTCGACACGAAACCTGCCCTTGCAATGTGTACCGTATTCACAACGGTTTCTGTACAAGGAAACGTGACAGCTACACAATAATGGTGTAAATGTGGTTGACGAATTTTTAAGTAAATTGCGACTTTTGTGTAACAAAATTACGAAATCGGCTTGGTATGGTGTCCATGATTTATTTGTAAACATAGCAGTGCAACTTACGATTCAAAATTACCTAAAAAGCAACACATACTGCCGTAAATAATTATCTGTTAACGAGTTTCCATTGTGTCATCTGTTTTAGCCCAGATATGGCGCCTCCATAACGGCCACTGGCGTTCAACCTCTTCATATCGTCATTGGCTAGCTAACTGCATAGCGCAGACCCCTACCGGTGACCACATAAACCGTCAACTCACAACAAGCGCCACGGTAAACTTTTAATTTTAATGCGAATGCTAAAATTCGCCCCAAGTTTCTGTCTTCATTCATGTGGAAGATATAGTTTTGTGAAATGGGACGAGTAGTTTTGAAACACTGTGTAGTCTTCTTGTGTTTCACGGTGCTGTGAGCACACATTAGAGTTGTTGAGAGTGGTCCTGACAGAAATATGCGGGACGTGGACTTCAGCCTGCATATACCATGCTCAGAAACGATCTATCGGACCCCCACTGAAATTTTTTCTCATTACCGACACTCGTCAAACAGGTGTCTTAACGCTATATTGTGAAGATGAACGGAGCGAAATCCCAAACAAGATTCCTGAGACGTGAATTTATTCCAAGTCTGCTTTGGTAACAGAGCTATCCATTCTGGAGTTTAACAGGCTTTTCGCTTTACGAGCGATTCTTTTCGTCGGATGGCTTTCCAACTTGCGACACGCATAGTTATAGTCCACAGCGTCCGTAAGAACTGTCGCATTCTCGTTTTTTGCTTTCATCATCACGATGCTTTCCTTTCTGGAAGTCACTAAGAACTTCACTGTCCTGCGCCGATATGTTGCTGTTGGGTGGTTTCGAATTCCGTAGGATTCTCGTCAAATCCTGTCTTACTTCTTCGGTCTGCGCCTTCGTAAGAGAAAACGAGGATGGTTTGACGGCACTGACAGTTTCTTCTCTTAGACGTAGTTGCGAATTTCATACTTTTGCCCAGAACTGATACGCCTGCTTCATCGAATTCCTCTGACGAAAGGTTCACCATTACTTGTTTCGGATATAGAATGGCGTCTGTTTTGTGTACTTTTTGTGTAAGCTTCTTGAACTTGTGTTTTCATTTCCTAACACTGAAATGTGATAATCTTGCGGAATGATTAAACGTTATATTGTTGACTTTACTCCAGTCTTGAGGTGAGAGAGTTGTCGTCAGTGAAAAATGCAAGGCAGTTAAAATGGAGCTAACATAATTGACGTCCCTGCATATTTGCTGGATTCATTCACCGAAGAAGTGCTTGGCTCGCCCTTTGGTAGACTCTCCTGGCTTTCATTGTCTGCACATGGCTAAACCTGGCGAAGCTTGGGATGAAATCATTATCACGGCATGCGGAAAGAAAAGCCAAATCACTAAGTAATTTACCTCTTCTTCTACCTCGTTTTCCAGTCTTCTAGGTTGGTGTAAACATCTCGCCCATACAAGCAAACGTTTGTTTCTGGGGTCACTGACCGCATAAGCAGAATTCCATGGAGAAATGGTGTACAGACCTCTTTGTTCAGTCAAAACGAAATAAAAGATTTTGTTCTACACAAAACGGGTGCACCCGATTAACTCCACACTGCGAGAATCTTCATGATGCGTGGCTGAGGCAATGTGTATGAGTTGCGTGAGAGAAGTAATGAACTGACTATACTGCGAGCTATCTGGGAGCGCTGAGTTGTTCTACTTATGTAGATCACGCTGTTCATCGCTTCCAGATGCTGAGCCCGAGTTATGGCTCCGTAAACCCATCAGTGAAGTTGTATTTCTGTTGTTTTTAACGAAAATGGAACGGCAGAATTTAGAGCAACGTTATGCCATCAAGCTTTGTGTTAAACTTGGGGGATCCTCTTTTGTGACCTTTGACAAGTTGGGGAAGGCCTTCAGGGAACATTCCTGTCCTTTGTCAATACCGTCCTTGCCCGTAGGAGGGGCAACCAATCTCACAAAGGGCGGCGGTCATCTCATCTGTGCATATTGGAAATATTAGAGGTCATATTGCGCTTCCCTGGGACACATCGGACGGTAACTTCGTTGCTTGGAACATTCTCAGTTCAGTATAATCTACTTAGTTTTGTTATTCAAATTTTCCTCCAGTTCACCACATGTTTGCGAAGATACTCCTATCTTGGTTAGTTGTTGACGAGGTGGTACAGGGTCAGCGCCTCACGGAAATATATGAAAACTCAATCCATCGGTTCTCCTGCACTTGTTGTTTGCAAGATGCCGTCTATGGATAAAACAAGCTGTGTTTCACACTTCTGACTTTGAGTGAATCGGTGCAGATTCACTGACAGAATCTTGTTTTCCTCCAGGAAAATCATAATTTTTTAGCTCACAATATGCTCTAGGATAGTGCAACAGATGGACGTCTGTACTTTTGTACATCCGGGATATTACTCTTTCTGCAAACAGGAGAGACCTGTGCTCTCTTCCAGTCAAAAGGTACTATTCGGTGACCAAGCGATTCTCAATAAATTTGAGCTCGAAAAGGAGTTAATTTCGTGGCGTATTGAATGTACAATCTAACTGGAATCCTGTGAGGGTCTGGCACATCCTTCGCTTTAAGAATTTTTGATTTTTTTCAATGTCGAGAGTGCTAATGTCGATATCGCTCAGATGCGAGTCTGTGCGGCGATCGGACATTGGTATCGTAGTAGGCTCTTGGCGGAATACGTTTTTAAATACGCAGTTTAAAACTTTTGCTGTCAACATGTCGTCTTCAGTATCTACGCCACAAGTATTCACGAGAGATTGAATGGAAGGTATCGACACGTTGATTGACTTTACGTATGACAACCAAGCGGGCCGCAGTAAGACCTCGGCAAGATTCTGCAGACTGACGGTTGCGCAGAGAACTCACGAATGAAGCTCCGAGGGGCGTACAATAAGTAATGCAACACATTACTTTTTCTTAGCCAGTTTCGGTTAAAGAAATGAAGAATTTGTTGTGGTACATCGTGGTATATTTCCGTTTTAGCCCTTCGAGTTTCATGAATTTGCGATGTGTGACGGCGCTTTACGTAGACTTCAAAATGGCGTCCGTAACGGAGGTGGGTTCCAAGCAGAGAGCTGTCGTAGAGTTTATTTTTGCGAAAAACCTTGCACACAATCCTAGGCGCTTGCAGAATGTCTACGGAGACCTGGTAGGAACAAAAACTGGACGGAGCATCTGTCATAATTATAACAGGGTCGCGCACACCTGTCCGATCTCACGCGTGCCGGCCGGTTCCAAACAGCTGTGCTCCTGAAATGTTGGAGCGTGCCGACACTATCATTCGAGGCGACCAAAACATCACAACCACACACATAGCTGCTGAACTGGACGTATCTGTTGGTGGTGCTGACACGCCAGGTGGGGTACTCAAATATGTGTACACGCTGCTTTCCTTATCGCCTCACAGAATGCCATAAAGAGCAACGAAGAACAATCTGTACGGCATTGCTTGCGTGTTATGAGATTGTTCCTGACAAATTTTTGTCGAACATCGTCACATGGATTCATCACTTCGAACCGGAAACAAAACGGCAGTCCCTGGAGTGGCGCTACTTCGCCTCTCCTCCTACGAAAATGTTCAAAGCTCCACACTCAGCCGATGGAGTCATGACGACAGTCTTCTGGCAATCTGAAGGGGTAATTCTGTTGAGTCCTTCCTCATGGTGTAACAATCAACTCTGAAGTGTACTATGATATCCTCAGGAAATTGAAGAAAGGATTTCAGTGTGTTCATTGCCACGAAAATCTAACGAACTTCCCTTCTCCTTGACAACCAAGGCGTCACACAAGTCTGCCCATCGAAGAGGAGCTCGCAAGAATTCATCAGACTGTTCTCTCTCATTCATCCTCCAGCCCTGAGCTCACACCTTCTGACTTTAATATGTTTAGCTCAATGAAGGATGCACTCCACGCGAAGTAATACGTGGCTGATGGGGAGGTTATTGATGCAACAAGCTGTTGGATCCATCCTGGAGCAGTAGAGTGGTACCTCGCCAGTAATATGGCGTAAAGCCATCGCATTGAACAGAGATTATGTGGAAAACTAGAGTTTTGTATCCAAAAGAGTAGGGAAGAATATGGTGTTTTGGAATCCTGAATAAAACCAACCTTTTTTTTAGAAAAAAATGTTGCATTACTCACTGAACGCTCCTTGTAGCTGCCTTCACCACTTCCGCCCGTTTCTGGTCTCTGAGCCGAGGCGACAAATGTCGTTGGTGCCGAAGTGAGCGACGATCTGCCGCTGACTGAAACCTGTGCTGTCAGTTGCTCCTTGAAAGCCCTCCTCCATTTGGTGGAAAGTTCCTGCCGGGATACACAGCGAGAGTGCATCCTGTTTGTCCCATTCCCGTGACGGTACTTTCGTCAGAGGGCCCATAATGCGTCACTCCGTCTCAGAAACACTATGAAGCCGGTCGACAGTGTCCAAGGCGGCTTCCAGCTATTCGTGGCCAACATACAACTCTTTCATCGAGATCGTACAACAGGCATATTTTATGGAGGTTTGTTGCGTACAGGTGTAGATTTGTCTAACTTCTAGCTTTGGTCAACGTTTCAGTATTAATTGCTGGTTTTTCTTTCATGAAAAGTGTGAGAAATGTAGAGATGTCGCAGCATTAAAACCTAATACCGAAGAACATTCTGCACCTAGCAGTAGTTCGAGGTCAGTTATTAAACATTTTGTCACTTTTGTATACGGTTCTTGAGTCTACCGTCCGGCCACGTTTTGGAGATCTCATACTATGTGATCGAGGCAACTGATCGACTTCTTCTGGTGGCTGTTGCTGCATCCTTGCCGGTCGCTGCTTGCCAGCAGCCGCATCACACCACATACTGCTGATTTTGCTTCTCCCCAGTTGCTAAGGAACAGCAGTCACCAGAAGCCGCTACGAGCGGCTTTCTCGTAACTCTGCGGCAAACTCGAGAGTCGTGTATTTGACAGATCGCCAGGAAAACCTGAAGTATCACATTTCGTTACGCGCTAATAGCATAAATGTCTCGTTTTACAGCTGTAATAAAATATGTGTTCTTCATCGCAGTTTTGGTTTAACGTAGCGTATTTCATATTTCCTTAGTAGTAGTATCTTCACAAATTGATATCCGTCATTGATATGTACTTTCGCATGGTAGCGCGTAAACCGGTTGCCCGATGACGACACAACGTGCGAAGTCTCGCGAGGAACAGCTCCGTCCGTGGAGACTTTGTGTATGACTGACACGTATTTTCCGTACACGGAGACGAACCTTCACGCTGTGTTTAGTGCTACACAGGGATTAAAGTCGCACGTTTACATGGCAAACATTTCATATCATTTTTAGAAAATAATTTAGTCGACTCTAGCACATGTCATAATATTGCAGTCCGCAGGTGCCTCTAACAGAACGGAAATGAATGAAATGAAATAAAACGAATGGAAATTGTTATGGTACCAGGCACAGATCCCGAATAATTTCTTCTTTAGTTTCAATGTACTCTTCCGTTTGTATGAGGATGATCACGTCAAACGAACCAATTATTAATTCGTACTTCCTTTCCATTTGTACACAATGTAGCATTAAATTATTTATGAATGAAATGGATTGCAAAATTCCTAGAACATCCAGATACATGGACATTATGTTGGAGAGCTCACTGATATACCAAACCCGCTGCTCATATAAATAGACAAAAATATCAGCTCAGTGTTTCCTGCTTTGCAGACTGATGAGATCGTGTTGAAGTGTGCATCGTCAAACTCTAAAGACAACAAACCAGCGCTCTAATACCCGGCCTGGATGATACATTTGTACTATATGGCATAAGTGAGGGGGTCCGAGATACGATGGTTTAGCTGTAAATAAATCTTGAACAGAGATATTCATAACTACCCCCGCGGTTTCGGACGACGACTAAATGGTTCAAATGGCTCTAAGCACTATGGGACTTAACATCTGAGGTTATCAGTCCCCTAGAACTTAAAACTACTTAAACCTAACTAACCTACGGACATCACACACATCCATGCCCGAGGCAGGATTCGAACCTGCGACCGTAACATCAGCGAGGTTCCAGACTGAAGCGCCTAGAACCTCTCGACCACACCGGCAGGCCGGAAGACGACTGCGCGAAACCAGAAGATATACAGAAAAGTGACACACATCGGGCAATAGGACATCTCTACGAGTTTCAGTTCTCGATAAGCACCCGTGACGTAGTTTCAAAGAGCACCGCTATGAGGCAGACGTGTCAGAATATGTAGACAAATCTCCCGCTCCGTATTGCTACATTGAATTAGTCGGGCCCTGAAGGTGGGCAACCAAACTAACAGGTTTCCAAAGCGGGATCCTGTCGTTGTGTACACATACACTTCGCACAGACGTGTGGCCGTTTGCCACGTTGTAGAGGGTGCCCATACTGAGCAAGTAAGGGCGTCAGTAAAATCACCCCGTTCCTTGGGACGTCGATTCCCACACAATTTGTGTCCGAAAGTGATAGATTACAGTGCGATGAGCAATATTTAAACGTTCTTGACAATCTTTGATACTGCTGGCGGTATTGAACGTGATCTCGCCCCTTTGGGGTGCAGTGCGACCGCAGTTTTTATCCTGATGCGCAGGCTGCAACAACTAGGAACCGTCCAGAACCATTCAACGACATTCTAGCTTGATCAGAAGTAGCAAGTGTGCTTATGCTCTGTTAGTGCCCATGTTCCACGGACTCGTGTGCTGTGATCATGGAGGGGTGCAACATTGACACATGCATGAAGGTTTTATTGAACTGGAGGGCCACAGAGAGACCCCTTTGCCGTTGTGTTTACACATGTGTCAATGCTGCAGCCCTCTGTTCAAAAATGGTTCAAATGGCTCTGAGCACTATGGGACTTAACATCTGTGGTCATCAGTCCCCTAGAACTTAGAACTACTTAAACCTAACTAACTTAAGGACATCACACACATCCATGCCCGAGGCAGGATTCGAACCTGCGACCGTAGCAGTCGCGCGGTTCCGGACGCAGCCCTCTGTGATCAAGTCATACTAGAGTGTGGAACTGAAGGCCTGGAAAAACGTAATCGCCCTTGGTTGCTTCGGATCACGTTCAAATTTCGTCGAATGGTTTTGAACTATCCCGAGTGCTTCCACCCTGTGTACCAGAGCAAAACTTGCGGTCTCACTTCACTCCAGAGGGGTGAAATCATGTTCAGTGGGGTTGCAGCACTGTAATGTCCGTGGAGAAAACTTGAATCGCCCAGGAGGTGTCAACAGTGTCAAACATTGTCAACAACGTCGTGCTGTTGCTCATCGTACTGCGGACTGTCGTTATCGACCGGGAAATCTGGGGAAATCAATGTCTCAAGAAAAGATGTGGTTTCATTGACCCCAATTGTGCTACTCCATGAACGTCTTTCGTGTCGATTCTGAGCGGCGGTGTGTCTGAAAATGCTTTTCTAGGCCGCCCATAAGAAAAACACATGATTTCAGCGATGGGCGTCGGAGTGCTGACTTCCCTCCCAGAAGCGTCAAAAGAAGGAGTGAAATGTGGGTAAGATGATGACAAAAATGGTTCAAATGGCTCTAAGCACTATGGTACTCAACAGCCCCCTAGACTTAGAACTACTTAAACCTAACTAACCTAAGGACATCACACACATCCATGCCCGAGGCAGGATTCGAACCTACGACCGTAGCAGCTGCGCTGTTTCGGACTGAAGCGCCTAGAACCGCTCGACCACAACCGCCTGCCAGATGATGACAACTTTCTCATCCTGTGGCAGGTCCATGGTGGCGTTGAGCATAATGCAAAAATGGTTCAAATGGCTCTGAGCACTATGGGACTCAACTGCTGAGATCATTAGTCCCCTAGAACTTAGAACTAGTTAAACCTAACTAACCTAAGGACAGCACAAACATCCATGCCCGAGGCAGGATTCGAACCTGCGACCGTAGCGGTCTTGCGGTTCCAGACTGCAGCGCCTTTAACCGCACGGCCACTTCGTCCGGCTGAGCATAATTGTGGTGAATTTTAGAGCCAGTATATGACACCGTTAACCATCTTTAGACGTCACACAAACTTCTGAGCTCCGGTCATTTTTCCGCATGTGGCCCAACCTTGCTGTTTAAAGCGTCGCCGAGCCTGGGGGAGATGTCGCAGCGCGCCACGCCTTTGGACTGCTAGAGAGGAAGGTTATCGCCACCTGTGAACCACATTTGCAACTTGAGCGTCGCAGTGGGACACAATTACGCCATTTCGAAAAAGTGATTCTTTAATTCTGTTGGGCAGTGTATTTGAAACTAAGCGACAAACACTTCCAAGTGACGTGCGAAGTGTGTGTAATGAAACTTCAGAGAGGTTAAAGGTTTCTATCCCACTAGATTGTCAATGATGACTTTATTATCCAGCACGTAGTTTGAAACCCAAAAATAGTTATCCAATACATTTGTAAAAGCCCCATGTTCTATGAAAAAGGTTTGTTCCTTACGACTCAAGAATGCTGGGTGTGAAGAACTGGGCACTATTGGAAACAGCTGAAGGAGTAGAAATAATGGAGAAGAAGCAAAACTGTTGCAAATATGATGAGTTGGAGATATCGCACGTGTTCCAGTTACAGTAATCTTACAGAAGAACCCACTGAAAACAGAGCTCATTCAACTTGGGGTGATATCCCTTTTAGTGCTCAATATTGGCACTTAATACTGTGCGAATGGTACTAATATCCAAACAGGAATGTATAAATTCAGAAGGAAGGTGCCGTCCGATATACGAGGTATGTGTGTGAGAGAGAGAGACAGAGAATTACTGACTTCTGGGAAAATTTTTTTATTCGTATACATCAATATTGTGTCCATCAAATTCGTCCTGTTAGATATTATACACTTTCGCCAGCGTTTCTCCAATCGTTGAAACACTTTTCGAGCTCGATTTCAGAAATAGCTTTTTAGCCTTCTCATCGATGTGTTTTCAATCTCGTCTAGGAGGGCTTCTTTGTTTAGAGAATCAGAGAAAAGTCTCATGGGATGAAGTCTCTTGAGTTTGGAGGCAGGGGCATCTTTACAACATTGTTTTGTCAAAATTTCACGATGAAGCAAGGAAGTGTCTGCGGGTACATTACCGTGGTCCAGAAGCCATGAATTGTTTCGCTGTAGTTCCGAGCGTTTTTCGGGCTTCAAGTAAACGGCGTTAAACGTGTAGTCAGTACTCCCTATTGACAGTCTGTCCTTGTTGCAAGAACTCACTGTGTTTCATGTCGTTAAAATTGAGGAACGCAGTAAGCATAGCCTTCACATTTGACCCCGCTCGTCGAGATTTTTTCAGTCTTGCCGATTCAGAATGCTTCCACTAAGATGATTAAACCTTACTTTCGACATCCGTAAACCCATGTTTCATCAGCTGTTATGACACGTTCAGTGATTCCGTATCTTTGCTGACTTTTTCTAGTGATTCCTCAACAACTTGCATTCTTGGCTGCTTTTATTTGAAATTCAACAGTGTTGGTGCACATTTTGCTGTCACATGTCTCATATCCAAAATATCCGAATAATTTCATTTTATGAGTCTTTTGAAATGCCAATATCATTAACGACTTCTCTGACTGCGCTCGGCGATCGTTCATAATCATTTCTTTCACTTTTTCCACCGTTTGATCTGTTGATTCTGTACTGTAGAGACCAGGACGCTCATCATCTTCATCTTGGCACCCTTCTTGGAAACGCTTATACCACTCGTGAATCTTTGTTTTACTCATAGCAGACTCACCAGAAGCAACATTTAACATTTATAAAACTTCGCCGCCCATTACTCCGTTATTATAGTAAAGATTAATGCAAATCCTCAGATCCGTTTTAATACAAAATAAATATTCAGCGATACTACCATAAAAGGTATAACAGTTTTGACAGCTGAGAACACACTAAACATCCATTACAGCCACCACTGTACAGATACTTTTGTGACATGTTTATCACCACGACGAAACTATCACGTGAATCGGATCACTATAACATGCGAAGTAAGAAAATTCTCATTACTTTTTCTAACAGAACGTAGATGTTTGCTAGCGCTGCGAAATTCATTGACTTCCCACCTTATTTGTTATGTTCACTGAACAATGGAAAATAACTGGAGTACCTTGTGCATCATAGGTTAGTTCATGGTACAACTTTCTTCTTAACAGCTGATCTTAGGTAGTTATTAGCAGTCATATATTCTTATTGATATTACTAAGCTGTTTGGTTTTATGTATTTATGCGTGATATTTAATTGTGTATTATTTGCTGAAGCTAAGATCGCAACAGATTAAATTTTTAAAGCTAATCTCCACTTTATAGCATTATTTCAGTTTCTTATGACACTTCGGAAATAACTATTTAATTCGAACTTCATGTGAAGCAAAATTGTGTTACCAGAAACTGATGCTGGAGCAAACCAGAGACAGATAGAAACTCATTTCACTTACTTCTACGATAAATTGTTCTTGAAACTATTCTCAGAAACATTAGTATTTTGCCTTCCTCTGCCTTCTTTCTTAAGTTTCATCATACCTCAAGGTACGAGAACGTTACTTGAGGAATTGCGAACGGAGCGTCTCTTGCAGGTTTTAATTAAATTCTTCTTTGCTCTGTTTTCTGAGCACGTCCACTTCGCGCCATTGCGTCTTTTACCTTATTACTTTATTATTATCTTGCATGTCATGTGTTATTTAAATTTTCGTAATTGTGACTCTTACACGAAAAGAATTGCGAAGAAGATAAGATATAATTCTTATCTCATCTTCAGTGTGTTTTTAGTGGCATTAAAAAGTTGCATGTACGAACCTCTGCTAGTTGTTCCGTGATCTGAATGAGAAATGGTTAACTTAAATAAGATGCGTATCTTATCTATTACGTTCGTAATTGACGACTTCTTTGTCAAGTAATGTAAAAATATGTAACTTGTTGATTTTTACTCTTGCTTGTAACTGCGGAACGGCGAATACGCAGTTTTAATTAAATCGTCAAATTGATATATTCATTATGGGATGTAGTGTTCAGTTCAAGAGACGTACTGATAGGTAGTTAACTGATGTTCATTAATAGTTCATCTAAGCACGCGTCTCTGATATCTCCTGATCTACAGCGTTAGCCATTATTCTCATGAATTACAAGCTTTGCCTTGGAGAGGAATTAGTTCAACTAATCAGTACTACTGCTGATTGGAGTTGTATGGTTTTATATATGACGAAGTTCCCTGCTCATCAACAGTCATACGCATGTTACTGATTATTGACAGGCACAGTAATGTCGGATGATACCAATCTGTTCTCTTTAATCCAGATTTAATTGCAGCTCGACTTTTGTTAACCTTCCACTTCTGCTTGATATGCAATAACAGATTCGTGTTGAATATCAGACTGTGCTTGGGGGCTTTGGCGTAAATTTCGTATAGCTGGTCCAAAATAGGCAACGGCCTTGCCGCAGTGGTTACACCGGTTTCCGTGAGATCACCGAAGTTAAGCGCTGTCGGACGTGGTCGGCACTTGGATGGGTGACCATCCAGGCCGACATGCGTTGTTGCCATTTTTCGGGGTGCACTCAGCCTCGTGATGCCAATTGAGGAGCTACTCGACCGAATAGTAGTGGCTTCGGTCAAGAATACCATCTTACGACCGGGAGAGCGGTGTGCTGACCACACGTCCTCCTATCCCCATCCTCCACCGAGGATGACACGGCGGTCGGATGATCCCGGTAGGCCACTCGTGGCCTGAAGACGGAATGCTTCTTTTGCTTTTTTTTGGTCCAAAATAGAACGACATTAAAAAAGAGTTCTGTCAAACTCCAGATCGATTTTCCCGTCAATTTAGTCAAAGAAAGTAGCGTATTCAAATAAGGATCATTAACTACTTTTCGTTGTGAGGGAAGTGAAATGAGAAGAAAAACTTTTTAAATGAAATTGCAGCTTGTAATAGCACAAAGAAATGTAAAAGATATGTATAACCACCATCTGAAGACGACACACGACCTTCTAACAGGCGAAACGTATGTAAATAATAAACCCTGATTTATGCCTCACACTAAATATAATCTTCAGAACCTTCTGTCGTTTCTTAGTCACGTAATTGATCTTTAGTATCTTCTTAGTCTATAAATTCTTTTTCTGCGTCTAATAAAAGGTCTTTTGATGACTGCCGGTCGAGTGTCTTTTCTTTCACACTTTCGAAATATTTCCAATGGCCTAAAATTCAAATTTTACCTCTTATTATTGTATAGGATGTCCCTCCTAAGAGTCGCCAGGTATTTTCTCTGATGTTTCCGCAGATTTTTGCCATTTAGTTTTTGCAATGTGTAGCGGAAGTTGGCCCATCAAATACTGCTCATTACGTCTTTCGTGTGACGCCCATTGTCGGCGGAAAGCGCCGGTTTATTTCTCGTTACAAACAAAATGATTATTTAAGGCAGAATTTTACTTGTCCAGTCGATCGAGCAGTTTCAAATCAGTCTAGTGCGATATTCATTATGTCAGTATATTTTAACAGGGACAGAAAAACGGGAGTAATAACCTGTACTCCAAAAGTGACAGTACTGCCGTGGTCCGCGCTAACTGCTCCCGCCAAATAACGGCGCTGCCCGGCCGCTGCGGTAGTACTGGTTATTGTTCTTGACGATTCCTTGGTGCCTCAGTGTTTATTTGGTTTAAAAGCAGTTTTTACGTGTACAAGTAGCTCTAGGACATTAACAGTTTCTCGTTCTGCTTACAGTTTTGTATGGTCAATCTGTCACATTGAGCTGGGATAAAACTGTGTTGTTATACAGAGTGATTTTTTTCAACCGTGTACGAACTGTAGGGATTGGTTGAGGAGAGGATACGGAACAAAAGATGTCTAATGAACTTATGTCCAGAATTGCATGGTTTCCATGCTAGAGACCATTTATTCAATCATACATTGTTACAGAGGCTGCGGTCTAATACGCGCTCTTCTATGCAGCCACATTTACAGTAGAGTCGAAAATGGTTTCCATGTTCCTCAACACATGCGTGTACGCGCAGTAGTACGTTCTGTCTCACACGTTCACATCGGCTAGGCTGCATCCGAACAATGTCAAAGGCAACATGAATGTGCTGTTCCAGTGTCTCCACATCTGGAATGGGCTGTGCGTACTCGATACTTTTGAGATGGCTCCATAACCAGAAATTGCGCGGATTGAGATCCGGTGAACGAACAGGCCATGCAATTGCACCACGTCGTCTGATCCATCGACCAGGGAAGACACGATTAAGATGCGTTCGGAAGTTAGCGGCGAAGTGGGCTGGAGCGCCATCATGTATCAGCTACATAACCCTGCGAATCATCAATGGCACTTCTTCCAGCAGGGGAGGCAAAGTCACCCGCAAGAAATGCTGATAGTTCCGGCCTGTTAGGCGACGTGGAAGGAAGACTCGTCCCAAAATACGATCGCTAATTATATCGACTCGCACACTCCGGCTGCACCGATGCTGATGATAAGCTGTCACCATGCCATTGGGATTCTGCATACTATCCTACAGATGACTGCCTGTTGTGAAAGTTGAAGATATCACTCCGCGTACAGGTGGCCCACCTGTGAATAGGATGGATGACACAAATCCTTGACGGTCTAAGGCGTCTTGTCACGATTCGCGCGGCTCCCCCAGTCGGAGGTTCGAGTCCTCCCTTGGGCATGGGTGTGTGTGTTGTCTTTATCGTAAATTAGTTTAAGTTAGATTAAGTAGTTCGTAAGCCTAGGGACCTATAGCCTCAGCAGTTTGGTCCCATAGTCCTTACCACAAGTTTCCATTTTTCCAAATCCCTGAATCGTGGTTGCCTGGTGAAGAAACCAGTGACAAAACTGCTCCCTAGTGGAAATCTGTCCCTAGTAAACCCTGTATACCCTGTAAGTGGTAAGGATAGTAGCAATTGTTATGGAGAATGTTCATACGGTCGCCTGGCTTTCCCTGTAATGGCGGGCCAACTGTCCGGTATTGACACGGCGGTGGCCTTCCACAATGTTAATCACATTTTCCTCGAAGCCTGGTGTCCGAAAATATCGGTTCATCCATCATTATTTCTTGCTTCCTGAAACTACCGTGTCTCAGACAAACGGCAAAACACTGTTACAGACTTCCAGTACTGTGGTTTTTGTCGGGTAGGTCTCCTAGTACAACTTTACTCCCACCGCCCATTTCCATTTGCCTTTCCGGAAGCAAACTCTCGATTCGAATATGGAACCATTGTGTACACTGTATTACATCCACTACAAGGTGAGTCAGCTAGAGAAGAGAAATGGACACAAACTTACCAATTACTATGGCAGGAGAGGGGGCTAGGGCATGAACAATACCACCCTCTAGTAGGAAACCGGGCATACTGTAGCTGTGGCTGCATGATACAGCGCGTGTAAGACCGCAGTCTCTGTAACAAAGTATGGTTGAATAAACGGCCTCTAGCATGGAAACCTTACATTTCCAGACATAAATTCATTAGACCTTTCATTTGTTCCGTTTCTTCTCATCGGTCAATCCCTAGAGATTGTACACGGTGGAAAAAAATGTCGAGTATAAAGTTCAAGAAGTCTTAATCTAGATATTTCCCTGCGCGTTCCTCTATGTGTACCAAGTGTTTGTAATTACATTGACGATGTCCTGAGTGCTGGACTGCAGGCTGTATATATCGTATGACGCTGAAACATCGTTGGTATGTTCATCAGTCAGCGTGCGCGTGGATCATGTTGAAAAAAAAAAAAAAAAAAAAAAGGGAAGTTTCACCTTCTGTCATCTGGTGAAAATATGGCGCTGTAAGGGGTCAGAATATGGTGTGGGTGCAGAAAAAGGGGAGAAACGATCAAACAGATGATAACGGGATTTCTAGCACATTTCCTAGGATATCTTCACAACTTACAAAAAGTGTTTGATATGGTCTCTCGACTCAGCTACATGCTACATCCATAATACACATGGTCGACAGTTGCCTGCAGCACATCCGGTGTTATCAGAGTGATATGTCGTCGTATACTATCCTTCTTTCGGGATAATAGGCTTACCGTTCCAATGAAAAATGTGAATGATATGTGGGATCAAGTATCTCACTTAAGATTTTTATCGCGATGCCCGTGGAATGCTAACACTGTGGGGAAATTTGTAATGAAATAGGTGGAATTCATTTCTGACTTGCACTTCGAAACGGCATGCTTGAGAAATGATTTAAAATTACATTTTTTAATATAGCGTATGCTGTTATCCAGAAAGAGAAGTGTTTATGCCGTATTGTATAAATTGGCTAAATTGTAATACTCTGTGACTAATCAGTAGATCAATCTAAAGTTCATGAAGTGGAAGCTAAACAAGAAGAAAGGTGATAGCTATGAACATCACTCGACTTTCGTCTGGTGTCTGAATGGCGGCTCCTGCGCTGATTATACGCAGTACGAGTAAATATACTCGACTGTTTTTCTCTCGAAGAGACACTATGAAGAGCGGAAGCAGTTCCTGTAGAAGAGCCCAGATCAGCAAAAGTTCATCATTGTTCTCTGTAAGGGCCACGAGGGAGACCATGAATACTGTTTGGAGAAATCCGTACACTGCATTCACCGGACTCGCCACGCGGTCAACCGAATTACAGTCACAGGGGATGAACGTCTTTCGTTGCTGGTTCAGTCTTTTGACTGATACATACTGGATATATTCAGTTAAACACAGCTCTACACCGAAAAGTCGCATAGAATTCAGAAACAGCCAAAATGAATCAAACGAAAAACTGAATCAGGATCAAATTTAACTTACTGGCACTAAGTTACTAGGCATGAGGAGGCTAAGTAAATATTTGTATACAGCGTGAGTGCGAACTCCATCGACATAATTGCTGAAGTTGTTTTAGGAGTATTTTCTGAGGATTTCGTTACAAGGGTTCCGTAGTCTTCGGTGGCTCATTTCAGAGTAGTAATGAACGAGGGTAAATCAATAAATACGTCACAAACGCCAGAATACGGCATATCGTTTCAAATTTAGGGCCTATACGGATCTAGAAGTTGGCAGCACCTGTCGCGTGGAAGGCAGCCGATAAACATTACTCCGCGGCCAATGATTGATTGTTACAATTGTATTTCATGGAAATTTTTGTTCAATTGGATACAGAAATTCAGCAAAGAACAAAAAAGAAAAAAATCACAACCCAGGAGTACACTGGCCGCTCTCGTTATCCACTTGATGGCACGTTGTTATCTTGTGTAGGAACATTTCCCTAACACCAGGACACATCGGTCTTGTGGCTTGCAGCAGTTTAAGGAACGAAATAAGCGTATTATACGAGGGTTGTCCAGAAAGTAAGTTCCGATCGGTCGCGAAATGGAAAACACAGTGAAAACCAGAAACGTTTTATTTGCAACAGTTAGCTACACTTTCCCCCTACTTATTTACATAGTCACCGCTCCAACTTCGAGTTTTGTCGTAGTGTTGTATCAACTTTCCAATATCCTCGTCATAGAAAGCAGCCGCCTGTGCTTTCGGCCAGTTATCTGCACTGGTCTGCAGCTTGTTATCTGTGGAAATATTTTGGCTTCAGCGGTTCTTGTGAGCAGAGATGAGACTCAGGGAGAGCGAATTACGGACTGTATTGTGGGTGATCAAACACTTCTCATCGGAAACGCTGCAGGAGCGTCTTCATTGACCCTGAAGTGTGTGGCCGGGAGTTGTCATAAAGAAGGAACTGCTCGACAGTTGTGTTATGTAGTCTGCATGGCACAGCTGAAATCTCTAACCAGGCCCTCATACTTGGCGGGAGACGCTACTCCGTACGCATCTTTACGTTCTCACTGCTCACTCAAAACTGAAAAGAGCGACGCGACACGATCGACGGGCATACTAGAGACACTTCCCAAAACCTCTGTGCAAAGCTTTACCGCATTTTCCTAGTGGTTTCCATTTCGCGACCGATCGGAACTTACTTTCTGGACAACCCTCGTGTTCAGAGAGGTCACTAGTTAGATACGAGCGCTGGCACAAGAATTCTATGCTGCAGGCTTTTAACGCCTTGTCGAACGATGGGATAAGTGTTTTAAGTTTACAAAGGGAATATATTGAAGAGAAAAATAAATTTCAGGCTAGTACACATGGTTCTGAAGTCTTATCCCAGTTTGCGACTTATTTATTGACTCGCCCCCGTAATTACGATACATTCAACTTATTTCTGTGGAAATATCTTCACAACAGTGAAAAAAGCCAAACTTTTAGTGCAAATCACAGAGAAATGCAATAATCCTAAGACGAAAAGGTCACATTGTGTTCCTGTCACTTCTGGGACAGCTCTAAATGGCGTCGTTACGTCACTGTTCCATTACATTCAGTGAACTGATACCAATACTTCAGAGAAAATGAAATTGCGTGATCAAAAAAACGGAGTGTAAATATTCCGGTCGACCAACTCTTCATCAATAAATGTATCCATAATGATGCATATCAATGTTAACATACAAATAACTCTGCCAGGTGAACAAACGCGGGACAGAAGCGAGGAGTAGGAAGACTACAGTGGACATTAACACTGTCAAAAGCAAGCACCATGAGTGAATGGAATGGAATGTCAGCATATGCACTGTTGTGCAAATATTTTCAATGGAATACAAGTACAATATGAAGGGGCAAGAAAGCAAACGAACTGCAATTACTCTGAAACGAGCCACCCATTAGTTCCCTTATACAACAATATTCAGAAAATGACCCTGCATATCTCAGAAATTTTATCGTTGGAGAAGAGGTTTGCCTTGTGTTGTAATGGCAGTGTAAGAAAATAGATTAGCAAGTAGTGGTCCGTCGATGCCGACGTCATTGTAGGCGAAAAAAAAAGTTCAATCGAAACTGTACGATAATAATAACTGGTTGGGACTGCTAGCGTGTGCCATAGATCGTAGCTAAAATCTTTTTCACTACGAGACAAAAGAAAAGCCCCTGAAGATCGAAGATGTCGCTTATCGCTATTTATAAACCAATACTTCAGAGAAAATGAAATTGCGTGATCAAAAAAACGGAGTGTAAATATTCCGGCCAGAGCGGCATGTAAATAGAGCAAGACTCACTCTTGCCTGCGAATTAGTTCGGTCACACATTGCAGAATGCAAATAGAAGCAACACGTCCAGTCGAATTACGGCTGTCCCTGTATGTGAATCCATTCCGGAGCAGTCTGCACTGCAGACAGTTATACCGAATCTGAATATCCCTGTCATTTTCTGCTATCGCGAGGAATAACCCATCAAACGTCAGAGATAGCTTTCACACAGCCTGCGACCTGTAATGGAATGCATGACTTGAATCTGATATCCCACGCATGCAACACGTGTTGTGCAGTTCTCACCATAGTCTAGTGATGATGATGCGAGCGAACAGCACCAAAATTTATAATTTTTGCACCATGAGTTTATGCAGCACTCTTACAGTCATGTTATTAAAATACATGAGCAATCAGAAAAATCTCTAATGGAGAGAAATATATTTTGTTTTTTAGTCAGTTGTCCTGCCTCAGAAATATGTCTCTGGAAAGTTGTCACACACACTTACATTTCGATAAGTGAGCAGGTGGAATTGGAGGTAAGAGGGTTCGAGATCTGGGGAGAAGAGAGAACGGTCCAACAATTTGTTCCTCGTATTCTTCAGTTTTCGAATTTCTAAAGCACCTGCTATGCTGACGTACGATGATTATTTCCGTTTTGTATTTTATACCTGCTATCCGTTATGCTCTCATCCAGTCGGTATAAAAGACATGGGTAATATTCAACTGTCACCTGTTATTACCCTTTATGAAGCAATCGCTACGAAAATTCTTTGTACATACCAGAAAACATTACCTATACCTTTCCAGAAGTGTAAACCGACCTCAACGTTTTTGCACGTCCACTGACTTGTACTGCTGTTACGTTTCTGTCGTGAGGCTGTAGACTCACGTTTCATTCACCGTAACGAATCGATGCACAAAACCAATTGAATTCTTGTTAAAACGGCTGAACTGCTGGAAATTTTGTTTTTGTATTTAATTTCAGTCTGCTTTCGGGAAATATGGCACCAGTTTTGGTAAAGTTTTCTCCTCGTTTGTTCTTCATGTTAACTATGCTACCCTTTTTTCTGGATGTGTCTCGAGCGTCACTTTTTAGCGGCCCCTCCCGCTTCGTAACTAATTAGTAAATTAAGA
The DNA here is from genome assembly GCF_021461385.2 of Schistocerca piceifrons. Classification (NCBI taxonomy): domain Eukaryota; kingdom Metazoa; phylum Arthropoda; class Insecta; order Orthoptera; family Acrididae; genus Schistocerca; species Schistocerca piceifrons. The sequence goes on from NC_060142.1 coordinate 486,158,440, forward strand.
AGAGATATGGAATACTCCTGCTATGACACATTACTGCATCGGACGCGCTAACCGCGAATGTTCTGGTTTAAGAGTGGTTGATTCTGGAGGGTAATGTTGAGCATTTCGTGAGTAAATGCTCTAACAGTTTTTCTCCGTTTCTTCCCTAGAAGAGGTTTCCTTGTGTCACTAGTTCTGAAGTTGATCGATGTCCCCATTGGATGCTTCTTCGTCAGCCACAGATCCTAAAATTGTGTGCAGTACACGGCGAATTTTGGAACGGCGCGTGGAAATATTTCGACATTAGTGCAATGAAAGTATCAAAAGACTGAAATGTCACCTGATTTATTGCTTCAGTCTGAAAATCAGGAAAAGAGTTTTTATAATGAATACTATCTGAGAGCCAGTCTAAAAACACTGTTACCACAATAACAGAGTCTAATAATAACAACCACCATTCACAAAAACTGCCTCCACACGATTTTGATGGCAGAACGAAAGTGTATATAAACGTACATTAAACTTTAAATTAATCTTGGTCAAACGAAACAAGTTCTTGTATCTGAACACGTTGCTCGTAGGAATTCTAATGGAAGACTGTTTTATAAACGTTTCGCAGCGCAGAATTCTACTTTAGTTCACTTTCAATAATGGAAGAAAGAAATTCACGTACCCTACATGTTGTGTGTTTGAATTCCTAAGGGACCAAACTGCTGAGGTCATCGGTCCCTAGACTTACACACTACTTAAACTAACTTATACTAAGAACAACACACACACCCATGCCCGAGGGACGACTCGAACCTCCGGCGGGAGGGGCCGCGCAGTCCGTGACATGGCGACTCTAACCGCGCGGCCAACGCGTTTCTTTAAGAAGGTAAATGCTAGACTGTCTGCAGAGAAATGCTTACTGTTTCGCGCGCGCTTTCTCAAGACGCTATTGTGATTGATCGATCTAATCCGCCAATTATTTACGACATTAAATGATTCTATAATTAAGCTTCGCACGTGAATTAAGACTAATTGAAATTGTGATTTGAAAACTGTCAGTATGGATAAGGTCTTCAGTTTTGTTAGAACCTTGCACAAACATTTAAACGTTAAATATACTGGGTGTAACAAAATTCCCTTTACTTACGTTAAGGATTTGTAGTGGGTACCACGGCTTAAGTTTAGCGTAGGAACTTCTGTCGAGAAACGTACCGTTTTCCAGCTACGTGCAGAATACCGCAACACAGTTCACATCTTCCGCATCTTTGAGTACACTGACTAGGATATTACGTGCGTCATTCGCTGACCAGCTGATGTCCCATGCCTACTTCAGCTTTGTTTACGTCCGCAAGGACCGGCCATGACTGCCAGACTGACGGCCGAGTATAGGCACGTTGCTTCAGCGGCACCTATTTTTAGGGCCAGTTGCTTCCGCAGGTGAGTTGTTCGACACTCCTTAGCGGATTCCGACTTCCAAGGCCACCATCCTGCTGTCTTAAGCAACCAACGGCTTTCATGGTTTTCCATGAGGGTCGAGTCGGGCGCCTCAACCCCAGAGAGGTTAGGACCTGATGTTGAGCTTGTGGTCTTTTTTAATACTGTACTATTATTCAGTAGTAATTACACACAGCAGTACAGAATGCAAGCTTTATGTGCATTTCATGTTTTGTGTGCTGCTGTTGACCATGGTGAATTACACCTTTACGGAATACATTGACACAATGTTACTGTATGATGAAGCTCTGTGCAATGGGAGGACTGCTCGTCAACTGTACGCGGTTCATTTTCCATATCACCAGGCACCTTCACACTCACTTTTTGCTACGTTGCACCAGCACGCCTCGGAAACGGGTACGTTCACCTCATGGAGGACAGACTGTTATCCTCCATGTCATGGCGGCGCCGCAAACCAGTGTTTGAAGAAGCTGTGTTCGATGCACTGGGAGAGTACGCGTCGACTACCAGAAGCGTAACAGGCAGACTGAATGTTGATCTCCAAACTGTCTGGCGCGTTCTGCAAGAGCAGTAGTTAAACCCGCACCGTCCCCAGAAGGTACAGGCAATGCAGCCACAGGATTGTGCGTCACGAGCCCACCTCTGCCGGCCGTTTAAGCGCCGTCGTGCGATCGATCCCGACTTCCCACGGCAGATCCTTTTCACGGTTGAAGCCAAGTTCAGCAAGGAAGGTATTCTCTACTGCCACGTGGAGGATGATGAAAACCCGCGTGCTACGTGCCCCCACTGGTTTCAGGGACGATACGATCTGAACATATGGGCAGCTTTCATCGATAGATGTTTAACTGGGCCGTACGTTCTTCCACGACATCTCACAGGTGCCGCGTAATTGCGATTCCTTGACAGCGTAGTGCATGGGCTCTTGGAAAATGTCCCACTACAAGTGCGTTAAAGCCGTCAGCTGTGGCCGAGCGTTTCTAGCCGCTTCAGTCTGGAACCGCGCTGCTGCTACGGTCGCAGGTTCGAATCCCACCTCGGGCATGAATGTGTGTAATGTCCTTAGGTTGGTTAGGTTTAAGTAGTTCTAAGTTCTAGGGGACTGATGACAACAGATGTTACGTCCCATAGTGCTTAGAGCCATTTGAACTATTTGAAGTGCGTCAGAACATGTGTTTCCAGCATGATGGTGCACCTCCTCATTTTTCACATACGGCCCGTGTTCATTTGGACCAGCGATTCGGGCAGCAATGGATAGGTCGTGGTGCCTCGATTGCTTCGCCTGAATGTTCTCCCGACTTGAACCCGCTAGACTGCTACTTGTGGGGTGACATGAAGTCGTTGACTTACCACATCCCTGTGGCATCCGAGAAAGCCCTATTGACACGGGTTATGACGGCGGCGGATGCTGAGGACCAGGGATTGGTGATCGTGTGTACCGGAGCATGCTACAGCGTGTGTGTGTTTATGTGGGCAGTCGTCGCAGAAGTGGACCCACACGAAATGAGTAGGAGTGAGAGTGCAATGTGTGTTGTGTGCATTTCGCGTGTATCTGGAAAACGGCACATTTGTGGACAAGAGTTCAGGTGCTAAACGTAACCTCTTCATTCCCACTACAAGTCCCCAGAGTTTGCGAAGGGAATTTAGTTACGTTTTGTGGAGAATAAGTCATGGGTCTTGGCGCCAAGCCTAACAGGTGAACGACTGCTCTCTATAGACTTGTATGTACCAACGCAACAGCCCGCAGCTCGTGGTCGTGCGGTAGCGTTCTCGCTTCCCACGCCCGGGTTCCCGGGTTCGATTCCCGGCGGGGTCAGGGATTTTCTCTGCCTCGTGATGGCTTGGTGTTGTGTGCTGTCCTTAGGTTAGTTAGGTTTAAGTAGTTCTAAGTTCTAGGGGACTGATGACCATAGATGTTAAGTCCCGTAGTGCTCAGAGCCAGCCAGCCACCAACGCAACAAGCCATCGTTTACATGGTTCCTAACCTAAACCCGTTTGTTACTTCTTCTGAACGGCGACCGTCCAATTCACGATATCTTCGTTTGTGGCTGCATTCAAAAGACATCTTTAACGAGAGTCATCGTCAAGAGAGATACGGGAGCGTTTGAATTCAGCAAATAATTTATCAGTACCATAAACGAAGAATCAGACTTCTTCATCATCTTTTCGTGAATTTATGTTTTCGATAAACCATCCAAAAAACGAGTTTAATGACGACAGAGTATTCCTATTTATCCATTTGAGCGAAACACATCGCGTGACTACCTTAAATGTCTGCATAGGCAAAATATTTCTGCAGATCAAGCTGGTACTTGACTTACGTTATTGTGCAACATATACCAACATAACAAAAGCGATATTTTGACAATACAATGTACGCATGGCTTTTCAAAACCTTTGCGCCGAACCTCTATGGGTTACAGATCGCGTCATGGGTACCAACTTTTGTTGGAGAAAAAATGTGCGCTGTAACTTCCTGGTGGTTAGCCGTTCTTCTGTATTTGTTATGCCCTTGAGAGGAGGCAGGGTGTAAGCAATATGAAGTGTCTGTATGCCATGTGTGTTGCCTATAATCCAGTCGTCCACTCCGAATGAAAGGGAGTAGTACCAGCGAAAGTAAAGCTTCTGATTATATTCTAAAATTTCTTTTTTCGCTTAGAAAGACACATTCTTAAAGTTTGCTTGTTGAAAATCCCTCTATCAATGGCTAGGGTAGGTAATATGCTGTACACCTGATTAGTATGTAAAATGCATATGTTGAGTGCAGGTTACATTACACTTGCCCGTCCTGTGCTGGAATATAGCTGCGTGGTATGGGATCCTTACCTGGTAGGATTGACGGAGGACATCGAAAAAGTGCAAAGATGGGCAGCTCGTTTCGTGTTATCACGCAATAGGGGTGAGAGTGTCACTGATATGATACGCGAGTTAGAGTGGCAGTCACTGAAACAAAGGCTTTTTTTTTTTTTGCGGCGAGATCTATTTACGAAATTTCAATCAATAACTTTCTCTTCCGAATGCGTAAATATTTTGTTGCTACCCACCTACGTAGGGAGAAATGATCATCATCATAAAATAAGAGAAATCAGAGCTCGAACGGAAAGATTTAGGTGTTCCTTTTTCCCATCCGCCATTCGAGAGTGGAATGGTAGAGAAGTATAAAAATGGTTCGATGAACACTCTGCCGGGCACTTAAGTGTGAACTGCAGAGTAACCATGTAGATGTAGATGTAGACTGACGCAGCAAGACGTTGGCTCTGATGTCGACCAGTAGAGTGGTACCATGCTGGCATACAGACCCCCTCAGTAAGGTGGCGTAAGACTACGCACTGACCGAAGATTATGTTGAAAACTAGGGTTTTGTAGCGGAAAGAGAGGGGAGTGGTATGGTGTACTGGAGTCCTGAATAAAACTAACCTGCTTTCAGAAAAAAAATTTTGCATTAGTTATTGAACGCCCCTCGTGTTTGGCGGCTGTCAAAGTGATTGTAAGACTTCCGTGCAACGACTCATGTAACGTTTATTGGTGGGAGACACCTGTCACAGATTTCCCGTAGGGTGCCGTTCCGGTCGCGGCCGTATTCCTCGTGCCTTCCTCCTGCCGCGGTGGGAAGGGCGCCAACCGCCAGCCGCCAGCCGGCACCCCGCGGTGGCGGAGCGGCGTTCCGGCGCGTTTTTTCGCGTTCTTCCTGAGGCGCGAGGCCCGCCCCCCTGTCCCCTCCCGTGCGCCGGCCTGCGGTTCGCCGCGACGCTCATAAATCTCGATGCAAACAGGCGGCCACGCTTTTCTGCACCTCCTTGGACAGCGGCGCGCCTTTTTGTGCGCGCGCGGCCGAGACAAATAATAAAAAGCGAGCGGGAGTGTAGGCGCACTCCGGCGCGTGACGCCGTTCTCGCTGGGCTACGCCGCTTCTCACCGTCGTGAGGCCGGAACGCCCGCCCGTACCGTAACGGGGCCTTTTGGATTCCGACCACTCTCAGTTTTGTCGTGTTCACATGGAAATACTCACCAAACACTATACCAGTGCTCGTGCTGGTTCGCAAGATCGTGGCATCTGCTTCAACATCTGTGCTTTGTAAAGAAACTGATTCCCTACTTTAAAAAAAAAACTTTTAAATAATAAAACATGGTATATACAAGGAATCTGATGACCCCTGTTAGTCATGAACGAAAAAGAAAAAAAATTTGGTGATTCAGTACAATTATTATATAGATGCGATAAATCACTTTAACGGGGCCAAATGAACAAATAAAGTCAATATAATTCCAGTAAACCTGAAAAAGTAAAAACAAATTATTGTAGGGGCCTACATAGATATCGCGTATCTGCTAGATGCCCACGAAATACGTAATTTTGTTTTGAAGCTGACAGCCAATGAGAAAATAGGTGCAGTTTTCAAGCAGTAATGGCGGACGGCATCAGCTGGTAATATACGCGATTTTATGGTAGCTAATTTTACTACACAAAAAATAAAATATGTACTCACTCCAAAAAAGTTACAAACAAACATTAAAATAAAATTATAATGAGCAGCAAAATGTCTGAGAAGAATTTTGAAAGAAAATTATTAATTGAACTTTAATTTGACAGGTTTTCAACACTTACAACAAGACTAAATAATGGAAAGAATATTTATTGGGACTAAACAAAACTGAGATATTGTGACAGTATTTTTAAAATAGTTAATTTAACTGCAGTTGTCTTTAAAAGAAAATTATTACTCTCTCATTTCAAAATTAATGTCTTAACTGTTGCTGCAGGTAGTGCGATGACGTGAGCGGTGGTCCGCGCGGACGATGTGTGAAGTGAATCCTGGTTCGTGGCGTGAAGATAATGATGGATCCTTCTGTTTCATTAATATTCCAGTTATGGCGGTGGTTCACGTCTCCGTTGTAATCGAATCAGCTGGCAGCACTGGCGCGATAATAATAGTTCCAGTAATAGCGTTGTCGTTACGCGCGCGACGTTTTATTATTAAAAGTTTATTAATCACGAGGTGCGGGTAGGTCGGAATTGTGCAATATCTTTAGTATTTACGATATATATCCTGTTAATGCCAATACTTCGCACAGTTCTTTCACCGTGTTGTCACAGGAAGTCACATGTGTTCTTCACTATAACAGTCCGTTAAACATCAGTTCAATTTACGTCGTCGTCTTTAAGACAGTTTGGACGATATAATAAACGTTTTTTGATCAAATCACAGCACTGTTATTTTACTTAACGTTTTTGCTTGTTCCACTTTCACAGTTAGTGTCTCCACACGACAATGGTGTCTGATTCATGGCTAATTGTCACAAGTTCACACAGTTTGCAAAATCGTCACCGCAAACACTCGATATACTTTTCAGATTCATGGCTAATTGTCACAAGTTCACACAGTTTGTAAAATCGTCACCGCAAACACTCGATATACTTTTCAGATTTTACTGTTCACTTAATAATGCACGATCTCCTATTAACACAACGGACGCACTGTAATTAATTGTTCCTCCGTGTATCATCGTCTTTCGCGCCCAACTTTGTCACTTTTTACCACCCGCGAACCGGCCGCGTACCACAATAACTCGCACGCTCTTTATTGTTAGTCGTTCGCTCTCTCTCTCTCTCTCTCTCTCTGACACAGTACTTCTCCTAGCCTAACCAAAGATTTACAAAGCATATAGAACCAGAACATTCATATTCGTACAATATAAAATATAAAACAGTAGCAAAATGAATGAAGAAACAATGTGACGTATTAACAAATAAAGGATAGTTGAATGATACATACGTACTATGACAAGGTAATGCACAAAAGAAAAAAATACTATCGACTTTCGGGGAAAGCAATGTCTTTACAGCTTCCAAACCACCGCATGGTGTGTAACATGGGTTACACGCGAGAGGTGATCATAAAGTTTTAAAAGTCATCTCGGAAAGAACAAAATTTACGTAATTGATTGTTTAGTTGTTTCCACGTACATCTCTACAGTACTGGGACAGATTTGAATCCGTGTACAAAAATATTTGATCAGTGGAACATCCGCAACTGAGCAACATATTTGTAGAATAAAACTCCTCTTCAGTTGCTAGTAATTGTCTTTATTTGTTCCGCGACCATTTAGAAGCTTAAAGTTTCATCTTCAGGTGCCACCAAAAGACTGAAGACACGGGTGTTTGACGGTCGGGCCAGTCAGTCACTGGTGATCAAACTCACGTCAAACAAACGCACGGAAGAGTAGGACCATGGCGCCCACCACACGCGACTTGCTGTCCAGGCGGGCGCCATGGTTGCTGGTCCTATTTTTCCGTGCGTTTGTTTGACGTGAGTTTGATCACCAGTGACTGACTGGCCCGACCGTCAAACACCCGTGTCTTCAGTCTTTTGGTGGCACCTGAAGATGAAACTTTAAGCTTCGGAAACGGTCGTGGAACAAATTAAGAAAATTACCAGGAACTGAAGCGGATTTTTATTCTATGTTAAACAGAAAAAAAGACATCCCCTTGCCACAGTAGCGCAGCACGCCAGTCAAAACAAAATGTCACACCCCTCTTGGTAAAGTGGTCTATCTTGTGGTAGTTCGGTTTCGGCAGCAGCGAAAATGAAGCACCTGTGTCAGGCCAATCGGCACGGCTAAACAAGCAATCTAGACTGGTATGACACAGTTGCAACATTTCCGATGCTGCCAAAATGTAATTACAACGTGATACTGGACTTTACCAATGGACTGTGCCACATTTTGTTTTAGCTCTTCCATGGTACGGATGAGAAAAACCGACCAGTTAAAACTAAGACCGGTATTTTTCCGTGTTTGTTTGGTCTCGCTTAGAACAGTTTTTTTTTAGCTTGTAACTGGATTAAAAAATGCATACCTTTTGTCATAGTAGCAGTGCCACAATTTTTGATTTTTAAATACATTTTTTGAACCCAGTAATGTTTATTACTAAAATTTCCATTAGGCACTGGGGAAAACGATGAACACTGTTTTAATAACAAAGCCTACAGTTAGAAACTATAGCCCGATTAAGCTTAGTTGACAGCTGTTGTCTGTCACTAGGCACTACAGTGTTGCCACATTGACTACTGCTCTATTAAAGGCGACACGAGAATACGACGGGTCATTTCACAAGCGCTGAAGTGCTGTTCGTGTAACACGGAGCAACGTTCGAATTGGCTGCCGTCAGATACGGCTGGAATTCGAAATTCTGTGTCCAAATGTGATTTTAAGTGAACAATGACTGAACAGGTATAGACGACGCGTGCTGTAGCCCTGAATTTACTTTCGTCTCCAGATCTAATCACAACCTCATTACGTGCAAAGTATAGAGGTCACGGCGGTCAGCAGCCTGCGGCAGAGCCGTAAATCACGCTTGCTTTGTTCACAGCGGTTAAAGCTGACCCGTACGAGCAAGCTCAGGATAGAACAATTTCAGTTTCAGCGCTAAAAGTGAACTATAACTCCTAGCTTTGGCTACATGAGCAGACGCGATAGCAACCAATGATCAGTCCTGGTTGGCACTCATTTATAGGTTGAAGACGACATACGCAGAGCCCAAATGAAAAACGAGTGACAGGAAGAAAGTAAGGTGAAATAAAAAGGTCAATACGATGATGAAAATGATGTGAGAAAATGGGTCTTCTGCACGCCAGGCAGTGACTTTACCACTGCGCTATGGGAGATCTTCACGTGACAGTGTTATCTCTATTCTTCTGTAGAACCAGTTGCAACGATCATTTGCTGCCTTCCAAACGTTCAGTTTCAAGCAATGACGTATGAAGCTTACCTTCTGTAGACCCATCTCTGTGATGATAATAACTGAATATGCGACGCCGAATCACGCCTTGTGCGGAAGGATCCAGTAATCTTTGACTAATGGTGTGTACGAAATGTGCATATTTCGTTACCACGGTTTTGTGTGTGTGTTGGTTTGGAAGTGGTTATCATGTGTGATGAAATGCGAAACAAAAGGGCCTGACTAAGGATTCAGGTCCAGACACTAGGAGAAAAAAGTCAGACAAGGAACTGGAACTGAGCTGACATTTGTCGTGGCTGTTTGGCAATGGCGAACAGTTCGGGCTCAGCCGGCCGAAGTGGGCGAGCGGTTGTAGGTGCTACAGTCTGGAACCGCGCGATCGCTACGGTCGCAGGTTCGAATCCTGCCACGGACATGGATGTGTGTGATGTCCTTAGGTTAATTAGGTTTAAGTAGTTCTAAGTTCTAGGGGACTGATGACCACAGAAGTTAAATCCCATAGTGCTCAGAGGCATTTGAACCATTTCTAGGGGACTGATGACCACAGAAGTTAAGTTCCATAGTGCTCAGAGCCATTTGAACCATTTCTAGGGGACTGATGACCACAGAAGTTAAGTCCCATAGTGCTCAGAGCCATTTGAACCATTTCTAGGGGACTGATGACCACAGAAGTTAAGTCCCATAGTGCTCAGAGCCATTTGAACCATTTCTAGGGGACTGATGACCACAGAAGTTAAGTCCCATAGTGCTCGGAGCCATTTGAACCGTTCGGGCGTGACAGTGAGTGCTGTGACTGCACGCCTGAATTTTTTCTCGGCCAATTTCGTTTGAAAAAATGCGGAATTTGTTGGGGGACATCGGGAAATATTCCTGCTTCAGCCTCAGTAGTTCCATGAAGTTCCGACAAGTGACGGTACGTTACGTAATCTTCTAAATGGCGCCTTTAAAGGATGTGCGTTTCAAGCAGAGAGCTATCACTTAATTTCTTTTGGCGACAAATGAGAGGTTTACAGATATTCATAGACGCTTGCAGACCGCTTACGGAGTCCTGGCAGTGAATGACACCACGGTGAGTGGTTGCTTGTGGCATCTATAATCATCGCAACAAGCTCGCGCAAGCCTTGTAAGGTTCTCAATGTTTTCTGCTATTGTCAATAATTTACCTTTACTGTTCCGGGACAAAGATGAACGAGTGCACTCCATGGGTTGTGTATAAGATCCCTGACGCTTAGTTTAGGGTGATCGACTTGCTAGTCAGTAGGGTTGTGCAGCCCTGTGGCATACTTATTTGAATCATAGTAGCGAGCAGTTGAGTTTTTCAGCCAAAGAAATCTGTTATTTGTGAATCTGGGAGAATGTATATGAAAACTGATACAAAATACTTTCTTGTTCTTTATATTAATAGAGATGAATTTGGAGGAATTTTAATGATATGTTTGTGATTTTTGTAATGGGAGAATCTTGTAATTGTCAGAGTCTTCTTATGTTATGCTGTCTTTTTCTCAATATCAAAGTTCGATTTCTCAAGAACGATTTTATTCAGAGTAAAACCCACCTTCATCATTTGTAGTAAGTTTACAACGTTTTGTTGTGTGCGCATCACACGTTACGCCACACGAGGTTACAGATTGTGACAAGCAAAAAGAAAGAAATTAGTTGTGAGTACTTTACTTTTCGCCGAGCGGGATTAGACGAGCGGTCTAAGGCGCTGCAGTTATGGACTGTGCGGCTGTTCCCGGCGGAGGCTCGAATCCTCCCCTGGGGCATGGGTGTGTGTGTTTCACCTTAGGATAATTTAGATTAAGTAGTTGTAAGCTTAGACTGATGAACTTAGCAGTTAAGCCTCATAACATGTCGCACACATTTGAACATTTTTTTAACTTTACTTTCCTTTAGCTGTGTTACTCGGAAGGAACGTTGCATTGTAATTCGCAATACCATTGGCATTGCAATATCGTATTTATCTGCTGACACCGGGCAAGCGATTTTCAAGTAAAAATGTCTCTCTTTTACGGGAATATACAAATGGTAATGGTAATGGTTGAAGAAATGTAGTGTTTACCTTTACAGTGAGTCGTGCACGGATAGCCAAATGACAAGACGACGGCTCGCCATAAGTGGGAAGTCAGTGATCGAATCCCGGTGCGGCACAAATTTCGGCTGCCCTCATTCCATTACACAGCTGATGGTTGTCCAAATTAGCAACTGCGAATACATTTCATGTACTTATTTTTGTGGATATTCTTGGTTAAAAATTGCATTTCATATCACAAAAAGGACTTCGGTGCTGAGCTTTAGATACATGGTTTTCACTGAACGTACAAGTAGTTTCTTTTGGAAGTTAATGACATTCAATTTCTATATTTCGATTTTTGCATTTCATGAAGTTTGAAGTTATTATTCGCAAAACTGTTCATATGCGCAACACAGGGCCAACCAACAGACAGTTTTGCTCAGCAGTTGAACACGATTTCTAATGTACACGATGCTTGAGGAGAAAGCTTTTGAAATTAGTATATTCAGTTTTGTCACATATAGACTATATTTAATAGAAAACTTACAGCTTGTCTGATCTCTCACGTGTCGGCCGGCCGTACACAGATGTGACTCCTGCAATGTTGGAACGTGCGGAGACTCACTTTCGGGGTTATCGACGGATCACGGACACCCCACTGCACAACTGGACAGCTTTGTTCGTAGTGCTGACACAGTCGTCGACCAGTTAGAGTACCCAAGATGTGTGTGCGTGCCGGGTTCCTTGTCGTCTAACACGCGAGCATAAAGAGCAACGAAGGACAGTCTGTGCAGAATTGCTTTCGCGTTACGAGGCCGAACGTCACAACTTTTTGTCGAAACTCGTCACAGGTGATGAAGCGTGGGTTCATCTCTTCGAATTGGAAACAAAACGGCGATCCTTGAAGAGGCGCCACACCACCTCTCCTCCGAAGGAAAAGTTCAAAGCGGCGACCTCAGCCCGTGAAGTCATGGCAACGGTCTTCTGAGACTCGAAAGGGGATATTCTGTTTGATTTCCTCCGTGGCCAGCGGTTCTAGGCGCTTCAGTCCGGAACCGCGCTGCTGATACGGTTGCAGGTTCGAATCCTGCCTCGAGCATGGATGTGTGTGGTGTCCTTAGGTTAGTTAGGTTTAAGTAGTTCTAAGTCAAGGAGACTGATGACCTCAGATGTTAAGACCCATACTGCTTAGGCCCATTTGGACCATCTGAATCCTCCGTCGCGATGGAACGATCGGCTCTGAAGAGCACTGTGCTACCCCCAGGAAACTGAAGAAGCGACTTCAGCGTGTTCGTCACGGGAAAAATTCAAACGAGTTTCTTCTTTTCCATGACAAATGGTTCAAATGGCTCTGAGCACTATGGGACTTAACTTCTGAGGTCATCAGTCTCCTAGAACTTAGAACTACTTAAACCTAACTAACCTAAGGACATCACACACATCCATACCCGAGGCAGAATTCGAACCTGCGACCGTAGCGGTCGCGTGGTTCCAGACTGAAGCTCCTAGACCCGCTCGGCCACTCCGACCGGCCTTTCCATGACAACGCGAGGCGTCAGACAAGTTTGTGCACCCGAGAGGAGCTCACAATACTTCGTTGGACTGTTCTTCCTCATCCACCTCACAGCCCGGATATCGTGCCTTCTGACTTCCATCTGTTTGGCACAGCGCTTGAGTGACGGGCAGGTTATTCATACAACAATACGGAGGCTCCGATGTCGACCGATAGAGTGGTATCATCCGGTCACAAAGGACCTGTAAGTATGGTGGAGTAAGGCGGTCGCAATGAACGGAGATTACGTTCAAAAATAGCGTTTTTTAGTCAAAAGAGTGGGGAATGGTATTGTGTACTGGAATCCTCAATGAGACCAACCTGCTTTCAGGGAAGAAAGGGTTGCATTACTCTTTGAGCGCCACTCATAGTTATGATTAACCTCTACTACTACACTTTAAAAGAGAGGCTACTTGTAACCTTTGTATGTGTGTATCGTGCCCAATAAAGGCGTCCAAAGTTCTATACAGCGGAGGACGGGTAGTTTGTAGCCAGTAATCAGAGGAGACACGACAAATAAGGCTGGCCGCACGCCCTGTTGATGGAACAAGCCTTGGGTCGGCCCCGGCTGAACTGAATTAACTCGCCACGGGAGGGGCGGGGCTGGACTGGGCCTCAAAGCCGCCCACAGGCCGCTCCGCCGCCACGCAGTGGTAAACACGCTGCACGCTGATTGGACAAGTCGGCCGCTGCATGCAAAGTGGCTCAGCCGTGGCTCCCACGAAAAGTATGAGACGGCGACCAGAGGAAGTAGTGCTGTGGAATGAGGGGCAGGGAGCCGAGGCGGCAATTTGGAATGGAATAATACGGGCCGGTCAAGGTCGATACCAGCGAGAGGGAAAAGTTCCGGATCCGTGACGAGCGTTTGATGAGTTCCGCAGATGAGAGATACCGCTTATTTCCGTCGGCGAGCTTCGCTCCCGCAGCAACTTGAAATAACGCACACCTCCATTGGAGGAGAGCGCCTAACTCTTCTGACAGCCCCACAGCTCCATCGCGGATGCTAATGGTATTTCATTTTCGATCCGAGATAAGAAAGGCTCTACCAAGGAGGCTTGGCTAATGTGAGAGCTCGAGATATAACTTTTAATGTCGGAGAAGTTATCTTACGCTCATTCTTGGAGTGTGACAAAGTTTACCGTCGACCCGCGTACGCTTATTTTTCGAGATGAAGTTACCATCGATTCGAAACCCACAAGTAAGAGTTTTCTTTTGCAATCGTTTACTGTGCGATTAAAATCAAAGATTCGATGATTTATTATAAGCATTTTGTTTCACTTCTTCGTGGTCTTCCGTCGTTACTTTCCATGTGGTTTCTTTCTATCCACCTTCTTCGTGAACTTTTCAACCCACTTCATTACAATGAAATGCAGAGGATCATCCATATTTTTTTGATTTTCTGATGTCAGGAAGGATTTCTGGAAATACCTGCAGTGTTGTGCTCTATGGAAGTGAAACGTGAACGATAAGCAGTTCGGATAACAATAGAATAGAATGGTTTTCTGAACCACAGTGATGAAGATTAAATGGGAAAATCGAATAATTAATTAAGAGATACTGAACCATAATTGCGAAAAAAAGGAATTTATAACACAACCCTCAGACGTCAAGAAGAATATAATAATTCCACTCCCAAAGAAAGTAGGCGTTGACAGATATGAAAATTACCGAACTATCAGTTTAATAAGTCACAGCTGCAAAATACTAACGCGAATTCTTCACAGACGAATGAAAAAACTGGTAGAAGCCAACCTCGAGGAAGATCAGTTTGGATTCCGTAGAAATATGGGAACACGTGAGGCAATTCTGACCCTACGACTTATCTTAGAAGCTAGATTAAGAAAAGGCAAACCTACGTTTCTAGCATTTGTAGACTTGGAGAAAGCTTTTGACAATGTTGACTGGAATGCTCTTTCAAATTCTGAAGGTGGCAGGTGTAAAATACAGGGAGCGAAAGGCTATTTACAAATTGTACAGAAACCAGATGGCAGTTATAAGAGTCGAGGGGCACGAAAGGAAAGCAGTGGTTGGGAAGGGAGTGAGACAGGGTTGTAGCCCCTCCCCGGTGTTATTCAATCTGTATATTGAGCAAGCAGTAAAGGAAACAAAAGAAAAATTTGGAGTAGGTATTAAAATCCAGGGAGAAGAAATAAAAAAATTGAGGTTCGCCGATGACATTGTAATTCTGTCAGAGACAGCAAAGGTCTTGGGAGGGCAGTTGAATGCAATGGACAGTGTCTTGAAAGGAGGATATAAGATGAACATCAACAAAAGCAAAACGAGGATAATGGATTCAAATGGTTCAAATGGCTCTGAGCACTATGGGACTTAACTGCTGTGGTCATCAGTCCTCTAGAACTTAGAACTACTTAAACCTAACTAACCTAAGGACATCACACTCATCCATGCCCGAGGCAGGATTCGAACCTGCGACCGTAGCGGTCTCGCGGTTCCAGACTGCAGCGCCTAGAACCGCACGGCCACTCCGGCCGGCGAGGATAATGGAATGTAGTCGAATTATGTAGGGTGATGCTGAGGGAATTAAATTAGGAAATGAGACTCTTAAAGTAGTAAAGGAGTTTTGCTATTTGGGGAGCAAAATAACTGATGATGTTCGAAGTAGAGAGGATATAAAATGTAGACTGGCAATGGCAAGGAAAGCGTTTCTAAAGAAGAGAAATTTGTTAACATCGAGTATAGATTTAAATGTCAGGAAGTCGTTTCTGAAAGTATTTGTATGCAGTGTAGCCATGTATGGAAGTGAAACGTGGACGATAAATAATTTGGACAAAAAGAGAATAGAAGCTTCCGAGATGTGGTGCTACAGAAGAATGCTGAAGATTAGATGGGTAGATCACATAACTAACAAGGAGGTATTGAATGGGGTTGGGGAGAAGAGGAGTTTGTGGCACAACTTGATTAGAAGAAGGGATCGGTTGGTAGGACATGTTCTGAGGCATCAAGGGATCACCAATTTAATATTAGAGGGCAGCATGGAGGGTAAAAATCATAGAGGGAGAGCAAGAGATGAATATACTAAGAAGATTCAGAAAGATGTAGGTTGCAGTAGGTACTGGGAGATGAAGAAGCTTGCACATGATAGAGTAGCATGGAGAGCTGCATCAAACCAGTCTCAGGACTGAAGACCAAAACAACAACAAGAACAACACAACTACGCTAGAAGAAGAGATCGGCTGATACAGCACATTAAGTTATCAAGGAATCATCACTTTGGTAATGAGAGGAAGTTTGACAGCGTAAAAAGTGGCAAGTCAAAAACGCACGATTCCTTTTGATCATAAATTTTCAGGGTGTGGGTAATTCATGAGTGGATGCCTCTGTCATCTGTGACAGCGAAACTGAACTAGTGCTTACACTGATGAGCCACAACATTATGACCACTGGCCTTCTATCGATGTGAACCCGTTCAGCCAACACCAGCGTCACCTGGCGAGGAATGACCGCTAGTCAGACACACGCACGGTGTTTGTAGTGTTAGTGACGTTGCTGACCGTGTGTAGAATAGCGAAGGCGCTCTATCTATCTGAGTTTGAGTGAGGGCTTTTAGGAAATTGCACGACTTGTCGGCTGTTCGAGGAGTGCTGTGGTGAGTGTCTTCAACGGGTGGTGAAACAAAGGTGAAAACACATCCAAACGTCGTGGGTTGGGTGGTCACTTCTCTTTACAGATGTCGGACGCCGTAGGGTGGGCCGACTTGTTAAACAGGACAGGCGGCGAACTCTGGTGGAATTAACATCAGGCTTTAATGCTGGGCTGAGAACAGGTGTGTGTGGATGCACAGTGACTCGAACACTCCCAACGATGGGCCTCCGCAACCGATGACCCATTCATATGCCAATGTCAACAGTATGGCATCAGCAACTACGACTGAAATTGGGACATGACCATCGGTACTGGACGTTGGCGCAGTGGCAGAGCGTTGCATGGTCTGATGCACCCCGATATCACCTGCGCGAATTTGTCGTCTTCCAGGACAACAGCTCCTTGGCACCTTTAGGGCTGGACGGAGACAAGATGGTGGCGGCTCTATTATGCTCAGGAGAACATTCACATGAGCATCCATGGGTCCAGTGGAGCTTCGTGCAAGGCACCATGACAGCCAAGAAGAATCGTACATTGGTTGCAGGCGTCGTACACTCTTCATGACGATCATGTTTCCCACGTGGTGGCAGTGACATTTTTCAACAAGATAATGCCACAAGGCCAGGAATGTGATGGAGTGATTCGAGCAACACAGTGGCAAGTTACGGTTGATGTGCTGGCTTCCCTAACACGCCAGATCTGAACCCGATCGAACAGATCTGGGATGTGATTGCAATGCTTCTTCCCTGGATTTTCTGGAATTAGGTGACTTGTGTGTGCAGATGTGGTGCCAACTCCGTCCAACGACCTACCAAGGCCTCATTGCTTCCATGTCATGACGCGATGGTCATAAAGTTCTCTCTGTCAAGTGTATATGACGCATGTGAGAGTGGCGTGAAGCGAGAATGTGAGAGCAAATGCAAAAGAGACCGCTCTGTTTGATCTAGCCTATTGCCGCGCGGGATTAGCCTAGCGATCTAAGTCGCTGCTGTCATGGACTGTGCGGCTGGTCCCGGCGGAGGTTCGAGTCCTCCCTCGGGCATGGGTGTGTGTGTTTGTCCTTAGGATAATTTAGGTTAAGTAGCGTGTAAGCTTAGGGACTGATGACCTTAGCAGTTAAGTCCCATAATATCTCATGCACATTTGAACATCTAGCTTATTAACTGGGCAACTTCAGCGTCCGCTAGGCAGCATCGCTAGTATTCTCTTCCGCTATACGAGAGTAATTGGCCCACAGAGGCAGTATTTGCACACAAGTTTACACTAATTATTATTATGTATATTGTAAACGTGAATTGTAAACATGAGCATACTGTTGACAACTTTGTAATTTAACGTTGTAAACCATTCCTTAGTTAAAGATAAAGAGCGTACTTAGTTGTTTTGTGTAACTGACTTAACGACAAAGAGACAATGTTACCAATTTTCACCAGTAAAAATGCGCACTATCGTAGAAGGGAGGACTTTGAAGCTTTTGGGGCGAGATCATCCCAGATTAGTCCACCAAAGAATTTACAAAATTTTAAGTTTTTGCCAGTGGCGGATTATGGACCTGAATTCTGAATAGGCTAGGAAAGGTATTGGAAACTCTTTCCTTCTCTCTTAATGTTCGCATACTTGGAAAAAATGTTCATAGTCTTTGCTGTATCACTCATGTGTTATGCTAACGTTTGCGAAAATTGACACACGCAAGTACAACACTCCAAATGACTATAAATGTTATTATCACACCAATCCCAGTCTCTGAAAGGCCATCAGGCCAAATGCACTTAGTGTCGTGTGCCTTATAGACGTAAATGTGAGCATGTCAGTTAGATCGAATGAAAATGAATCGTATGCCTCCAAGGAATGGAGAGTTCATACAGTGAAATTTTATTCTTGAACAGGGGCATGGCAATGCCTGTGTGAAACACGTGACCAGAGGAGGACTGTCACCAGAAGCGAGCGGATATGGAATAACTTGTGTCCATAGCATGGAATGACCGTCATGTTGTCCATCCGTACGACAGTAAGAGATTGCAAAGCTTCGTCAACAGTGTGGGTTCGACAGTGGAATGTTGCGAAGGATGTGGACCAATCTGCGTCGACGGATCGACATCTTCTACTACAGGCTGGACGGGTGGTCCTCGGGTGATTGCGTCAGCTTACACTGTAAGAACCACAGACCTCTCCGACTCCAACGGATACAGGAACGCTGTCGCTCTCTTAGTGAGAGCCAAAACATATTGTTTTCTGACGAATCCCGCCTCACCCTCTCCGACATTAATAAGCATGTACGTTTCAGGCCAAGGCGTGGTGACTGTAATCTGATATCCCGCACAGAGGAGAGACGGAACGGAGCAACACATCTGAGCTTTACTCTCGTGTACTGAGCACAGTCGCTACAACAGGGAGGTTTTACAACCCAATATACTACCCTTGGTCCACAGCTCGTGGTCTTGCGGAAACGTTCTCGCTTCCCGCGCACGGGGTCCCTGGTTCGCTTCCCGGCGGGATCAGGGATTTTCCCTTTCTGGAGATGACTGGATGTTGTTGTGACGTCTTCATCATCATCATCATTCATACCCATTATGGTCGGAGGAAGGCAATGGCAAACCACCTCCGCGAGGACCTTGCCTAGTCGTGTCTCCCGCATCAACTCCTACGCTCCTCGGAGTATGGGACCTCCTCATCATCATAATACTGCCCTTGGTTCAGCTAATGTTGTATACTACGATAGGGCTACGCCTGGCCTCCAGGGCTGAGAAATATGCAAGTTTTCTACGAAGAATGACAAGTAGAATTCTTCCCCGGCATATAAATTCGCCTGAATTGTCATGTATGGAATTTGGGTCACCAGAAACTTATTTGTGAATGACTTCCAGCATCCACTGTTGATTCTCCGTGTACTTACATACGAAATGTGTGGAGGATTTTTTTAATGTCCCTCTTTAATATCACGGCACGGATCGGAGGAGGGGGGGGGGGGGGGGGGGGGGGAGAGAGGAGTTGACGAACATTAGGGCAGAACTACAAACAATGACTGGTAAGTGCGGTATAAATCTCATCGTTGTATAACTCATGTGCTCACTTTTTAATACGAACATCTGTACAACAGAGTCTCTGTAATAAGTGGCTACCTAATATGTGAAACACATATGCAGAAAATGCAGCAGGAAATTTCGAGGAAACAGGAAGAGGAGAGCTGGTACGATCCTCTGCGTTAATACCGTTTGAGCGAGAGTGAGTTATTTGAGCCATAGAGTTAAGAGAAAAGGGAAGGACAAGTTTACTACTCATGTCTGTGTCTGTTATGAAGATACTGAAAGTGGAAATGGTAATAGTATTGGTAGAACGGTTTCACTGATTTTTACTGGTCCCATTAATAACAGAGAACTGCCTATATGTACTGAGTGTTAACGACGCTTTTGGCTGTACATTGACGATTGGTGCGCTAAAGGCTACAGAAGAAATAAACTGATAATGACGTAGGAGGGCATGCAATTAAAAATGTTTAATGTGCAACGATTGCCAAAATCATCCTTCTGTACATCATACTTCCATTAACGAGTGAGGTGTTACGATGGAAAATTACTAATAGTGAGACATCCGGCCCTTACGGTCATCAAGATTTAGGTTTACCGTGCTTTCACTAAACTGATTCAAGCACATCGCAGAAAGTTCCTGTGAATGTACACGCCTAATCGCTCTTCCTATCCTAAGACAGTCCGAATTTGTGCTCAATCTGTAATGACTGCGTCGTCGAAGAAGGGACGTTAAAGCCGGCAGGAGTGGCCGTGCGGATCTGGGCGCTGCAGTCTGGAACCGAGCGACCGCTACTGTCGCAGGTTCGAATCCTGTCTCGGGCATGGATGTGTGTGATGTCCTTAGGTTAGGTAGGTTTAATTAGTTCTAAGTTCTAGGCGACTGATGACCTTAGAACTTAAGTCGCATAGTGCTCAGAGCCATTTGAACCAAGGGACGTTAAACCCTAATCTGCAGAAGAATACATGCTACTGACTGAGTCTTGCAGAATGTAGGAAACAGGTAGTGGCAGGTGAGAACAATGACGTAGCGTGCCGTTAACAAAGTTAACAAGGGTCGAAAGGTCTTATTTAATATCAGAGGTGAGACTGCAAGCTAGAGCCAAGAGCAAACCACAAAGCGTCTGGATGAAAGGGCCACGTTTAAGATTGACTGAATGTGACAAGACTTTGCATAAAGAGAGAGAGAGAGAGAGAGAGAGATAAATAATGAAGTATTTTACAGACTGCAAGGCTTTTCTAAGAACCGGAAGCTGAGAACTAATAGTCGATGTTTCCAAAGAAGGAAACGGAAATAAACTATATTTGCAATGGTATACGAAATAGTTCACAGTTATCTGATATAGAAGATGCCACCTTTACCAACCAGACATATGAATACGAATGCCAACGAGATAAATAACATATCACGCTTTATATGTATTGGATTCTCTAAAATGTCCACCATGGCTACGTTATGTGCGTTACAGAGAAATTCGGATGAATTGATCACTGAATACTAAGTAGTTACTATGTACCAGCGGATTTTTTAGATGTTCTCATCCTTCCGCAGTCTCCAGTTTTAACCACATTTTAATGATTTTTACAATCTCAAACGCAGCCGCTCGAGTCTTGTGTGAAAGCAGTGTCGTCCTCAGGTTGTTGGCATAACTACCACACGTTTAAACAAAAATGAAACGTCGTCTTTCTTGAACATTTTTGGAAGGTGACTACTAACAGCCGTCAAATAATGTATAAAACATATGTTTAGCCATCAACTGCTTTTTTTATTTAAAACCCGAATATCGATCGGTTCCAGTCACTGACCATCTTCACACATTCTATCCAGAGATACAAAAAATACATGTAGTATACGAGCTATGTTACAAAATAGTTTCCAAGGAAGTGCAAAATACACATGAACAGTTACTGGGTTAAACAGTTTAGGTCACAACATCACATCTGTCATTGCTTAGGCCTAAATAATGACCACGCCTCATATGTAGAGCATGCCATGAATTGCAGTATAACACGCATGTTCTTAGTATACGAGACCTGGCCATTATTTAAGTAATGACAAATTTGATGTTGTGGCCTGAACGGTTCTAACACAGTATTTATGTATATTTTGCACCTCCTTGGAAACGATTTTGTAGCATTTCCTGTATACCGCACGTTTTTTTTGTATCTTTGGATAGAATTCGTGAAGATAGTCTCTGTCTGAAACCGGTCGATATTTGGGTTTTAAATAAAACAGCTGCCGAAGATCAAACGAACGTTTTATACGTCAGTTTCTCTCTCTCTCTCTCTCTCTCTCTCTCTCTCTCTCTCTCTCTCCCCCTCCCCCATCTCCCTCCCTCCCTCCCTCGCTCTCTCTCTCTCTCTCTCTCTCTCTCTCTCTCTCTCTCTCTCCGCCTTCTGCCTTTCTATCAATCCATCTATCTGTACATCTACGGAGGGACTGCGACTTTTAAGTTATGCGTCTTATACCATGCTAAGACCATTGCGCAACAATAGTAACGCACTGTCAGAAGACAGTACATGTTCCTGGTTCCCCGCAGACGCAGTTCTGGTCCGATATGGATAACGGGTGTAAGACGGCACGACAACTGGAAAGGTGTTCCAATGTTACGCGAGACAATACGATTCTGGTGGGCAAAACGTCTAAATCACACACAAATTCATGGTATAATTCTGGCGGTATATTTGTCAAACGAATGTTGCGTCTAACACTGGTGAAATGGTTCCAAGAATTTGACCACGGCCACGCAGACGCGGCTGTTACTGGTCGGTGAGTCCAGACGTTGCACCAGGCGACTTGCATCTTTTCGGGAAGGTGATGACGATGTTGATGATGATGATGTTTGGTTTCTGGGACGCTCAACTGCGCGATCATCAGTGCCCGTACAAAGCTCCAATTTTTTCACAGTCTGTTTTTGTGCACAGTCCAATCTGTTCACTGTCATGAATGATGATGATGGATGATTATGATGATAATGGAAATATGAGGACAACACAAACACCCAGTCCCCGGGCAGAGAAAATCCCCAACCCGGCCGCGAAAGCGAACCCAGGACCCCGTGATCCAGAGGCAACAACGCTAGCCACTAGAGCACGAGCTACGGACTTTGGACAAGGTGAAATAACATCTTATGAGAAATAGATTTTACAACGCTGAGGACGTTCAAACAGCGACTCTATAAAAGCTCCGTGACTAATGAGTGAGTTTTTATCGTCGAGGGAATGAACGATTGGAAGAATGTTCCGACCGTTGTTTATAGAGGCTTGCTGTCTATGTTAAAAAATAATGTCATACATCAGTGTTCCTTTGAAGCGTAGTGCAGCATTCAATAAAAATTACTTGGCCTGCGGTAATAACGTGTATCTTTGTTTCTGAAGTCCCCTCTATCTATCTCGTAACTTTTTTTCATCAGCAACTTTATATTCGTACATGTTATATTTATAAGGCCATTCACAAGAGTGCAAGAAACTGGGTGTAACATACCATAGATTCCATATCCTCACTATAATAGATAAGTGCATGATCATTAAACTCTCCATAAACATAGATTTTGATAACATTGCAGGAGTAAATGAGAGCTGGATTGTTAAAGGGTTTATCGCAGATTTCGCCTATTGAGATCATGTATGAATAAAGACTGTTGAATGGAATTAACTCGTCTAGAGCTCGGTCAGTGCTCTTCCGGTACTGTGACTATAGAAGATCAATCGGACCCCTTTCTCTGAATCTTGGTTCTTATTATATTTATTTAAGAAATTATTAAAGATTTACACATACTTAATCGTTTTGTCTTAACCAGATTAACCAGCTTGTAGTGGATGAACGAAATCAGGAAACAGCAGAATGTAAACTGCTTTGATAAATTAGATTGTCACGTAGAAGAAGGCGTAATTAGATGAATGATGAACACTATCTTCACTTAACGAAGGTTTATTCAGCACTTGCACATACAAGAGCGCCGAGCGAACTGCCACCGGCCAGAACACATGCAGTATATATACAGCTACAGAATATTCCAGTACAAGGTTTCTTGACATTTGTGGATACTTCTAGAATGTGCTTCAACCGAATATAGAAATTAAAATTGTACAGTCCAGCTGACGTTTCAACTCACGACCCTCCATGCTAAAGTTTAGTACCATAACCACTACACCACGGTGCTACTCATATTCTCTTTCGACAATATTACCTACACCGACAAAATTTTGTTTCCTATCAGTCTTACTGTAAAAATCCGTAAATGCTTTTTCATTATGTTCTCTGTTAAAAAGGAGGAATGAGATACTTCGTTAAACTGTTCCCTTTGATCAAATTGAAAACCATAAATAATTGTTCATGGTGTTAATTACGTAATTGTTTTCTGTCGAAAGTAACGAAAAAGTGAAGACATTATTAATGAGCGCCCCATTTCTTGCACCGGCCAAGGTTTCGCTCCATTTGCTCATCCATCACAGTCTGCTAGTCCGACAGCGAGACTCGGGAGGGATTACATACGGCTGGGCGTAGCTCACACTTCTCCCTGAAGAAGTATCCTTCCCCCATCTGTACCTCAAACTTGGAAGCGTCCATAGCGACGTGAAATACCGCGGTGGGTTGATGCCGGTTTAAATCGCGCATACGAAGTTTATCTCCGCGGTACACGTTACTTCGTAGAGGAGAAAAGTGAAGTACATCGTGGCTGTGCCAGAGTTCTTATATACGGTTATCGGGCCACATTGCTTGATACTCAGGCCAACACATTAAGGAGTAATATTATCCATTACAGATACTGGACTCTAATTTACAAAATAATTTTAGCGCTCTGTCCTCTGTGTTATTTCAACAGCAATTAACTGTGTCCTAACAGATATATATCTCGTACATTTTACTGTGTATTTTTAAGAAATACATTCACATATGTCAGCATAACGTAAAATTTTACCCCCTGATAGAATAACAAATATAGCAACAACTCAAAATAATATTTACTGCCGGCCGGGGTGGCCGAGCGGTTCTAGGCGCTACAGACTGGAACCGCCCGACCGCTACGGTCGCAGGTTAGAATCCTGCCTCGGGCATGGATGTGTGTGGTGTCCTTAGGTTAGTTAGGTTTAAGTAGTTCTAAGTTCTAGGGGACTGATGACCTCAGATGGAGTCCCATAGAGCTCAGAGCCATTTGAACCATTTCAGTATTTACTATAATGTAAATTAAGCTTTTATTTCGTGATCATCGTTTGATCTGTTTGTACAATAATTACTATTTTTGTATATGCGCTACGAAATGGTGTATATTCTCACATCGCGCAGTAAAGATAATCAACGTTTTAAATAGTCTTTGTGATCAACTTGATTGCTACGGTACTTTTATCTGTTACTCGAGTGGTCCTTTTATGTAGTTTGAAAATTCCGTTCATATTCCTCGCATAACCCCCCCGTAACTGAAAAACTTACTGCGTATAGTCTCTTACTAAAATGTTCAGCTTGTTTCACAGTTTGATAGAACCATAAGAATAAGGGATCCCACTTTGAGTATGTCGATTTCGCTTTAGCAATCAGTAATGACTCCTAAGAAATATGCGTTTTTATACAATGCATAAATTTGTTGGTTAGGAGGAGGCCAGGTGAGTACCTGCAACCAACCTGTTAGCGGCCTCGACGCTCTGGAACTACGCCTCGAGTTATGGTCTGGGGTGCAATTTCGTATGACAGCAGGAGCTCTCTCGTGGTTATTCCTCGCACTCTGAGTGCAAATCTGTACGACAGTCTGTCGATTCGACCTGTCGTGCTGCCAGTTATGAACAGCATTCTAGGAGTACTTTTCCAGTAGGATAACGTTCGCCCATTATACCATTAACACCACATGCTCTGTAGAGTGTCGATATGTTGCCTTGACTTCCTCGATCACGAGATCTGCCCCCAGGCGAGCATATATGAGACATAACTGGACGACAACTCCAGCATCATCTACAACTAAAATTAACCGTCCTTGTGATGACCGACCAAAGGCAACAAGCATGGAACTCCATCCCACAAATTGACGTCCGGCACCAATATAACACAATGCAAGCACGTGTCTTAAATACGTTACCTGTTAAATGCACTGCCGAAATTTCATTACAAAATGCTAATTGTTTTTTGATGTTGCGATTTTTTTTCTGTCAGTGTTGTCAGTGTGTGGGCGTTATGTTGACGAGTTGCGCAAGGGATTGATCTGACAAGTACCCTTTGGCTCCTGCAAGAAGCAACTTCCACCTCACACTACTACAGATGTCAGGCAGACGCTCCTAACGTACCAAAAAGAAATGCCTGAAAAACTTTCAGCAATAAATATCTTCTGGAGTCGTCCACTGTAAGGAAAATACACAAAAATATTCTATTTTGTTACGTAACTAGTGAGATACTTGGGTACTGGAGTATTGCTACGTAGTGTAAGAAAAACATTAAACGAACGGAAAATATTATTTATTGCAAAATTTAAGAAAAATCAAATGAAACTTTTATTTATAATCTGATACACAAATTTCCAGATTGTTTTCAGAATAGGAGGTTACCTCCTATGGATAGGAATCCTGTTAATGACATTTATATACAAAGTGTGGGAAAGCTCTTTTAGCCGGCCGCAGTGGCCAAGCGGTTCTAGGCGCTACAGTCTGGAACCGCGCGACCGGTATGGTCGCAGGTTCGAATCCTGCCTCGGGCATGGATGTGTGTGGTGTCCTTAGATTAGTTATGTTTAAGTAGTTCTAAGTTCTAGGGGACTGATGACCTCAGACGTTAAGTTCCATAGTGCTCAGAGCCATTTGAACCATTTTGAAAGCTGTTTTATCCCTGTTGTTTAAGTTATTTACTTGGCAGAATGGCTGAGAGATGCGCCTACTCAACTTAAATAATTATCCGATTGAATTTTTCTAAGTACGGTCAAGGCAGTTACATGAGAAATGTAATGGAGTGGCGCGAATGAAGTATGTTATTTCTATTGGAAAAAAGATGGGGCTTGCCTATGCTGTAGCGCACAATACCATGAGCTGCAACAACTGCTGCCTGTGTCGTTTGCTGGTGAAAAATAACAAAACTATCTCTTTCTATCTGGATTGACCTTTGCCCGTCGAACTCTCACTACGCCTTGATGAAGTCAAGGACTGCTATCTGCCCTTAGTCTAACTATTGGCATGGTACACCAGTCAGATAACCAGTCCACCGCAATGCCACTCAATGTTTGGTCACATGTGGTAACTAGTACTCTGTCTGTGTTAACATTGCATATTAAGTGTCGCAGCCAACACAGTGAACAAACACTCAATCGCGAGCAACTCAGTATAGAGTATCACTCTGATTCGCTGGCAACAGAGGTGCTCTCTGAGTGCAGTACTGAGTAGAGACTTTGTTCCTTGCTCTGTGCGCACACGCACGAGCACACTGCTCCCACTACGTGTTCCCGCTACAAGACCGTCACCAGAACGACTTTCCTTCATGCAAAAAGGGAAAGGGTATATCATCCACTGTTTTTCCCTCACTCCTCCGGCTCATTACGTCATAAATAGTCCACCAATCAGCATTACTCTTACAAACGGGAGAATGGCTAAGCCGACCAATCCGGAAATATATAGCATCTGTGTTAGGCATTTACTGTCCACTTGTGAGAACTCTGAAACTGTGCACTAGGTCCGTCAAAAAAATGCGTATGCTGGGGCTCTCCCAAACAATACAGCGAGTTTTGCTTTTAAGGTGAACATGCAGGCCATTATTCCTTTTCTCTGGCAAAAACTGTTTTGGTCCGTGGGCGGTCGGCCGGCCGGTGCAGGTGCGTGCCAACTCACTCTCCTACGGACTTTCCAGTGTGCCGGTTGCCTCCGCCAAACAAAATCTCCTGTGTCCGTCATGTCTTGAATGTTTGTGTATGCCCGCCTCGACTTTTTAATCTCGGTGTGCACTTGCGATTTATTTATTAGATTTGTATATCGATTAAATGAAAATATGTGGAATTGATTCTACCCTATCGAGTTTGGGCTCGAATGAAATGTCTTGATACGCAGAATACAATGGTGAGGTCAGAATATGTAAGAAATGAAGGTCAGGCGACGACGCCACCTTACAGCGTATTTTATGTGTATCGGTCTCGTAAATAGTTCACCAGAAATTTAGCTTGTTGCTGGCCTGTTCCATCCAGTCGACAGCGAAATCGGGTAAAAGTCTGACTTTTATTCCTCAGAAATTGGGCGCTGTGTGAGTGATTGGACGTAGGGGGATCTCGACAATAGCGATCTCGTGGCGTTCGATTACGAATTTCTGCTGTAATTTCCGCGGTAACTAAGTAAGCGCGTTCATAATGGAAAGAAACGCAGAGCGGCCACACAGCGGGTGGTGCAGCGGCATCCATCGAGTGCGGCGCAGCTTTTTTCATTCAATTTCGCTGGCGCGGCGCGGCGCGGCGTGGCGGTGCGCAGGCCGGCTCGGCTGCATGCACCGCGCGTCCATTGTGGCGCCGCCGCCGCTGTGGTTTGCGGCGCGCGGCGGCGTTTGCGACAAAGAGCGCCGCCAGAGTGAGTCCCTGGCGCCACCTGCCGGCCGCCTGCGACCGCCTTTGTGGCCGGAACCCTGTTATCCCTCAGCAGCAAAAAGCTGCTCTCTTTTTTCCCCAAATTCTCATCCGCTATCTGCGGTTGGGTTTGCAGCGCCAGAAAGATGTGAATCCCTCTACTTTGGCGCCGCTCTGATCCCGACATCAACACTCCACAAATGACACGCATTAAAAAAAAAATGCATTTTCCGTGACGATTCCCTCTCGTTTTGTTCACGTATGGAGTGTCAGCGCGAGCAGTTCATCTACAGGTGGCGTAGTTAAAAGTAGGCCGCCTCCATTTTGACGAGAATACAATATTTAGATTTCTGAAATTAGAATAAACAGCTACAACAATGGACAATTTTATGAAATAATCGAATGTTAGCAGTCTTCTGTCACAATTTCAGTTTATTTCTTGGGTGAAGTCAGACGTTTCTCGCTGCAGTCGACAGAAGAAATCATGGAAATTGTGTGCCCATTTGTGAAAACAGGTTCGATTAAGAAAACTCGAGAAATTTTCGTGGAAAGGTATCCGGATAGAGGAGCGTTCCTCTAGCCAGTAACATGTGCAATCTATTTGTATTATAGCTTGCCTGTCATAAACAACTGAAATCTGAAACCTCCTGGCAGATTAAGTCTGTGTGCTGACCGAGACTCGAACTCGGGACCTTTGCCTTTCGCGGGCAAGTGCTCTACCAACTGAGCTACCCAAGCACGACTGACGCCCCGTCTCCACAGCTTTAATTCCGCCAGTACCTCGTCTCCTACCTTCCAATCTTCACAGAAGCTCTCCTGCGAACCTTGCAGAACTAGCATTCCTGCAAGAAAGGATATTGCGCAGACATTTCCCAGGCTGTGGCTAAGCCATGTCTCCGCAATATCCTTTCTTCCAGGAGTGTGCCGGGGCAACGGGACCTAAACTCTACAGATTTTATTTGATCGCTAGTAAACCCAGTCGGATCGGAATCTTTCATGCTACGAGCCTGGCGTGTTTCACTGTAACGTAGGCTGTATATTTGAATCCCGCTATCGCGACTACGTCAGGGTCAGTGGGTTGGCGTGTTCTGGACGTTAATTCGCTTGTCACTGCGCGCCCGTTGCTGCATGCGTTCGTGCGCTCATGTGATATGCCGCGCCAACGGTACGGCGTATGCGTTCCGCGCCCTGCTGGCGGAATTCTGCTCGTACGGCGATGCCGTCGGTCAGACGACTAGTATAATTTCCGCTATGTGGAATTAACCGGAATGAGAAAAAGGAAGTCGCAAAATCGATAGTGCGGCTTTTACAGAGCACAATGCGGACGTTTTGGTAATGGATCATGATTGCAGCTGCCTCGGTTTTACTGCACCGTGTACTGCAGAGGCAGCCGTCCTTGCCTGCAACAAGATGGAGCGGTCACTACGTTTTGATGTAGCAGGCCACAAAACGACATCGATTTCCACAGCATGCTACACATATGTTTCCAAGACGGGTGACGTACACGCCGAAATTTTTACTGAAATAACGAATTGTAATCTTCGTACCCAAAGTTGGGTTTCTGCTTATTGTCATCTATATTATGCTTTTTCGCTTCTAGCAGGAATTCAAATCGTGTATGCTAGTTATTTTTGAGATTTCCAAGAAATTTTATGAGATTTTTCTTTAGCTGACTATACAAATTCCGTTATTGATGATATAAACATGTCAGTGGGCACGAAGAACGTTCTCAGTTTCAGTGGAATACGAGAAGAAATTGTGACCTGCTCTATTTAAGGAAATCTTTTCAGAAACCACATGATACGTTACAGCAAAAAATTCGCTGAGCTTCAAAATGTGAACGAGTGTCTCGTATCTGTATAATGTCTCCACCGAAAACGATTCAGTCGTTGGCAGCGTAAGCATGTAAATGAAATATTATTTGAACATTTCTATCGTTGTCCTTCAGAAAAATGTTCAAATGTGTGTGAAATATTATGGGACTTAACTGGCTGGCTCTGAGCACTATGGGACTCAACTTCTGAGGTCATTAGTCCCCTAGAACTTAGAACGAGTTAAACCTAACTAACCTAAGGACATCACACACATCCATGCCCGAGGTAGGATTCGAACCTGCGACCGTAGCGGTCTCGCGGTTCTAGACTGCAGCGCCTAGAACCGCACGGCCACTTCAGCCGGCTATGGGACTTAACTGCTAAGGTCATCAGTCCCTAAGCTTACACACTACTTAACCTAAATTATCCTAATGACAAACACACACAGCCATGCCCGAGGGAGGATTTGAACCACCGGCGGGACCAGCCGGACAGTCCATGATTGCAGCGCGCTAGACCGCTCGGCTAATCCCGCGCGGCCGTTATCCTTCCTTTGTGGAAATAGAACTTATGGTGATGTACTGTTGGACTGGAAATACAAACATTTAAACACTGTTTCTGAAAACCAAGGGTGACTTCACGGCTAGCAGAAAGATAATGATGACATATTTGATATGTGATTCATTTGCGAATCGTCATATCAATGTCTTAACTAATAGGGTGACATCCTGCTTTCATTTCGGAAGCTGACACCGTAGTGCAGACAGTAGGTACCATCACCAGTAATTTGCCGCCAGGTTGAGATCCTAGGGTAAACACCAGTGCTCGCTACAATGTCCCGTTTTTGCGCTATGTGATACTGCTACTGATGGCGTATCTGTTGCCGACAGGTTTGATGGCATCTCTGACGCTTTTCGAGCTGGCAGATAGTTGGCCTATATGAAGTTCCTACCTCTGCCATCATTTCATTCGCATAACAATATATACCACCCCAAATACAGCACTACACTGCCCAAGCACTCATAATAGACACTCTGGTGTTAACAGAGTATCAGGTCGTAATACTATTACCTTCAGTTTTCGAAAGAAATTGTGTAGTATATTTCAGTTATCTAAGGAAGTCAGCTTTCTTCAGACACAATTTATTTTTCAAGTTTCCGATCACAGAATCAGCAATAAACAACAAGAAAATAAAATTGACACTTCTAAGCCACCGTAGTAAACGGGTTATGCTTTAACTTCCAACTAACGATGATAACATGACGACATGGTATATGTACGGAAGAGTTTAATTATACGACTGAAATATTAGTAGACAGAGAAACTACTGCCTTCGTCGTAATGCACTAATACGAACCTACCTACCTACCTACTATAGGTCACGAGATATGATGTCATAAAAAATGATATGCGTGAAAAGCTGCCGCATCGTGCATGACGTTTAAACGTATTACCTCCGTGCTACTAGCTAGATTCGTGATAAATTTCGCAGGCAGTATTCACTTAAGCTGCTATTTGCAACTGCGGAAGTATATCATGGTACCACACTTAGTTCCGGAGATATGTCATAGAAACTGATATTCGTAAAATACTGCCGCATTGCATGTGACGTTTAAATTTATTACTTCTTTTCTACTAACTCTGTTCGCAACATATTCACTTACAGTATCCACATACGCCGCTGAATGTACCTACAAAATTATATCATTGTACAATACATAGGTCAAGACATACGACATACGTGAAAAATGGACCATCAGGCATGAAGTTTTAATTCATTTATTCTTTACTACTAAGACACTACTACAGTCGAGTCAGCTTATGGAAATTCCTGACATCTGGCAGCGCTTTTGATAGTTTTCAATATCAAAACACGAACGGCTGTAGGCGAAAACGATACCGCTATGAAAAGGGATTGTCATAGAAACGTTTACAAAATCGCGTTGTAGAGACGCGAATCAGCAGTGTCCAGGGTACAGAAGCCGTCTACGATCGTGTTTCTTAATATGGAAACTGTACTTATACATTTACATATTATGGGCATTTCTTTGTACAATTGTTATATAATTTCGAACGTGATTCCATGAATGCATGGAAATGAAATTCTTTTGGTACTTCATTACAAATACTATACATTTTTTGTTTTGGTTTATAATAGAAAATTGGCAGATGGTATTGTAAATAAATCCGTCGATGTTTTAGTCGTTTTTTAAATGTTTGGATTTGAGGTTTACACAGGCACCTCATACAAAAACTACGGACACAACGCGTAGTACGGAAACAGCCAACTAAAATGGTGGGAAAATATCACACGTTACAGATTCCAAGGAATCAGACTCTCTCTGGAGACTTATCAACGGGACAGTAAGGTTGGATCAGATAATACCTTAAAACAAAAAGTGGAAATTTTGTACCTACATAGTTCTCGAAATGCTGAAGAAAGCGAAAGACGAGTACATAGCCACGATAGAAAAAAACGGTAATATGACTGCAATAAGAGTACGCACTTATCCCGGGCGTAGTTTTAAGTTATCTTCTGTGTGGCCATGATAATGAAGGCGAATGTTAGTACGAACTAAACATCGTAGATACGTAGAATCTAAATCACTCTGTCCTATCATCAGCCGCAACTTCATCCATTCACTAAAACTGTCAGTCAATACTGTCAATGTTTTAAAACATACTGAAAACCTGGATATAGTAATAAAGAACAGAGTAAAATAGGAAACTCAGGAAAATGTGACTACTTGATCAGTTACATTAAAACTTAATCAGTAAACCACGTGAAACATAGTAAAATTTTGTCCCTAACAGTTTAGGGTGACGAGTAAATATTTCACAAAACCTGAAAAGTTGTACCACATTCGTCTGCTGAAATTGATAGCAGATCGACAGATAAACTTGTCTCTGGCCTTTTGTCTGTATTAAAAACAGCACTACAAACTACTCGGTCCTCTGTCATAACACGAAGCCTTGCTTCACTGGAATACGCACAGTTCGTAACAGCGTTAGGACGACTTCATCCCGCTTAAGCAAGACGGCCTAAGGGCAGTCTTAGCCAGTCACAGCTTATTCACCATCATTTCGAATCACCCTTTTTCCCACTGACGCTTCACAGTATCCTCAATCGTAACGTAGCAGTGGTGAATGGGATGGGACCTTAATCTTTGAGGTTTTCGGTAAATTCTTTTTCTGCTGTCACACATGCTAAGAGGTTTCCCTGAATTTCTATGGGGTCTGATATGCAACACGATAACACAACTGTCACCAGGTTTTGAAGGTGAACAACGGGATCATAGATATTATATATTCTAGCTTTTTATTTATTATGCCTTGTATAGATTAAGGCACACGGAGAGTAGGAGCAGGTGCAAAGTTTCTTAGTATGAGAACGTCTCACCTCACAGTCTTGCATATAACTCTGCACCAAACGCTGCAAACCCATTTGCTAAGATCATCTTGAGAGGGAACGAACGGAAAGCATTAGAACTGCCAGGAGAGTCCTCGTGCATAGATCAACCTGTTAGCGTTCAGGTGTTCCTTTTCAGTCTCACGAAAAATAAATTTAAAAACGTACCCAGGAATGCAGTCACTCCCCTGTCTCAGCAAATATGAAATAATTTTGGACCTTTTCTATAACCACGGTAGCAGTCTACTCTAACCAATGTTCAAGGTTACTATTTGTCTCGCTCCAAGTACAAGTGCGTGCTTTGCCTGGTACCTAAATGACCTAGTAACTGACGGGCGATTTGTGAAAATCTATTCCACAACACGACGAGCAACGATTGTCCCAAAGACAGGATTTAGAAGGGTTCCCACGGCTATAAGACCGAAGTCCCTAACCGATAATCTCTTTCAAAATTTACCTAATTGGGAAGCCATCTGCCATCTGCTCAATTCCCATATCACTAAGATCAGTTGAAAACAACCGGGTCCAGCCAGATCTCAAAAAGCTTCTATCCATAGGGATAGAATTAAAAAAAGTGTATCCGTGATTCTGGAACATTTATGGACTTACACGCCCGACACACCAAACGGAGGTGCCGCTGGATGTTACGTAACAGTTCAATGGCCGCTGCGTTAAACTTATATTTTGCACTGGTCCCATATACGCTAGTGAACACCGTGCTTCTCTCATGGGATAGGGTCGATGATTTTGACGTACGTAGCTTTCGCTGATTCGCATATTGTGCTTACGCAATGTACCTATGGTCGAACAAAAGCGTTATAAAAATGAATCAGTGCTGGTCTCCATTCTTCCTACGACTTACGGCTGAGGCATGTTCAGTGTCTTGTGGGACCTTGTGAATAAGATCCCTTGACTTCTTGTAATTACGAAATCTTTGAATCATAGGGTGCAGATACCTCACAGAATCCTGGAAATATCTTACATATACCATTCACGTAAACTAAAAATACGACTACATCATTTGCCACGCTTGCGCTCGCACGTGCGCCCCCCCCCCCCCCCACCTTCACCCCCACACGCACATATGCACGCGCGCGCTGATAGTGGCGAGTAAAATTGCCCTCTTTCCTGTGCCCATTCGTCTTTTAATTCCTCTTTTTGTTATGTCGCTGCGGCGCAACATCCTTACATGGTGTTATAAAGCTCTGTTTCGGTAGATTATTCGTCAACCGAGTTTGCTGTTTGATTTCTGGTGTGGTCAGCGTTACTACTAGCATAATCCAGTTTCATAATCATTTCAGTAGCTTTAAAGTTCCGACAGTCACCTCAAGATCCTTTTTAGAAATACAAGAGTGATACATTTTCGAAATGACCTTGTCGCCATTTCACGTTCAGAAACATTTTGAGACAAGCTGTTTCTGTCCCTTTAGTGATGTCTGCGGACTGCTTTTCTGCGAATTTTTCAGATGGGATAGTTATTAGAGCCTTCTCTGGTGGCTGAGTATTGATGCTCAAAAGGGGGACACGCTTCCTACAGGAATCTGAAGGAACCGAGTTTGAACGTTCCATCTTCATTCCAAAATTATCTGTGGCTCAGTGCAGATAGAACTCCATTTATCTTGAAGAGTTGGGGTGGCACATTTGTCTTAGAGGTTTCCTGATAATGGCACTTTCACCTCAACATCTGTGTACAGACAAATTCATTTTTGTACCACACTCCTGACTTGGGGTGGTTAAACCAATATCTTGTTCTTGGTAGCACACAATGTTCCACTGCACGCTTCATGGAAGATGATGAAGTTTTCCAGAGTTTAATTATAGAAACTTTGAAAAGAACTGTCGTCTTCAAAATCTCAACCTAGGTTGCTATTATTGGCTAGTTGTTTACAGCTGCTTTTCTGGCAAGCCCAAGCAAATACGCATCTGACTGTTATTTGCATGGCGACAATAGTTACCAATCATATGCACAACGGAAATCAGACTCTTGCGTATCAGCAGGATGTGTGTGCTGACTCCACGAAAAGGGTTGACAGAAGGACTGACAGTCTCCTGAGGAAAAGTTCATTGTCACAGTAAACTACGAAGAGTGGTCATGCGATGGTCCACGAGGAAGGATTATGAGTAACAACGTGCTCCGACTTATCATGTAGGAAAACACCTTGCTGCTCTATTGAAACCTCTAGTAGCTCGGTGTGAATTCCACACTAAGAATGCGGCGGATTTCTTATGTCGATTAGAGGGACTGAGTTTGTATGACTCTGATATTTTACTAAGTTTTGATGTGGTCTTCCTCTTCACTCGCGTTCCTCTGTCTAATTTGTTACGGTTAATTGAGGTTAGATTTTGCGTTGAATTAACGAACCTATTTTGACATGTGTTGAGTTCCACTTCCAGACTATGAGCAGACTGTGAGCAGACAGGTGGAGCCCGTTGTCACGTACTATTGCCAGTTTGTTTGTGGATGGCTTCGAGGAACGTGCCTTGGAGTCGGCGGCTTTGAAACGTATGTTTTTCAGATACGTAGAAGATACTTTTGCTTTTAAGCCTCATGACAGTGGGAATTTGCACCACTTTTTACACTGAAGAGCCAAAGAAAGTGGTACACCTGCCTAATATCCTGTAGGGCTCCCGCGAGCACGTAGAAGTGCCACAACACGACGTGACTTGGACTCGACTAATGCCTGAAGTAGTGCTGGAGGGAACTGACAACATTAATCCTTCAGGGCTGTCCGTAAATCCGTAAGAGTACGAGATGATAGAGATCTCTTCTGAACAGCACATTGCAAGGCATTCCTGATATGCTCAATAACCTTCATGTGTGGCGAGATTGGTGGCGAGCAGAAGTGTTTAAACTCAGAAGAGTGTTCCTGGGGCCACTCTGTAGCAATTCTGGGCGTGTGGGGTGTCACATTATCCTGCTAGAATTCCCCAAGTCCGTCGGAATGCACAGTGGACATGAACGGATGCAGGTGATCAGACAGGATGCTTACGTACCTGTCACCTGTCAGAGTCGTATCTAGACGTATCAGGTGTCCCATATCACTCCATATGCACACGCCCCACACCATTACAGAGCCTCCACCAACCTGAACAGCCACCTGCTGACGTGCAGGGTAGATGGATTCATGTGGCTGTCTCCGTACCCGTATACGTCCATCCGCTCGATATAATTTGAAACAAGACTCGTCCGACCAGGCAACATGTTTCCAGTCATCTACAGTTCAATGTCGGTCTTGTCGGCCCAGGTGAGGCGTAAAGCATTGTGTCTTGCAATTATGAAGGGCACACGAGTGGGCCTTCTGCTAGGAAAGCCCATATCGATGACGTTTCGTTGAATGGTTCGCACGCTGACACGTGTTGATGGCCCAGTATTCAAATCTGCAGCAGTCTGCGGAAGCGTTGCACTTCTATCGCGTTGAACGATTCTCTTCAGTCGTCGTTGGTCCCGTTCTTGCAGGCTCTTTTTCCGGCAGCAGCGATGTCGGAAATTTGATGTTTTACCGGATTTCTAATATTCACGATACACTAATGAAATGGTCGTACTGGAAAATTTCCACTTCATCGCTACCTCGGAGACGCTGTGTCCCATCGCTCGTGCGCCGACTATAACACTACGTTCAAACCCACTTAAATCTTGATAGCCTGCCCTTATAGCAGCAGTAACCGATCTATCAACTGCACCAGACACTTGGTCTCTTATATAGGCGTTGTCGACCGCAGCGCCGTATTCTGCCTGTTTACATATCTCTGTGTTTGAATACGCATGCCTGTACCAGTTTCTTTGGCGCATCAGCGTAGAATACCTGAAATCAATCCACTCGCATATTTGTTTTAGAGCCGGCCGCTGTGGCCGAGCTGTTCTAGGCGCTTCAATCCGGAACCGCGCTGCTGCTACGGTCGCAGGTTCGAATCCTGCCTCGGGCATGGATGTGTGTGATGTCCTTAGGTTAGTTAGTGCTAAGTCTAGGAGACTGATGACCTCAGATGTAGAGTCCCATAGTGCTAGGAGCCATATTTGTTTTAGAGTAGAGATGGAAAAGCGTGTCTATCTTCCCTTCAAAAATGTTCAAATGGCTCTGAGCACTATGGGACTTAACAGCTGTGGTCATCAGTCCCCTAGAACTTAGAACTACTTAAACGTAATTAACCTAAGGACATCACACACATCCATGCCCGAGGCAGGATTCGAACCTGCGACCGTAGCAGTCGCGCGGTTCCGGACTGCGCGCCTAGAGCCGCGAGATATCTTCCCTTCCTTGATATGTTGATCAGGTGTGTGGATGATGGTACGTTGGGACATTGGGACATGTGATTTATATGAAGCCAACTCACACTGATTTGTATCTGCAGGATAGCACCATCCGGCTCAGATTCAAGGGAGTAATTCGTACTTTGGTTCACAGCGCACACGTTATCTACGACCCTGAGAATTTGTCAGCTGAGTTAGCACATCCTAGGGTCACCTTTCGTCAGAATGGTTATAGTTTAAGGCCGCTCAGACGTGCCTAGCGCTGCATGCACCAGCTGAGATGATAATGCCGAGATGGCACCAAAATCTACAGCCTTTTTGCCTTACACAAGGAGCATTTCCAGCATGATTGGTCGTGTTTTTCAGTGATGTGTTGTGAAATGTGTTTCTCAACCACCACCTAAGATTATGTTCGCTTCAGGTTCAATAAAGCACGACCTCGGTCTGTATAAGGCGGGTGTGTATCGTGTTACTTGCGGTTGTGACATGTCACATACTGCTCAGACTATCCGGACTGTGGAGGACCGGTGTACTGAGCCTAAGCCTCACTCACGCTTTTAATAGAGCCGAGAAAATCTGCTATTGCAGAACACTGTCTTGGCACCGGTCATCCTGTAGAGTATAACAACACGGAGATTCTGGCATGCACTTCCAACTATTGGGACAGTGTCTCTAAGGTAGCAGTCGATATTAAATTAGCAAGTAACCGTAGCAAATGGAGCTCGAGGTTTTTGTTTAAATTCTTCGTAGAATTCTGCTCTCTCCCTTGTCAAAAAAACCAAGGGACGGAGTTAATGCTGGATTTGGCCGAGCGGTTCTAGGCGCTGTAGTCTGGAAACCGCGCGACCGCTACTATCGCAGGTTCGAATCCTGCCTCGGGCATGGCTGTGTGTGATGTCCTTAAGTTAGTTAGGTTTAAGTAGTTCTAAGTTCTAGGGGACTGATGACCACATATGTTAAGTTCCATAGTGCTCAGAGCCAGTTGAATGCTGGATTACTCAATGGTTATTGATTTTCACTATTGATAAATTCTGACGTCGGTCAGCTTTGGATTTGTGATGGAAGTAGTGTTTACAGTGTGTGTGTGTGTGTGTGTGTGTGTGTGTGTGTGTGTGTGTTTCCGAAGTTGCTCTGCAAACCGAGGTTTAAACCCCGTTGCACAGCGCTTACTTGCTACAGTTTTGGCTTCCTAATGACACGGTGTGCACCTTTCGAAATGTTGGCGGTTGTCGACGGCGTCAAGCGGCTGTACTGCCGTAAGTTATATGAATACTGTATAAGCCTGGAGAAACTCTTGTGCATAAACGTGTTTGTAACCTGATAAATTTAAAACACTAAATGTCGTTCATGTGTAATCTGTATGTTTCTGGTAAAATGGTGGGTATCATCAAAACCAAACTGAAAAATGAAAGATGTCAAACCAACTTCACTCGGATCTTGCCCAGGGAAATAAAGAAGATTTCCTGCATTGTCCTCTGTACTCTGTCACTAGATTTTTTTTTTTTTTTTTGTAGAGTCACTTTTGTGAAACATTAATCAGACGTCAGCTGTGGGGGAGGTTAGAGAATGCTTTCCATCCTTGCACTGCATCCTAGCTATCTAAAATGTCGATTTTAAAATCAGTGATGCAAATACGAAAACGTTCGTAGATACGGAAAATCGTAACTTTCGCTGACGTTGATGGTTAACATATCTGTGAACAGAGAGAGGAAACCTAAAAAAAAATTTTAAAGCGAGAGCCGGCGCAGTTTTTCTTGCGCATGCCTGGGGAAACGAGACCGCTTGTGCGTGTGATAAACGAGCTCGCTCCTGCGGCTGGGAGATAACAACGCATGAGAGCAAAGTGTGAGCATCGCCCCAAACTCTGCTTCCGCCGCAGCGTCGCTTTCAGCATGTCTCACCAACCAGAATAGCGTCTCTCAGGCCAGTGGAGCATAACTAGTCACATCATTGCCATTAAAACTGTTTGTTATTCGGTGCCGCCGAGTTTAACGTCTCAGTTTAACAGGCGGATAATCATAAACAGGTCACATAAAGCAGGAGATACTGCCGCGTTCCGTGTCGGTCAAATATTGGCGATGAAACTTTATCACGATTCTAACAGGCTTATTCAGAGTCGAGCAGCACTGTACAGCTGTATATAAGCTAGTTTATACGTCTTAATTCTTCACTGAAAGAAATACCTTGTTGATGCAACCCTTTAATTAAATTGTTTACTAATCGGTTGTAGCAGATATTGGAATTAATTCAACTTAAGTGATGTGGGTACTTTGTATCACACTATCGAAGTCAACTTTTTTTGTGACAGTCTCGTTAGAATTTCAAGATTCCTCGAGTCCGTGTTCCTTCAAGCACGGAGTTGCTGACTGCGCAACATTTTATACCATTGTTAGTACGGTCGTCAGCCTAGCGAGATAGTTGATCTCCTTCTTTGACCTGGCAGGCAGTCTTGGCTATTACGTTGTGTTTGGTACGTAGCAATGATGGCCACAGAGCAGCTCGCGAGCCGCATCCACGTTTTTTGACCTGAATACAGTCCACCTTCGTAGCACGCCGGCACGGTAGCTCAGCGTTTTCGGTCAGAGGGTTAGCTGCCACTCTTTAATAAAAAACTAAGTGAATAAATCAACGATGAACTTGAAGGGCGCCAAGGTATGTCCGCCCAGAACAAATGCAATGAACATTGTCGAACAAAAATAAGATTTAAAAAAATAGCGCCGCGGTAGCGTTACCACCTACCATGCACGTGAACCCGGGTTCGATTCCCGACAGGGGACTGGGTGTCGTGTGTCTATCATCATCATTTTCATCATCATTGACACGCAAGTTGCCGAACTGGCGTCATCTAAAAGGACTTGCAATACGGCGGCCGAACCCCGAAGGGGATATCCCCGCCAATAACTGCCACACGATCATTTCATTTTGACCTGAATACAGTATACAAGTGAGACCTTCTTGTCGCCTTGACAACCCTGTACTCCACACTAAATAGTCCGTCAGTCACTCTTGTAGCGAGTAACGTAAACATTGCTCTTCGTGCAGTTCCTTCTTTAATGGAGGAATGTTGGTACATACTACTGAAAGTAACTCGCTGTATTTCCTAACAGTTATGTGTTGGGATACATAATTAATATTCCATTAATTAAGAATAAGGAGTATGACCTATATGTTACTTTTACCATCCAAAGTGGTGATCGGTAAGAGACAGTATGCATATACAGAGCCACAGAAATATTATTTTTGATAGATAACTCTACTAAGTTACACGCAAAGCTATTACCTGGTAATTTAGGATGTAAGGAGAACAGGTAAGAAAGATAAAATGTGTGAATAAACTTCTGCGTTAATTCCGGTGAATGTCCAAGAACACTGGGAAATGAGGTTATTAAAAGCAGGTACTTACCTAACAGCTGTATTAAGAAAATAGTTGCGTTTGATACGAGATTGTGGACACATTCAAGTGTCAACGAATGCTTGTTTTCATTTAAGTAAAGAAAAGAACCTAAGATTCATAACTTCTCTGTTTCAGATTAAACGATATTCATAATGGCACACACAGACATCCTTGATATTTTAACATTACCGATTCAGTTTTTCTTATTCATTCACATAATTCATTCCAAACGTCAAAGACAAGAAACAGTAGCCCAGACACATTCAACATTATAATAAATGAATTTTTCGCAGACGGTCATTTTAATATGACTCCCTGTGAATATGTTTCTTTGTGAAGAAATTGAAATTTCCGCATACAGATAATAACTTACGCTGTCTCCTGTGCTACTCTTGCTGGTTCTAGTTCTGCCTTCGTTTGTTTCATGTTATATGTATTACTAAACGCCTGTACCGGTTCATGGTTCTTCTCACACTTGCAGAGTGCCCATCTAACGGCTTCCAGGGGAAAAAAGGCTACTTTCAATATTTCGCGTATTTACTGACCGAATTTAAAAATTTAAAATGCTATGATAATCTATTTATCTTCCATTAATCGTTTAACACAATATTGTAAGTATAACAGTTAGAAACGCTGTGTAGGTCTTGAGGCAACGTAAAGTCACCGCAACGGAAATATCCTGATTATAGACTGAGGTGATAAAAGTCATGGCATAGTGATACGCACATATACGGAGAGCAGCAGTATAGCGTACACGAGGTACAAGAGGGCAGCTCATTGGCGGAGCTGTCATTTGTACTCAGGTGATTCATGTGAAAAGATTTCTGACATGATTATGACCGCACCACGGGAATTAAGAGACTTTGAATGCGGAATGGTAGTTGGAAGTAGACGCATCAGACATTTCATGTTGGAAATCGTTAGGGAATTCGATATTCTGAGATTCATGGTGTCTAGTGTGTGCCGGGAATGCCAAATTTCAGGTCTTACCTCTGACCATGGACAATGCAGTGGCCAACGGCCTTCACTTAACGACCGAGGGCAGCAGCCTTTGCGTAAAGTTGTCGGTGCTAAAAGCCAAGCAACACTGCGACAAACAACAGCAGAAATCAATGTGGGGCGTACCACGAACGTATCAGTCAGGAAAGTGCAACGAAATTCGGCATTACTGGGTATGGAAGCAGACACCCGACCCAAGAGCCTTTGCCAACGGTACGACATCGCCTCCAGTGCCTCTTCTGAGCTCGTGAATATATCTGTTGGACCCTAGAAGACTGGAAAACCGTCGCCTGGTAAGATGAGTCCCGATTTCAGTTGGTAAGAGCTGATGGTAGGTTTAGAGTGCGGCGCAGACACTACGAAGCCATGGACCCAAGTTGTCAACGAGGCACTCTTCAAGCTAGTGATGGCTCCATAATGGTGTGGGCTGTGTTTACATGGAAAGTACTAGGTCGTCTGACCAAAATGAAGCGGTCACAGGCTGCAAATGGATACGTCCGGCTACTTGGAGACCATTTTTAGCCATTCGTGGAATTCATGTTGTTAAACATGAACCATGAACCATGGACCTTGCCGTTGGTGGGGAGGCTTGCGTGCCTCAGCGATACAGATAGCCGTACCGTAGTTACAACCACAACGCAGGGGTATCTGTTGAGAGGCCAGACAAACGTGTGGTTCCTGAAGAGGGGCAGCAGCCTTTTCAGTACTTGCAAGGGCAACAGTCTGGATGATTGACTGATCTGGCCTTGTAACAATAACCAAAACGGCCTTGCTGTGCTGGTACTGCGAACGGCTGAAAGCAAGGGGAAACTACAGCCGTAATTTTTCCCGGGGGCATGCAGCTTTACTGTATCATTTCGGAGGTAAAATAGTCCCCCATTCGGATC
Organism: Schistocerca piceifrons; assembly: GCF_021461385.2. NCBI lineage: Eukaryota > Metazoa > Arthropoda > Insecta > Orthoptera > Acrididae > Schistocerca > Schistocerca piceifrons. Next base: position 486,201,060 of record NC_060142.1, read on the forward strand.
TCCGAGCGGGGACTACTCAAGAGGATGTCGTTATCAGGAGAAAGAAAACTGGCGTTCTACGGATCGGAGCGTGGAATGTCAGATCCCTTAATTGGGCAGGTAGGTTAGAAAATTTAAAAAGGGAAATGGATAGGTTAAAGTTAGATATAGTGGGAATTAGTGAAGTTCGGTGGCAGGAGGAACAAGACTTTTGGTCAGGTGACTACAGGGTAATAAACACAAAATCAAATAGGGGTAATGCAGGAGCAGGTTTAATAACGAATAGGAAAATAGGAATGCGGGTAAGCTACTACAAACAGCATAGTGAACGCATTATTGTGGCCAAGATAGATACGAAGCCCACACCTACTACAGTAGTACAAGTTTATATGCGAACTAGCTCTGCAGATGACGAAGAAATTGAAGAAATGTATGATGAAATAAAAGAAATTATTCAGATAGTGAAGGGAGACGAAAATTTAATAGTCATGGGGGACTGGAATTCGAGTGTAGGAAAAGGGAGAGAAGGAAACGTAGTAGGTGAATATGGATTGGGGCTAAGAAATGAAAGAGGAAGCCGCCTGGTAGAATTTTGCACAGAGCACAACTTAATCTTCAGAAGGATGTAGGTTGCAGTAGTTACTGGGAGATGAAGAAGTTTGCACAGGATACAGTAGCATGGAGAGCTGCATCAGACCAGTCTCAGGACTGAAGACCACAACAACAACAACAACAACAAACAACGATGGAATGTTTATGGATAACAATGCGTCGTGTCTCCGGGCTATAGTTTTTCACGATTGATTTGTAACACATTCTGGACAATTCGAGGGAATGATGTGGCTACGCTGATCGCCCGATATGGGATGTAATCGAGAGGTCAGTTCGTGTACAATGTCTAGCACCAGCAGCTCTTTAGCAAATATGGACAGCTATAGAGGCGGCATGGCTTAATATTTCTGCAGGGGACTTCCAGCCATTTGTGGACTCCATGCCACGTTGAATTGTTGCGCTGTGCCGGGGAAAACGGGGGTCCAACACGATGTTATGGGATATCTCGTGCCTTTTGTCATCTCAGTGTATTCTTACAGAATTTGAGAATAAGAGTATTTAGTGACTTCCAACAAACCGTACCCATAACTTCAAATCTTTTCGAAACTTTTAACGCTGACATCAGCCACAAAATGATGAACGTAAAGAAGTGTATCGCTTACTACATTTTCGCTGTCTGTGCAGTAAAAATGCCGCATTAGGCATGACGCTTTGATTTATTACTTTTTTTACTATTGACTCTATTCGCAAAATATTGTGCGTACAGTATCGACAGATATCACTGAATGTACCTGCACGATTGCGTCATTGTACGACCGTTATTTCAGTAAATATGACGTCATAAGCACTGAGATGCGTGATGAAGCAGCTTTTGACTGAAACGAAGCTTAAATTACCCATACTATACTCATCCAGCGTTTGACAAGGAGAACACTTAGTGACTTACAACATAACTTGAACTCTACCCCAAATTTTTTTATTGCTTACAAGCCTAACTTCAAAAATTTAACACATTAACTCATCTGTAAAGCAATTACTTGCCATGGACCCAACAATCCGTTGAAAGCCCCCTGGAGAAATATTAAGCCATGCTGGCTCTATAGGCGTCCATAATTGTGAAAGGGTTGCCGATGCTGGATTTTGAGGACGCACTGACCTCTCGATTATGTCTCATAAATATTAGATGAGATTCATTTCTGGTGATCTGGGTGTCAAATTCATTCCCTCGAGTTGTCCAGAATGTTCTTCAGGTCAACCGAGGTCTGTCCGGTGATATGGCGCGTTGTCATCCATAACAATTCCATCGTTGTTTCGATGCAATTGGTCTCTATGTAGCCGAACGTAACCATTCCTTGACAATCATCGATTCGGTTGAACTAGGGGACCCAGTTCAAAAATGGTTCAAATGGCTCTGAGCACTATGGGACTTAACTTCTGAGGTCATCAGTCCCCTAGAACTTAGAACTACTTCAACCTAACTAACCTTACACACATCCAGGCCCGAGGCAGGATTCGAACCTGCGACCGTAGCGGTCATGCGGTTCCAGACTGTAGCGCCTAGAATAGCTCGGCCACTCCGGCCGGCAGAGGACCCAGTTCGTTCCATGTAAACATAGCCCATGTCATTATGGAACCACCACCAATTTGCATAGTGCTTGTTGAAAACTTGGATCCATTGATTCGTGGGGACTTCCGCCACACTCTAACACTACCATCAGCTCTTCCCAAACGAAATCCGGACTCATCTGACCAGGACACGGTTTTCTAGCCGTCTAGGGTCCAACCGATATGGTCACGAGCCCAGGAGAGGCGCTGCAGGCTGTTAGCAAATACACTCCCATCGGTCGTCTGCTGCCATAATCCATTAACGCCAAAATTCGCCTACTGTCCTAACGGAAACGTTCGGCGTACTTCCCGCATTGATTTCTGCGGTTCTTTCATGCTGTGTTGCTTGGCTGTTAATACTGACAACTCTAAGCATACGTAGCTGCTCTCGGTCGTTAAGTAGAGGTCGTCGGCCACTTCATTGTCCGTGTTGAGAAATAATACCTGAAATTTGGTGTTCTTGGCACACTCTTGACACAGTGGAATTGGGAATATTGAATTCCCTAACAATTTTGAAATGGAATATCCCATGCATCTAGCTCTAACTGCCATTCCGCGTTCGAAGTCTGTTAATGACGTTGTGAGGTCATAATCACGTCGGAATCCGTTTCAGATGAATCAGCTCAGTACAAGCGACACCTCCGCCGACGCATTGCCCTTTTTACGTAGTGGACGCGATACCACCGCCACCTGTATATGTGCACATCTCAATCTCATGACTTTTGTCACCTCAATGCAATTGGCAATCTAGAACAATGTAACTACTGACATCGTTTTTAAATAGTGCTTTTCCAGTGAATATGTGAAGCGAGCTTTAGAATGCACTCTGGCTCTAGTACGTAAAGGAAAGCATGACAGTTTAACATAAATGAAAAACACTTCATAACTTTCAGAAAAAATGTACAAGTGCTTGTAATTTGACGCTTCTGTATAATCTCTCTGGAATGTTCGTTTGGTGGCTATGATAACAGAAAGTTATTCAGAAGCAGTAGATAAACTGTGTAAAATGCGAAACGGCTCTGTTAGATTGCAAAATACGAAATTTGCATATATATATATATATATATATATATATATATATATATATATGTATATTTGGAGATTTCCACTCGAGGTACGTGTGCATAAGGATGACGCAAGCACAGGTTAAAGCGAAACATATTTTGTTTACGAACATTTACTCTCAAAACCAAAACAAAACTCTCGAATTTATGCTCTCGTGCTCTATAAGCATACATCTCACGTAAAGGATAATTTCAACATAGACAGTATGGTATATGTTGGCTCAACAGCGTGTAGAGCTGTGGTCGTCAAAAGTTTTTTGCTCGAAAGCTAATACTTACATTGCGGTGTAGTACCTCGTTCCGCAAATGTACCGATCTTATTATTAAGCGGTAACCAACATAAATATGTTTATTGTGAACCCTCAACAGACTAAGAACAGAAAGGGCAGGGTAAGCTGGCCAAAGACTCCCAAGTACTGATCGTTAAAAGTCGGCACCGTTCGGATCACTTCGTGCCGACTGTCCTCTGTTTCAGATAGCTGCTGCTCTCAGTGACCGTGAAACTATGACACTATAGGTGCCTGACGAAGTGTTGTTGTGATATCTGTCTGAAATTATGATTAACTGATTAATAACAGTAATTGTACTTATCTTTAAAGGCATTATGCAGTATGAGACACTGCCACAAATGTTTACAAAATGATTTGAATGTAATTTTTCTTCTACTCTTTATGTAGCATTACAGCAGATTTAAGTCATATGCTCTGCTACAAATGTGTACCACATTTGAAAATGATCATGTCTATCATGAACCCATCATACTTCTATTACAATTTACACCATAGCGCCTGATCAGTACAAAGTAAACAATTGGCAGCACTAGAAGAAAATTAAAACAAAAAACATTGCCACTATTGGGTTTCCTCCTCATGCAATAAAAAGTCCATCTGCTCCTGCACCCAGTTTTGTTCTTGAGATGACCAGCCAACTTTTTGCACGCCTTCTATAACTCCTCCAGTATATTTTTGATTTGACAAAAGAGGTACAGCCGACAGTTGCAAATGGTAAATATTTATTATTTACTGGTTTCAGATATATGTAAATTATCATTCTTCAGAACCTATTCAACCTTAACACCTCCTACAAATGGAAATGTATTTTCAAAACTGGTGAAGAATAAATAATTTGCCACAACAGTTGGCTGTACCTGACTCCTTCTTAAAATAAAATTATTTTGCAGTTCCTGACAAAGATTAGCCATGTTTATGATATTAAAATCCTCCAATATAAGGAACAGGTATTTTAGATTTCCATACGTCCAGTTTTACAACAATTAGATTTTTACAAAATTGTTAAGGCTTTCGTGGCCACTTGTTGACAAACTGCCTATTGGCTTCTGTCTCGGGTTCTTCGGCCGACGTTCATCTAATGATTTTTCTGACGTTTCGCCAGCAAGAGTGGCATTGTCAAAGCTTCACCCTCCATTGCCGGTGGTGAACTGGAGGCGAGCTCGCGGCCGCAGACTATATGTACCTGGCGCGCAAACGTCCGAGGGCTTCTCCGCGGTCATTTCCGGTGCGGTTCTCCTCTTGCTACCTGCGACGGTCGTTCGCTGCAGTACGGGAAGCCAGGATCCGTTTACCTTAAGGCTTTCCTCTTTCTTGTTGAAACTGTTCGCATGTTTTTGGATTTCTACAGCTTCTCTGAACGAGCGCGTGTGATAGTGCTTCTCTGCTTCTCTACAGCCAGAACTTCCGTGTCGGCGAATTTTATTACGTGGTCGGTCTCATTCAGTGCGTGCTCTGCCACGACCCATTTCTCCACCTGCCCCAACCTGCAATGTCGCTTATGCTCTTTGATCCTGGTGTTAATTGATCGTCCAGTCATTCCGACATAAACTTTTCCGCATGTGCATGGTGTACGGTATATTCCCGACATTGCAAGTGGGTCTCTTTTCTCCTTCGCCGATCTAAGACACTCTTTGATCTTCCTTGTCGGTTTGAAAATCGTCTTTACGCCATGTTTGCGCAATATACGGCCGATTCTGTCCGTCACTCTGGGAATGTATGGCAGAAAGGCCGTACCCGACATTTCTTTTTCTGGTTCCTTACTTCGCCGAGTGTTTGGCTCTGTTACACTTCTAATGTAATTTATGGAGTACCCATTGCTCCTCAGAACAGTTTCCAGGTGTTGCATTTCTCGTTTGAGGTGTTGCGGCTCACATATTCGTCCTGCTCTCGTTACGAGCGTACTAATCATGCCTCTTTTCTGGCTCGGGTGGTGGTTTGAGAGTTTGTGCAGGTATCGGTCCGTGTGTGTCGGTTTTCGATACACGTTGTGTCCCAGGTTTTCGCCGTCCCTTGTGACCCTGCCCTGCAGACAGAATATTACTATCTGTATGCCAGAAACTTTAGCTGAAATATATGGTTTCCACAACTGGATAAGCACCAAATATCAGCTGAGGGATCACCAGATTTCCCTCGTTTCAGATGTCTTTCTACCGCTGCAATTCATCAGCGCGAAATGTTCTAAGTCCAGAGCGATTGCATACACTGAGCTGAGAGTCATGGGATACCTCCTAATATCGTGTTGGACCTCCTTTTGCCATGTGTCGTGCAACAACTCGACGAGGCAAGGACTCAACAAGTCGTTGGAAACCCCCTGTAGAAATATTGAGTCAAGCTGCCTCTACTGCCGCCCATAATTGCGAAAGTGTTACTGGTGAGGATTCTGTGCATGAGCTGACCTCTCGATTATGTTAGATGCGGTTCGTGTCGAGCAATCTGGCTGATCAAGTCATTCACCCGAATTTTCCAGAATATTTTCAAAACCAGTAGCGAACAATTGTGGCCAGAAGACATGGCCCACTGTCATCCATAAAAATTACATCGTTGTTTGGTAACATGACGTCCATTAATAGCTGCAAACGGTCTCCAAGTAGCCAAATATAACCTTTTCCAGTCAATAAGCGGTCAAGTTGGACCAGAGGACCCAGACACACAGCCCACATCATTATGGAACCACCAACAGGTAGCACAACTTGAGTCCATGGCTTCTTGGGGTCTGTGCCACTCTCGAAACCTATCATCAGCTCTTACCAACTGAAATCGGGACTCATCTGACCAGACCACGATTTTCCAGTCGAGTAGGGCTCAATCGATAAGGCCACGAGGCCAGAAGAGGCTTTGCCGGCAATGTCGTGCTATCAGCAAAGGCACTCGCGTCGGTCGTCTGTTGCTATAGACCATTAACGCCAGATTTCGCCATACGTTGATCGAACGTCCCACATTGATTTTTGCGGTTATTTCACTCGTTGTTTATCTGTTAGCACTGACAACTCTATGCAAACGTTGCTGGTCTCGGTTGTTAAGTGAAGTCCATCAGCCACTTTGTTGTCCGTGGTGAGAGTTAATGGCTGAAATTTCGTGTTTTAATGACACTCTTGACACTGTAGATCGCGGAACATTGAATTCCTTAACGTTATTCTAAATGAAATGTCCCATGCGTCTGACTTCAGATCCGTTAATTCCAGTCGTGAGACGGTAATCACGCCGGAAACATTTCACGTGAATCATCAGCTTCTGTCCAATGCAATTTTCAATAACAAAGTTAGATCTTCCACATACAGAAATTTTCTGAATTAACCGAGGGGCTGCGTTTCCGCATACAGAGAAACGAGCCCTCAAATCTTTACCAGCATAGGTGCCAGACTAGTGCCGAAACAGAAAACAAAACATAGCGCAAAGTGGTGTCTGCTTCTTATACAACTTAGAAAGATGCTCTCTTGGTGAAAACATTTTCAACAAGCACTCCAAGAACATTCCCTTTTAACGACGAACTGCGTTTGTGTAATTTACAGCCAGAGGGCATCCTCCGAAAAACATGATATTGGAATGTATCCTTCGTTGGGTAGCAGTGAGCAAATATGAAAATGACAAAGTTAAATGAATCTGCTCTGTAGTTTACAGTGCCGTCGGAAGGATAGATCACAGAAACGATAGCAAGACGTATTGGATTTACATCCAAACATTTGAAAATCTTTATTATCTCACTGAGTAGTCATGTGTATGAATGTAAGAAAAAGATATCGTTGTCACTTACTGACTGATGAGTGCATCAGGCCGTTGGAGCTGATGAAGTACCGTTGTTCGCTAAGCAGATTGATTGTACAATGCCATACTTTAATTTCCACCTCAAACAGTGGTAGCAAAACTGTATCGGACTTCGTATTCAAAGATGCTGGTTTTATTCGGAATGCAGTCGTTAAACAGCAACACGCGATCCGCAATCGGTCTGATTGCTTTCGAACAATGTACGTTACCCTTCTTCACACACTGTCCCTAAAACAAAAAATACACGTGGGAAACCTGTGTATTAATGGTAGACACTTTTGATTAACATGCCTAGTTTTTATTCAGAGCAATATAAAGTACAAGATTTGTCAGTTACTCGCACCTACGTTTTTACTGCAAGGCAAGACAAACGAGAGTGGTTAACGGGAAGGATCTTATTCCCTCAACAAACTTCTACTGATTAGCAACTAAGAGAGGGTTTTGTTATCTGTCGATACATTCATGTGCATTTTATACACTTACATAAATAGTCCTTGCGTTGGAAAGAGACCTGAGAAAATCGATGCACCATAAGCACTTCAGACGGACGTAACAGTAACAAGTGGTCACAGAGCTCTGGGTTGACGCAAGCTGATCCCTTACAAACTGGTGGTATGAACCGATTCACCAACTCAGATAATGTTGCTCTGCGTCGGTACTGTAACTGACTATTGCATTCTGGTCATGATGGAGAGGTTGATCCTGAAATGGTCTTTTTTATGTTGAAGCTGGACTGCGTATATTATGGTCTGTGAAGTCGCAGAACGATCGACAATGCAGTTACGAAGGTCTTCATTAGTTACATCAAGTTTCTCTCCATGACATAAAAGTAGGGGTGGTTTGTGCAAATAGTGCAGCACGAATTATTGTACTGATCTTTTTTCATCAAACGGTAACTTATGACAGGTATATGAACAGTATATCGCAAACTTTATCAAGGCCACTGACAGCTAACGAAAAGATCAACTGTTATTTCTTGTAGGATATTTGAAGAGCACCCACTACCAACGCATCAATGGAAGTACTAGAACATTTGGATGACAGGATAGTTGACTGGCTTCCTCTTCCTCCTTCCCCCTATATATAAACCGATACTATTTTTATCCTTGGGTGTTTGTTCAAAGATAAGGTGTAAGCAAACAATCCACACATACCCAAATCGTTTGAAGACAGTATTCATCATGTGATTTCAAGAATTTCGCCACCCTAAATTCGACGAGAGCTTTGACAATGTGTTCAGGTATTAGGCTCTTCTTGCCGCCGGAGGACGTCATTTTGACCAGCTGTTGTAGATAAATGTACGCTTAATTTAGTCACATTACATCTCAACGGAGTTGAGAGGCATTCTGAAGTGAAAGTCAATTCTTTCGACGAAAAGTCATTATAAAGACGTGCTGCAAGAAACGAGATTAAAATATATCGCACAGCAGAAAAAACGCCGACTCGTAAGTTACAAAACGGTATAATGTGACTGAATGTATATTTCTTGAGTTACAGCTCATGCCAACTTGAAAAATGTTGTTTTGGAAAAACAGTTTTCAAAATTTCAACTTGTATTTCTTTTAATAACAATATTGAACAAGAGTGCAGCTGTCCTTTTTTCCCCGATGTCGAAGCACTCTTCCGCTTACCCATAGAAGTGTTCTTTGCACGACTGGGATTACTTTTCGAACCTTTTCTAACCGTATAAATACGTTTCTTCGTCATCTTCAGGCACCCACGTTTTACTTCGTGGTAAAAATAAGCCAGATGACAAGTTAAACAGATGCGAGACAGGCACCTGCTTTTAGACTGTTTTCCACGAAGGAATTATGCTACAGCGAGAAATATTGTTGAGAATAGTATTTTAGTTGACACTGATATCCTCTGTGATACCATCCGAAACATATTCCGTTGGTAATAATTATAGCACTACATCTGTTGCATTCGACCTCCCGGATGCGCCATACCCCATGCAGGATATCGCGGTTTTAACGTATTTCAATATACATAACACACCTTATGTGAATAAATTTTAAAAATAGACTCTCTAAGGAACATTTTAAGCAGTAAAAAGTAGGCTACCCTCCATTCAGAGGCTGTTGCACGCAGCGACCGTTATTTTGATTTGTGGATAATAGATTTCAGTTATCAGTCGTCCTTTGGAATATTTATTGGCAGATCTAAATTTCGGCTAGCAACTAGCCATTCTCAATGCACTATCCTTTTTCGGTCAATGCACGTAGTGTCTGTTGGCCTGGCTTTGTACACAGTTCATGGAAGTATTCCATACCCTCCACTGCTAGCGCTGCTACCTGCTATCTGGGAGTGGTTATTGCACGTTGACGTCGTACATGGGTGGTAGTCACGTCAATGTGGGTGAACTGCGTACATCTTATCGCCTCATTGAGAGATGTGCCCAGAGTTATCTGTCGACTGTGAGATGATTAGAAGCGAAGTGGCAGTAGGTAATTTTAATCAGCAGGCTTAGATAACATAATCAGACATGTCGTCGCTGGTAGCATCATTCAAGCTTTCACCTGAACGGCTTGTACTAACTACGGAAAATGAACTTAATGATTAATGGGCATATACTAGATTCGTTTTACTCACGGAAACAAGGCCATTATGGCAATCACAGTGCCACATCTCTTGATAGGATTATCAGCATACGAGGGGCGTTTGAAAAGTTCGTGCAAAGTCCGAGAGATGGCACCACCGGCGCGCATCGAGATCATGTTTAGTTAGTAGCATCTTTGGAAAGAACGCACACCAAGTTTCAGCCATATTAGTCTATTTATTTGAGTTTGGCATTCGTGTGAAACAAGGAAGTCGAGTGGTTGTCAAAAAATGGGCGAAGAAGAATTTCGTGTGGTGATTAAACATTACTTTATGAAAGGCAAAACGCCTCAGGAGATAAAAGTGAAGCTTGATAAACATTACAGTGACTCTTCATCTTCGATTAGAACAATTTATAAGTGGTTTCAAAATTTTCGCAGTGGCCATATGGGCGCAAGAGATGCTGAACTTTATCGAATCCTTGTGGGGGTTACTACTCCAGAAATCACTGACAAAATCCATGATATGGTGATGGATGACAAAAGAGTTGAGGTGCGTGAAATTGCTGGTGCTGTGGGAATCTCGAATGAACGGGTACATAATATTTTGCATAAACATTTGGACATGAGAAAGCTATCCGCAAGATGGGTTCCGCCATTGCTCACGCGTGACCAAAAACGGAATCCTGTGAACTGTTGGAAGGATGGTTTGCAGCTGTTCAGGAAGAATCCGCAGGACTTTAAGCGTCGTTTCGTCACTGTGGATGAAACATGGATAAATTAATGTACTCTTGAGACCAAACAACAATCTAAACAATGGGTTACCAAGGGAGAATCTGCACCCAAAAAGGCGAAGACCAGTCCATCTGCCGGAAAGGTTATGGTGACTGTCTTTTGGGATTCGCAACAGTTAATCCTCATCGACTATCTGGAAAAGGGAAAACTATTGCATGTTATTAATCGTTAATGGACAGTTTGAAAACCGAGCTGCAAGGAAAACGCCGCCGATTGGACCACAAAAAAGTCCTTTCCCATCGCGACAATGCACCAACACACACCTCAGCAGTTGCGGTCGCAGAATCAATAGAGATAGTATTCCAACTCGTTTCACATCCCCCCTATTCTCCAGACTTGGCTCCCTTGGACTACTATTTGTTCCCCAATTTGAAGAAATGGCTGGCGGGACAAAGATTTTATTCAAATGAGGAGGTGATTGCAGCAACTAATAGCTGTTTTGCAGTATTGGACAATTCCTCTTATCCGGAACGCCGGCCGGTGTGGCCGTGCGGTTCTAAGCGCTTCAGTTTGGAACCGCGTGACCGCTACGGTCGCAGGTTCGAATCCTGCCTCGGGCATGGATGTGTGTGATGTGCTTAGGTTAGTTAGGTTTAAGTAGTTCTAAGCTCTAGGGGACTGATGACCTCAGAAGTTAAGTCTCATAGTGCTCAGAGCCATTTTTTTTATTCGGAAGGGATGTCGAAAAATAGAAAAATGTTTATCCCAAACACGTAAGTAGTTTTTATTTTTTCACAGACCTCTCAAACGCCCCTCGTAAAAGGTAATAGTCTGAGAAATATCAGCGTAAGGAGAATGTAGAGAGAAAGAGTTTAAAAACTGACAAAAAGGCACAAGCGAAGCTAATTTTCAGTGCTCAGTGTGGACAAGTGACATCAGTTTATAAAAAATATGAGAAAACAGTAACAAAATTCATGATACACGTATTGGACAGAAGGTGAGGCAGGAAGCTGTAGCGTAGCGTCGGTGGCAAGGTAGCCGTAACTGCGGGCACAGACGCGGGCAGGTGGTAATTGCAGGTCTTTGGCCAGGTCGCCATCCGGCCAGTGGCGGCGCAGACGCCGGCGCGCTATCGGGGCACACAGGGCCCGCCGGCCTCCATTATTCATGGCCCACTTGCCGCTGTCACGGGGCACGCACGCTCGTCCATCATTTTTATTGCGATGCATGCGTCCGCCGCCACTCCGCCGCTCAGTGCTCGTCCTGCTGCCGTACTACACATTACCTTCTTCCATCCTCGCACGATCCTCTTCTCTAGCCTGTTGCTTACAATGCTCGTATCGGAGGCCGTAATTTTTGTTTTTGAAAATTTGACAGTTTTGTAGTAATCGTTTTCCCTCAAACTTCCGATTCAAGGTCTGTTTCACCAAGCCTGTAACGCGCTGCGCAAAAACGGGAATGCACCTGTGTAATGGTCAGGAAAGCCATTAATACCCATTACAGTGGTACCCATCCATTTAAGATTTATGTATTCGTAAATCAGGAATTCTTATTCTATAGTTATGATCAGTATCGGGTGCTAGATTAGTGGTGGGGGTGGTTAGTGTTTAACGTCCCGTCGACAACGAGGTCATTAGAGACGGAGCGCAAGCTCGGATTAGGGAAGGATTGGGAAGGAAATCGGCCGTGCCCTTTCAAAGGAACCATCCCGGCATTTGCCTGAAACGATGTAGGGAAATCACGGAAAACCTAAATCAGGATGGCCGGAGACGGGATTGAACCGTCGTCCTCCCGAAGCTAGATTAGTGACGCTAAGCAGGAGCTTTGTATTTGAAAATCATGTGGCGAACAAACTGCTTTGTACAGCCCTCACGACCTGTATAGTAAGTGATTTTTTATTCCTTTTTATCTGAAGCATCTTTGTCAATAGTTTTGTGATCACCAGAAATCCCTACGAGATATGTTCAATAAGTAAGGCAACACATCTTTTTATTAATACACTCCTGGAAATTGAAATAAGAACACCGTGAATTCATTGTCCCAGGAAGGGAAAACTTTATTGACACATTCCTGGGGTCAGATACATCACATGATCACACTGACAGAACCACAGGCACATAGACACAGGCAACAGAGCATGCACAATGTGGGCACTAGTACGGTGTATATCCACCTTTCGCAGCAATGCAGGCTGCTATTCTCCCATGGAGACGATCGTAGAGATGCTGGATGTAGTCCTGTGGAACGGCTTGCCATGTCATTTCCACCTGGCGCCTCAGTTGGACCAGCGTTCGTGCTGGACGAGCAGACTGCGTGAGACGACGCTTCATCCAGTCCCAAACATGCTCAATGGGGGACAGATCCGGAGATCTTGCTGGCCAGGGTAGTTGACTTACACCTTCTAGAGCACGTTGGGTGGCACGGGATACATGCGGACGTGCATTGTCCTGTTGGAACAGCAAGTTCCCTTGCCGGTCTAGGAATGGTAGAACGATGGGTTCGATGACGGTTTGGATGTACCGTTCACTATTCAGTGTCCCCTCGACGATCACCAGTGATGTACGGCCAGTGTAGGAGATCGCTCCCCACACCATGATGCCGGGTGTTGGCCCTGTGTGCCTCGGTCGTATGCAGTCCTGATTGTGGCGCTCACCTGCACGGCGCCAAACACGCATACGACCATCATTGGCACCAAGGCAGAAGCGACTCTCATCGCTGAAGACGACACGTCTCCATTCGTCCCTCCATTCACGCCTGTCGCGACACCACTGGAGGCGGGCTGCATGATGTTGGGGCGTGAGCGGAAGACGGCCTAACGGTGTGCGGGACCGTAGCCCAGCTTCATGGAGACGGTTGCGAATGGTCCTCGCCGATACCCCAGGAGCAACAGTGTCCCTAATTTGCTGGGAAGTGGCGGTGCGGTCCACTACGGCACTGCGTAGGATCCTACGGTCTTGGCGTGCATCCGTGCGTCGCTGCGGTCCGGTCCCAGGTCGACGGGCACGTGCACCTTCCGCCGACCACTGGCGACAACACCGATGTACTATGGAGACCTCACGCCCCACGTGTTCAGCAATTCGGCGGTACGTCCACCCGGCCTCCCGCATGCCCACTATACGCCCTCGCTCAAAGTCCGTCAACTGCACATACGGTTCACGTCTACGCTGTCGCGGCATGCTACCAGTGTTAAAGACTGCGATGGAGCTCCGTATGCCACGGCAAAATGGCTGACACTGACGGCGGCGGTGCACAAATGCTGCGCAGCTAGCGCCATTCGACGGCCAACACCGCGGTTCCTGGTGTGTCCGCTGTGCCGTGCGTGTGATCATTGCTTGTACAGCCCTCTCGCAGTGTCCGGAGCAAGTATGGTGGGTCTGACACACCGCTGTCAATGTGTTCTTTTTTCCATTTCCAGGAGTGTACTTCAGAAATATAGCACACGCAGAAAATTTCATTTGAGAGCTGAATACATCTTGTTATGGCGTAATCATGATATTCTTAAAAGAAGTAGATTTATTATTATTATTATTATTATTATTACAAATTGACAAGAAAAACAAGCAGCTAATTAAAAAAAAAGAATCAAAAGCTAAATTATTGAAGGGCCTTCCTGCACCCTTCATAATAGGAACAGAGGTGAAAGGGGTTGTGTTATCGCCATTACTGATCAGTTTTATTTAGATTGGGTTGTTTTGGGGGAGGAGACCAGACAGAGAGGTCATCGCTCTCATCGGATTAGGTAAGGATGGGAAAGGAAATCGGCGTGTCGTTTCAAAGGAACCATTCCGGCATTTGCTTGGAGCGATTTAGGGAAATCACGGAAAACCTATATCAGGATGGGGACACGGGATTGAACCGTCGTCCTCTCGAACGTGAGTCCAGTGTGCTAGCCACTGCACCACCTCGCTCGGTGTTCAGTTTATTCCTGGAGAAAGTGAGCAGGAGGTGGCAAAATGAAATAAAAGGTACAAATATTGGCAAGCTTCTTAAAAATAAATTTCGCACTCATTTACAAAGCAGAAGTAATCCAATATGTAGGGAATCTCCATGAAAAACTGGCTCTAATTTTCACCTTAAGAGACGCACTTAATCGAACAGATTAGATCAAGATCAAAAAAATAAGCGTGTAATGGCTAGATTCGGCAAAATGTCCCATGTAGACAAACTCTGGTGTCTCTGAAAATTAATGAACTAGCGTGGCTAAATTGGGAAGCTAACGAAGAAAGACCAGCAAAACTACAAACAGCATGCAAACTCATAGGGAACTGATACAACAAAGGTTTATGTAACAAAATGGAAAATTATGGCATTATGACATAGGTCTTAAAACAGAAACTGTTTACGCATCTGAAGTCTTGATTAAGTGGCAGCAGATGCCAAATAAAAATAACTGAAAACCAAGAAAGCGAAGTTCTTAGAAAAAATTGAGGACAAAAATGGGAAAATCGAATTTACCGAATTTAGATAGAAGAGATATCACATTAGCTTTATCAAGCTACAGAGAAAAGTCACAGGTAACATCAGGAAACGGCTGTTACAGTTATGCAGTCACCTGCATAGAATGGACAATGAGAGACTTGCAAAGAAAATCTTAGTCTTGTCGACGAAGTACCACAACAGATGGCTAACAGAAGTTAATTGAGACCTAAAGGCTACGATCGCAGGTTTCAATCCTGCCTCGGGAATGGATGTGTGTGATGTCCTTAGGTTAGTTAGGTTTAATTAGTTCTGAGTTCTAGGCGACTGATGACCTAAGAAATTAAGTCGCATAGTGCTGGGAGGCATTTGAACCATTTTGAGACCTAAAGGAAGCTGGGACTTACGAAGATATCATTCATGACGGACTGAAATTTGAAACCCTAATTCACAAACGTAGGTTTGCTTAGACTGAACGTAAGAAAGTAGGAAGAACCAGAACGAACAAATGAATAGCTTATAGTGGTAATTGGTAGCATTTAACTGCATTTCTGTCCTATACACAACTCAACAACTCGTTTAGAGAGACACTATTATCATCAGATTGTAAAGCTTAGGAGATGTGTGTAGGAGAGTAGTACGGGTGAATACTACCAATTATCACAAAAATTTTCGAAATTTGTGGTAAGGCCTTATGGGAGCAAACTAATGTGGTCATCAGTCCCTAAGCTTATGCACTACTTAATCTAACTTAAACTAACAACACATACACCCATCCCCGAGGGAGGACTCGAACCTCCGACGGGGGACATGGCGCCCAAGACCGCGCGGCTACCCCGCGCCGCAAGTTATCACAGTAAACAACCGCTACCTCACATCCGTTATGGATGATAATGGATAATGAAAAGATACGGGAAAGAAAAGAACGGAAGGAATAAATAAGTTCAAACAATCGCCTAGTTGAACATAACGAAAGCATAATAATAACTATTATTATTTCTTAAAATCCATCTTATTTGATTTCTTATTTAACACACTCTTTCACTGAAGTCGGGATATTAAAAATTAAATTACAAACTGTGTAACTGAAATATACAAATCACGTAGTTCTTAAGTTTATTGCATCCTACATAATTGAAGTGAGCCGGATCAAGCGTTTGACAATGCTAATTAGTAGTTCCTGTGCTGCCTGTCTCACGACGAAAATAGTTCCGCCTAGCTTCCGTTTCGTTTACGCTTGACTTCAGCCGAATTCAGGCACACCCTTCTTACTGTCACAGATGCGGTTCAGTGTGTTTCGATTCAACGAAAAATCATGCTAACTAATTGTTCCACTAGCTGTCGCCAGCTAATATTTTCGATCTTTTCCATTTGTGTACCGGTATCCCATTTTTTCGCAGTTTCCAGGAAAGTTGATGCGCAGCCCTACAACAAAACATATTTCAACCATGAAAAAAAAAAATCAGCTTTGCTTTTTAAAAGCGTCCAGGGCTATGCTAACAGCAATGATTCACAGAACCAGTGTGCAACACGGAAACACAAAAAATTTAAGACTTGAGAACTTTCGGTACACTTAACACATTGTTTTTGCGAGAAAGTGAAACTATGTATACACGCCATGAAACGAGATCATAAATGTGACGCGCAAAGACATTAATGCTATTCGTTCTAATTTTATTCGCTACGATTCCATAAGAGTGTTTCATCTGCAGATGAAATATTATATTTATTATTTCTTGGTACTATGGGATACGTACTTTATTCGTTCGTTTTTATTTCAAGTGTATGAAAATGCTCAACTTTCGTCATTACTATTGCTTTTTATTTCATTTCTTAAATATCTAAAGGGGTAAAAAATGGATGTTCGTAAATGCAGCGAGCAACGAGAAACGATGATTTTTGGTCACAACTATGAACACCAGAGAGAAATAGGTACTACCAGTCACAGTGACAATTTGATACTTGACATATCGTTGTGTGGATAATATTAATGGGCAGATTTCATTTAGCGAATACAACTGAGATGATCAGAAATGGTTTGGAAACGTTGCAGATACGTTATACAATGTATTAAAGAAAGTCAAATGAAATATGTGAGTTAATTTTTTTTTCATTTCAAATTTAGATCTAATTTTACGTTTGTTATTTTCAGCTACTACGATCATCCGATCCAAACTTGAAGCTTGTTCAAAAATGGCTCTGAGCACCATGCGACTTAACATCTGAGGTCATCAGTCCCCTAGAACTTAGAACTAATTAAACCTAACTAACCCAAGGACATCACACACATCCATGACCGAGGCGGGATTCGAACCTGCGACCGTAGCGTCCGCTCGGTTTCAGACTGTAGCGCCTAGAACCGCACGGTCACTCCGGCCGGCTTGAAACTTGTTATTAGTTGGTTGTATTGCACCTCCTTTCAGTAGTTCTAAGTTTTAATCTCGACAATGGCAATTGCCAAAACATGTCTGAGATAATGTAATAAATGAAAAACCACTAAGCTATCTGGACTATATGTAGCGCAAAAACATATTTATCTCCATGGAAGGAATATGTTTACTAATATTGTACTCCTCGTGTCACCGAATACCCGAAAGTCAAATGGCCGAGTCTTTCATCTATACGTGTACTCCGCAAGCCGTGTAACTTCTTTAAGGCACATGTTCAATTGTTCCCCAGCCAGAGAGTATTTCCAAATTTCTTCATAGTTTGAAAGAGAGTGCTGTTCTTGCTGGCTGAGCTATTGAGGTGCACCCCTCAAGCTTCGGAATACAATCAGGCTACCTGTACCTATGTCCGACATTCCCATGTCTGAAGGGTGAGTCGCCGGCCGTTGTAGCCGAGCGGTTCTAGACACTTCAGTCTGGAACCGCGCGACCGCTACGGTCGCAGGTTCAAATCCTGTTTCGGGCATTGATGTGTGTTGTATGCTTAGGTTTGTTAGGTTTAAGTAGTTCTAAGTTGTAGGGGAGTGATGACCTCAGATGCTAAGTCCTATAGTGCTCAGAGCCATTTGAACAATTTTGAAGGGTTAGTCCAGCGTAAGAGCTGAGAAGTTAGGAGCGTTCTGGAGAGGTACGATTAGGTTGCAGTTGTTGGTAGGGTCACTAGCCTTTAAGGCATGTCTGGATAACTCAGCCGGTGAGGGCATTTCCCGCGAAGGTCAAGAGTATGGGTTCGAAATTCAGTCCGCCACACTACTTTACTCTCTCAGGAAGTTTCACAATAGCAGACAGTCAGCGACAGAGTGTGTTCTGTTTCACTGAAACGTTTGTGTATGCGCCGTGGACGCGTTAGGGGAACCAGTACGACTATAACTGTCATTGTAGTGGTACAGAGTCAACATTTTTTTCCCTGTCAAAACCAAAGAGCTTTTTTGTTCGTTAGAGGGGAACTTTCCTCAAAATCACAAACTGTCGAGCCGTATCTGCAAAGCGACAAGTGTGCTGCAGGAGATTTCTTGTTGGCAGTGGCGCGATACTTGAAGTGAAACTTCGCTCCATCTGTCTGAATTTCGCACTGTTATTGGTGTACTCTCAGCGCAGCGCTAGAAATTAATGCCCTGAAAGTAACGAATTTACTGCGCCGCATGTGGAGCAAATGCGGCCCAACCGTCGCCTGGTGCTGCCCGAGTTTGCAAGTTTCGCCGAACCGCGCTTGTTCCCAGCTACCCGCCATTATTGTCTCTTTTCGAAAACTGTACGAAATGACCTCATCCAGCACTTGCGTTTTCTTTTCCTTGTATTCGTCGTATGAGTTTATTTCATTTGAGTTGGACTTCTAAAGAGCACTTAAATTTTGTTTACTTTCGTACCAGTTAACATGGACACCTCAAATTTTTGAAGATGCAGCGTAGTTTCATCCCATTTAGACGTTCTTTTCGGCGTAATGAGGATCTAACTGAGCTCCTTTAGGAGACGTAAGTCTCACTATCTTCACATTTCGTCGCAAACCTTGAGAAAGCTTTCACTGCAGACATTGTCATTTGTTATATCACTTTACTCCTCTTTTCACGGTGCTACCGAATATCATAAATGCGTACCGTACCTCAGTTCGG
Source organism: Schistocerca piceifrons (assembly GCF_021461385.2). NCBI lineage: Eukaryota > Metazoa > Arthropoda > Insecta > Orthoptera > Acrididae > Schistocerca > Schistocerca piceifrons. The sequence continues at coordinate 486,220,057 of NC_060142.1, forward strand.
TAAAAATAAATGAAGTGCTTTTGAATATTTGCCGTAAAACAAGATACTCGCCCATTTGCATAATATTTTCTTGTTGTCACATATCGGATACCTTTGAGTTGTGCGTGTGTGCTACGTGCAACATACTACATATATCCTCCTATGTGTTCTTGGCCCCCCCCCCCCTCCCTCCCTTCCTCTCTCTCTCTCTCTCTCTCTCTCTCTCTCTCTCTCTCTCTCTCTCTCCTTCTCTCTCTCCAACCCATATTTCGATAAATACGATGGTTACAGTAAAATTTTCTGCGTTAATATGTTAAGTACCCGTTATTCAGGTGTCTGCATCTGACGTTATTGACAAGTTGTGAAACACGCGCTAGATTGTATTGGCAGCAGTGGCATCCAATTTTTCCGTTTGCGCCCGCATGCATCCGCACGAGTTTCGTAAACAGTCTACAAAACTTACTCATCTGATTAATTACCTTTATTTGTTTTTGTGTACTGCCTACACTGATTGAAACATGGTACTTGCCGAATTGTGCGGAAGCGCTTAGAAGCACACTACGCGAGTCCTCGATAAAAGTAATTTCGAACAGGTATCTCATTAGAAATTTCGGTTCATAGAAATTTCCTTTCATTAATCTAATTTCCAGTTTAAACGCCAATATGTGTATGCTGTATGATATTTAATAAGCTAAGTAGGTAATAAGTGACGGACGAGACAACTGACAAAGCATACTGATAAAAAAATCATATCGTGTTCTCGTTGTGACAGTTTCGTATAAATCATGACTCTGCCTCTTTTTCGCAGTGGATCTGATAGTGAAGCTGAAATGAGCACGGTAAACATACATAAAATACGAAATACTGTATCTGCATAATAGAAATTTCTTCAAAGTTCGCGTAGTGTTACATTTTCAGTAAACAGTTCACAATACTTTTAGATGATGTTCTAATTAACATAGTCAGTGTACCTTTCTGACGGCCGAAGACTAAAGAATCTGAAGGCTCTGTATTCCAGTCCGATTTTTGTAAATATGGTTCAAATTGCTCTGAGCACTATGGGATCTAACATCTGAGGTCATCAGTTCCCTAGAACTTAGAACTACTTAAACCTTACTAACCTAAGGACACTACACACAACCATGCCCGAGGAAGGATTCGAACCTGCGACCGTAGCGGTCGCGCGGTTCCAGACTGAAGCGCCTAGAACCTCTCGGCCACTCCGGCCGGCCAGATTTTTGTAGATTCAGTTCATATACTACCCGTCATTGTTTCGAAACGTTACAGGATTTTTATCTCAAGCATCGTTTTTAACTAAAAGATTTATCGATGCATAATCCTTGTAATTGCGTGAAAAATAACTTTATTTTAAGGTGCTTTCAGCAGGATAGGGAAACTCTTCTGCTTTAGATCTCTCTTTTCTTCTTCAGCTGTGAATGTCTCAAAGAGTCTGTCTCAATTTGGCAATATTTTGCAATATTCTCGTTTACCGCTTCAGTAGTAATAATAGTAATTAACTGTTAAGGCAGTGCACTTGTATCAATGGGATGCGACAGAGTAGAGTGAAGTAATAGTTTGCACACTGTACTCACATTCAGGAGAAGTGGGATTTAAATCTCCATCCCGTCATCCAGAGATGTGTTGTTTATGGTTTCCATAAATATATGAAGGTGAATCCCAGGATCTTTCATTGGAAATGACCCTGGCCATTTCCTTCTCCCATCACTGCTCTGACAAAAAGGATTCTTCGTTTTTAATAACCTCGCCTCCAGTCGAACACTAACTTCCAACTTCCTTCATATTATGTAATAACAAAACTTCCTTAGTATACTTATTTAACGAACTCTCAGTACAGTTTTCTTGCACCCTTATTTTGAATTGCTCTGAATCTTTATGCTTTGTGTTATTCGAGGTTTTCAGCTAAATTTCTTAGCCGGTCGGAGTGGCCGAGCGGTTCTAGGCGCTTCAGTCTGGAACCGCGCTACCGCTACGGCCGCAGGTTCGAATCCTGCCCCGGGCATGGATGTGTGTGATGTACTTAGGTTAGTTAGGTTTAAGTAGTTCTAAGTTCTAGAGGACTGATGACGTCAGATGTTAAGTCCCATAGAGCTCAGAGCCATTTGAACCATTTTAAATTTCGTATTAGCTGTTATTATCCCTTATGTATAGCCGATATTCCTTCGCAAAACAATCTAAAAATTTAGAAGAAAAATAAAGCTTAAGGTGGACTTCATAGTGGAAAATGCAGTGTTTGTGGAGCTTAGATTAACTTCGCGGCTTATATTTTTAAGGTTTCTGTTTTAAGAACTGAATACTAAAACCGAAGAACTTTTCTGGAGACAGGAACCCCATCGACATTGTTACTGCTCATAATATCGTGAGTAGGAGCATTCTAATGCACTTCACGGTTATTGATTAATTTGTGTTGGTCACAAAAACTGTGTGCTACAAATGAAAAATTGTTACTTGAAGAATATGTTTAGAACAGTGAAGAAAATACGGAGTCCTATAGTACGTATCAGAAATTGAAATTATTTACAATAATACTAGAAGACCCTGTAAGATTCCTATATGCGCCCAAAGTACGTAGTGTTTATACCAACAGTGTTCACTCTTTTGCGTTATTCTGATGAAGATATTCCATTCTTGCAGAGCAGAATCACCTAGAAACTCTCTGCAGAACATCGCAATAGCGTAGTTCGTGATCACAGCTGCGGGACGTTAGTTTTATATTTGTTGGGCACGTAGTTAGCCGGCTTAATTAGATTCTCACACGCAAATAAGGCATTAAAATTAATTGACGTTTCAATCACGCTGCGATTTAATCTGAATAATGAAGAAGATATGCAAATTTATATGCACAGCGTATATTGCTGCATTCTGCAGTCAACTTTGCTTCTCGGCACCCACACACAGACTGATGTGTTTTATAAGCGGTTGCAGAAGTGCCACTCGTTTGGCATTATTTGGGTGTTATGGAGGATGATCGAGTTCGTTACGTTCGTAATTTTTAACCAGCCCTGATTAACATGGTTCTTATATACTTGTTAAGTTACATACAGTTAGGCTTCCAAACAACCACACTCAGCATTGCTTCTCTTAGCTTCCAAATTACAATATACTCATACACTCAATAAATGGTTCAAATGGCTCTGAGCACTATGCGACTGAACTTCTGAGGTCATCAGTCGACTAGAACTTAGTACTAATTAAACCTAACTAACCTAAGGACATCACACACATCCATGCCCGAGGCAGGTTTCGATCCTGCGACCGTAGCGGTCGCTCGGTTCCAGACTGTAGCGCCCAGAACCGCACGGCCACTCCGGCCGGCCATACACTCAATAAAAACTCCTGGAAACAGAGCTGGTTACAACCGAAAAGTTATGGACGCAAAATAGTTGTTTGCTAAACTTAAGAATGGCATGACTCCCACGAGCAATTGCAATTGAGCTAGAGATAGTTGTTGGAGAGAGAGAGGGAGAGAGAGAGAGAGGGAGAGAGAGAGAGAGAGAGAGAGAGAGAGAGAGAGAGAGGGAGGGAGGGATTTAGGTAGGTAGAGAGGGAGAGCTCCTACTGCCACGACAAAGGGAATAGCTAGGTGCTTCACCTGATTGAATTGTCTTCGGTTCTTGTGCAAGCCATCGGCTTGATAGTCGAGCGCATTAGATCGCACGATATCAACTGATGTAATCGCTGCCAATGCGTTAATACCATACCCATGGATACTCCGTCGCCGAGGTAGTAGAGACACTTCCGAATTGCAATTGCCACCGTGTCTAAGGAGTGCCGTGAAAATTTCTCTTCGAAGTAGCAATCCTGGCCGGATTCAACGGCACCAGGCAACTGCGTTTCTATAGCACTCAACGTCGAAGTCTAGGGCTGATTGTAACAGCGGATCGCTGGGTCATAGTCCGTCAAGTCACTTGCCAGTAGATGCGGCTCGGATGATACAGGCCTCTTCTGATTGAGGCCGTGTGGGCGTCTTGAGAGGCGGATGTGTTATGGGTAACTGTATCGTGTAGATGATTTTAGTGAGTATGTGCCTAATATAGTGTTGTGCGATGATGAGAGAGCCTACTCCCCTCAAAAAGAATAAGTGACTTCACCAAACTCAATTTCTCTAACCGACGCATGGACCACCATCAACAGCGGCTGGCGCCCTTGCTTCGTGAGACATTGCGGGGATACTCTGAATGAAGCCCAGAACATTGACGTAGAACCTGGTAGACAGAAATTTCCTGACCCTATCTCTTCTTTTAGTATCAGACGAATCCTGATGATTAATATTTATGTGTTAGTTTTCTTTTTCCATAGGTCTCCAACCAGGTCTCTCCGAGTTGAGCAGCGTTGCATAAATGTGTATTAGTATCCTTTACTAAGCAGGCTGTTGGTGGTCACAGTAGTGCTAGGTAACTTTAGTCGTAGTATTCAGCACAATTTCGTTGGTTTGGACATGGAAACCACCACCCAAACCCACAATCTCTGCTCACCACACAGCACAGTGGACATCGATAAGTATGAACGCAGAAATACCGCTGTTGGGCGCCAAGCGAATGGTGAAAGGTCACCCGAACTGATAAGTTAGTTCATGTTTGTACACATTGATGGCAGAATACGAATACGTCAGGAACTGCATGAGGCAATTTATGAGGCAACCATTCAAGTAGATGGCCGAGGTATTCTCAGTCGAGGTTTTCACATGGGCGAAGTGCGGCACACGGTATGTGTGCTACATTCTTTCAACGTCGAACGATACACGAATCTACTTTCCAATTATGTGTTCCCCAATAGCAACCTGGATGTGAACTGTATCTTCAGCATGACAGTGGACCCCTTCATCGGTCTCACTTGGCTAAGAATGTGCTGAAGGACTCTCTAGGAGCCGGCCGGGGTGGCCGAGTGGTTCTAGGCGCTACAGTCTGGAACCGCGCGACCGCTGCGATCGCAGGTTCGAATCCTGCCTCGGGCATGGATGTGTGCGATGTCCTTAGGTTAGTTAGGTTTAAGTAGTTCTAAGTTCTAGGGGACTGATGACTTTAGAAGTTAAGTCCCATAGTGCTAAGAGCCATTTGAACCATTTTGAATTCTCTAGGACATGAAGGTGCTTGTGTGGCTCCCAGATCACGTGAGTCCTTAGTTTTAGGGCTCGCTCATGGAATATCATCAAGTAAGATGCGTTTGCCTCGAAACCGGCTGCAGTCAGTTTCCCTAGGTTGTGGAGACCGTTGTGCGCTCACGGAGAAGAAGGGCTCCCCATGTTTTCCACGTCTCGAGAAGCCCATGCTACGACACTGCGCCACCATCATCAGGGCGAAAGTAGTTACTTCTCGCTAACTGGCAGATGTCTCGAATTTTGCTCGCGATTCTTCTCCGGCGTATTTAGAACGTCCTATAAATATGCGAAAAACTGCGGATAACTGCGAGGAAATATCAACCAGTCATGATGTTCTTTTTTCATTTTCTAACTAAATCTGAAGTTTTGTACTCCATGCAAACATGGACATGAAATAGTCCCTAGTCATCTGTATATGTCACCATGTGATAGTGAGCCTTGTGAACTTTCAAAACTAGTAATAACAAGCAAATATTTCATTAGATTCACTAAAGAGAGGAAGAGAGAGAAGAAAACGCTGTTGGTTGGTGTTTCTTTTAAAGCAACGGTTAATTTATGTCAGATCTACTGAGGAAGAGATTAACGTTACTTCTTGTCGGTTAAGTATGGAATCCGAACACTATTCCTGCATTGTGAGATCTCCTAACATTGACCGAGTCTCTTAGCATAGTAAGAGTAGATGTCCGCCCACGGTAGCTGAGTGGTCAGCGCGACAGAATGTCAATCCTAAGGACCTGGGTTCGATTCCAGGCTGGGTCGGAGATGTTCAAATGCGTGTGAAAGCTTATGGGACTTAACTGCTATGGTCATCAGTCCCTACGCTGACACACTACTTAACCTAAACTAGCCTAAGGACAAACACACATACACCCATGCCCGAGGGAGGATTCGAACCTGCGCCGGGACCAGCCGCACAGTTCCTGATTGCAGCGCCTTAAACCGCTCGGCTAATACCGCGCAGCCGGGTCGGAGATTTTCTCTGCTCAGGGACTGGGTGTTGTGTTGTCCTAATCATCATCATTTCATCCCCATCGAAGCGCAAGTCGCCGAAGTGGCGTCAAATCGAAAGACTTGCACAAGGCGAACGGTCTACCCGACGGGAGGCCCTAGTCATACGACATTTACATCTAATAAGAGGAAACTTGGGAACTTCTTTGATGAAAAAGATAAATATAAAAAATGGATATACCACTTCCTGTACAAAACATTGGCGAACCTGAATATTGTTACTGCCCCGTGGTACACAGTTAATTGATCTGGTTTCTCCGCAAAAGGAAAGAGAAAAGACATTTAGAAAAAAATAGAATCTAATACTTCGTCATAGTAAATTTTCTAACCTATTCGTCCGCAACAGGGTAAAAGTATTATATAAAATTGTTTCTCAAATTTCAACGGTGAACATTGATAAGGTCATCGTAAATAATCCTTAATACCTTGATAAATACAAAAAGGTTGTGGTATAACAATTTGTAAAACTAGTAAAATTGTTTATTACTTGTCATTCTCCCTTCTTTTTCGTTTTATCGATGTTCTAATTGGCACACAATACCTAGAAGTACGTTTCTTGTCTAAAAAGAGAAGATGCGGAATCGTAAATTTTGTTATACGTGAACGTTAAAATGATATTTTGCGAAGCTTTTTCTATTCATTATTTCAATCGTATAATACTCTGTTTTTAGTAACACATCGTTTCACACAAACTCTTGAATTACTTTAAATTTTCTTTAAGAATATCTGTCGGGGTAGCACATTACCAGTTAGCTGTCTTTCTCAGCAAGAACTGCGTCATACGCGCCAAAAGGGCAAAGAAACCAGCAATGCATTTCCCCGTACAAAGATACAAGTATGACATTTTTGTGTAATTAATATTTTTCATAATTGACTTATAAATGTTATAAGAGAACGTACTAAATTGCAGAAATAACAGTAATAATAATCATTCGATCTTCTACCTGAAACAACTTCTCAAAACACGTTTTTACATTCGAATATGACCAAATTATACTTTACCATCAGTTTAAACGTAAATGCAAATCAAAATTTTGTTTTGTGTGAAAAATGTCGTTGGATGAGGTGGTGAATGTGTCAAATTGTATCACAAAAATTAAAGTACGAGAGGTGTTCAATAAGTAATGCAACCCTCTTTCTCTCTGCTACATTCGGTTGAAAAAAATACAGAATTTGTTGAAGTACATCCTGGAATATTTCCGTTTCAGCCCACATAGTTTCATAAAGTTCCGGTCGGTGGCAGCGCTACACGCGGCCTCCAAAACGACGTCTGCAACGGAGGTACGTTCCCAGGAGAGAGCTGTGACTGAGATTCTTTTGAGGGAAAACCAGAGGATTGTAGATATTCATAGGCACTTTTAGAATGTCTAAGGAGACCTGGAAGTGAACAAAAGCACGGTGAGTCGTTGGGTGAGGCGTCTGTCATGATGGAACCTGCGAACGCTCTTATTCGAGATGATCGACGGGTCGCAATCACGCAGCTCGCTTCATAACTGGACGTCTCTGTTGGTAGAGCTGACTCAGTAGTCCACCAATTGGGGTACTTACAGGTGCGTGACCGCTGGGTTCCTCACCGCTTAACAGAAGACCATAAAGAGCAACGAAGGGTCATCTATGCGGAACTGTTTGCGCGCTACGGGACTGATCGAGGCAGCTTTCTGTCGCTCCTCGTTACAGACGATGAAACATGGGTTCATCAGTTCTAACCTGAAACAAAACGGCAATCCATTGAGTGGCGCCACATCACATTATAACACTACCGTCCACTTTACTGGTACACCATAATCTCAAAGCTGAAGGCAGTTCGTACAATGAAATTATTTTTATTCAAGCAGTTATGGTATAGAGAAACAGAGCAGTGTTACCCTCTGAGAGGAATTTCGTTATGTTGACCGTGTTGTACCTAACGGAGGTGGCTTATCGGAAGTGAAAGTCAAAATTACGTAAATATTTAAACAGTAACAAACAATGTTTTACCTATGTACACTGTTCAAAGAATAAAAAAACGGTCGCCGGCCTAATTAGGCAAGAGAATGATTGACATTCTTGTTCAAGAAAATCGGTATGAGTAACTTTAACGGACAAACACAACCTATACTTTGCCACATGGGAGTGCAATGAACTCTGGCACCTGAATACAGTATGTTCACGTTAAGGTTGGAGCTAACAGATCAGAAAAAACTATTTACATAAATATAAGAGCTAACAAAACACACTATTACCTTGAGGACTTAGTCAAAGTAAATGGCCTCAATAACATTACTATTAATATTCACTGTAGAATCGTAAATTAGATATAGGTTTAATATTACTTTTAAAACAAATTTCTATCTGACATGAAATATGGATATGGTCCACAGCAAATTCAGTTACTGTGCATAGATTAAGTCTTTTACTACTAAACTACTAACTACTTAGAATGCAAATTAAATGGAATTCACTAATAGATTACTCCTCACTGTCTTTTGAATAAAGAAGTTACTATTTTCATAGATAGATGTCTTTCTATTAATCGTTATGTAGCATGATAGCATGAGCACAATAGACAAACTGTGGATCCTGTTACAACATTAATATGCACTTTTAATACACAAAAGGAACCCAATATTGTACAGAATTTGACTTGAATAGCAAGAGTAATTGAAACTTTCTATACTTAAGTAAATTTGTACATTTAAACTACTTTCAATGGAGGGGGGCTCTTAATCTTGACCACTGTAGCAGAACAAACTAAACACACATTCATTATATCAGTGAAACAAGCACTTAGCAAGCATGAAAATACAACTCTCAACAGTTGCAGTTCTGAACTTTTACTGCATTGAAACACACAATTGAGATATTTGTAAGATCCTTTCAACAATCAATATTAAATTAAGCACACTCTATTGCTATAGTAATTTTAATATGCTTTCAATGAAAGACACTCGGTAATCGTTTTAGCTTGGGAAGGATCCTAAGTGGTTGTGTGACTAGGGATAAAAAATCAAAGTAGGTATAAGAGTTCGAGTATAAGTTACCTTATATTTGCGCACACTAAAACATCCAATGAGCTGATCCTTAACTGTAAATTACTATAGTGTTCCATTACAGTGATTGCGCAATGTGGTGGTGATTGCATGTTGGTAGGTGGATTTGCAGGTAGAATTGCTGGTCTCTGTCATTTCTTGGTGGCGATGATAGATACCAATTCCAGAATAGTTCCAGCTCTTTATCCATCCATCCGAGGCATTGTAAAGCGTCAGGAAAAGCCTCTATCGGAACCAGCACAATACACAACTTTTACATGAGCAGTTGATAGTTTGGTAGTTCGTGCCCGACTGACTCTTAATTCCGCCTTTTCTAACTGTGCCAACCACAATTTGCGCGCGCTGCATGCTTCCGTTCCCGAGGGGAACCACAACACCTTTTACATACAAAATAACTAAGAACCCTAAGTGAGCATCAGCAATTACATAACAACAACCAAACATATTAAATAAAACAGAACATTTGCACATATTGGTAGTTCTACCCAAAATTATTTAAATAAAATTATTTAATTTTAAAGATAACCAAAGACATTATATGACAAAGACAAAACATATAATTTGCTCATATTGCACACATTACAGAGATTACATTTTCTACACTCTAAAAGACATCAAAGTTTTTGCAGGGGAAAGAGCGAACACTTTTGTGCTATTAATGCAATCAAACAATATTTACAATATCTTAATAATAGAAGGTAGAACAGACAAAACAAAAAAATTATGTCAGTAGATCTATGGATAGAGGTCGGCGCGGATGCGGATATCCTCGGATATATCCGCGGATATCCGCGGTATTTGTTACTTGGCGAATAAAATCGCGACCGGCGCAGGTATCCGTGGATCATCTGCGGATAATGAGCAAGGCATCTGCCCAGTACGTATGTTGCAATGTTAGTTGAAAACTTCAAGTCTGTTAACATTCTTGGAATCTTGCAGGGCCCGGGTAGAGCGGATGTCTGTTGTCCTTAGCCCCTGGCTACGACCGACGTAGCTGTACCCTAGAGACCTGCGCCTAATCAGTTTCTGCGACCGTGTCTTTTGTGTGGCCTGTGAAGTGCTCTCTGGGTGGCAAACCTGCCCCTGTCTACCAGACAGATGCCCGTTGCAATTCTCCGCTGCCTTCAGTTAGCGCTTTGTAGTGTCCAAGTGACAACGTGCATCGTAGCAAATATCAGTGAGAGTTCTTTCTTCAAAAAAATGGTGCAAATGGCTCTGAGCACTATGGGACTCAACTGCTGAGGTCATTAGTCCCCTAGAACTTAGAACTACTTAAACCTAACTAACCTAAGGACATCACAAACATCCATGCCCGAGGCAGGAAACGAACCTCCGACCGTAGCGGTCTTGCGGTTCCAGACTGCAGCGCCTTTAACCGCACGGCCACTTCGGCCGGCTTCTTTCTTCAAATGAACACCATATCGATGGATACAATTTCGTGTAATGTGAAAAAAAGGTGATTTTACATTAGTGAAGGAAAACAAATTGAAATCGCCAATTTGGAAAAAATTCGGATACGTATTTGATGGCAACGAAAAGATAAAAGATATAGTGGCTTGTTTTGCACGTATAAAAGTATTTTACTACATTGGACACATCAGTGGAACTTCAAATTTGCTAAAACGTTCGTGTGAGGGGACAAAGTAGCGTAATTACTTATTTAAATACCAAGAGAGACGTGAAAGTTCCTGAAGTTCCGCCAAATTTGAAGACAGCCGTGACAGAAAAACTTATCAATCTTGCCAGCAAAGACATTTTACCAATCGAAGTTGCGTGTGGACCTGGGTTCCTCGAGACGGCAAGTTTCTTATTGATGTGGGGGCCAAGTACGGTGCAGTGAGTGTTAAGGAACTGCTACCTCATTCAACCACCATATCCAGAAATTTGAAGGAAAGGGCCCATTGTCTGCGTGAAACTGTTTCCGCAGAAGTGAAGAATATATTCAGAGATATAGGTGGAGCACTAACTGTCGATTTATGGACTGATTCGTACCGTAAAATAAACTATATGGGAGTGACTGCACATTATGTTAATTATGAAGAAGGGAAACTTGAGGATCGAGTGTTGTGCACCAGAAATTTTTAGAGTGAGATTAAAAAAACAAGGAGAAACATTAAATTTGAATTAATTTTATTCAGTGCTGTGAATACTGTGAATAACATCGTGTTCGTTACGGATAGAGGTCCAAATATTGTGGCAGCACTTCGCCAATACAAGAGACTCTCGTGCTCAGCACACATTCTTAATAGTGTGCTGGAGCACACGACTCGAGGAGACGCGAATGATGAGAAGAGTGACGTGCAGCGACTAAGAAATTCTTGACGAGCTATCACAACTCTCTTTAAAAGATCTGGTCTTCAGAATCGCCTTCAGAAGTCATTGAAAGGAGATATAGACACACGCTGGAACAGTAAATTGGATATGTTTGAGTCTATTAATTCACAATGGTTTGAAGTTCTATCAATTTTGTCAGAGAAAAATCAAGATAATTTGATTGATTCTATAGACAAGAGGATGTTGGAAGATATAATAACCTTTCTGACACCATTTAAAATAGCTTCTTGTGATGTCGAAGCCTCCAAAACCCCTACGCTTTATTTATGTGTGTTGTGGAAGTTAAAACTTCTCTCCTTCCTTGAAGAAAATGATGGTGACAGCCCATTTCTGATAGATTTAAAGAGTACAGCCAAATCTATTTTAATCAGCAAATGGGACATAATAGTAACCCATAAACTTGCAACGTTTTTGAATCCAAAATATAAAAACCTAAAATTTCTTAACAGTGCCGAAAAAGATAAAGTTGTAAAGGAAGCGAAAAATTATGTTGCGAGAAATTGTCTACAGTTAAAAGATAAGGAGGAAACAAAATCTGGAATTCCTGCAAAAAAAAAGCAGAAATCTGACGTACTTTTTAATGAATTTGAAGATTCCTCAGAAGATGAATCGACGAGAGATCTTGACTTTGCGTCACATGAAATTCTCAGATATACGAATGATAAAGTCCAATTTTCGGGACCGAGCGAGGTGGCGCAGTGGTTAGCACACTGGACTCGCATTCAGGAGGACGACGGTTCAATCCCATCTCCGGCCATCCAGATTTAGGTTTTCCGTGATTTCCCTAAGTCGTTTCAGGCAAATGCCAGGATGGTTCCTTTGAAAGGGCACGGCCGATTTCCTTCCCGAGCTTGCGCTCCGTCTCTAATGACCTCGTTGTCGACGGGACGTTAAACACTAACCACCACCAATTTTCGGAAGGCATCGACCTGATAGCTTGGTGGCATGGACGTGAAATCGTCTATCCGCGTCTTTCCAAACTCGCATACTTCGTGCACTGCATTCCAGCGTCCAGCGCGCCATCTGAGAGAAGCTTCTCCACTGCGGGACAAATAATGCAGGACCGACGGACATCTTTGAAGCCGCAGACGGTTGATGACACGTTCCTGCATAGTAATCTTCCAAAGCAAAAAGATACTTGTACAGATTCTCTTACTTCACTGTATTTTTTGGGCTTATATGAGTTATTTACAATTTTTTTCCAATTGATTCTTTCTTTTACAGAATTTGAATCTAAAGCAAGTAGAAGATGAAAATATTTAATCTGAAGCCTGTGAGTTTTTATTGTAATATTTATAGTAAAGAATTTCCTTGGTATATTGTTAGTATTTTTACTATTCCCAACAAGAACATTTAACTAGCATTAGGTAAAAGAAGGAAATATTTAACAAGCAATTTATTTTGTTGTAATTTTCGTATTAAAGAGCTCAATTTTAAGTTTTTGCTCTTCGCAACAAGAACATTCAACAGCTAATACGTCAATATTATTAAACTAGGCAATGATGATCTCAGAAGTGCCTACCTAAATTTTATCGTGCACTACAGTAACATTTGCAGCCGCCGAGCATAGTCGCTCTTTGTGAATAGTGAAACAGCCCGGCCGGAGCGGTGGCACGGCGGGCCTTGTTATTAATTACAAGTGGGACTTCAAACTACGGCTCATGACCACCAACAAGCTATGACTGCGATAGCCCGTGAGAGATTATTCTGATCACATTGAAAACTTACAAAATATTCAAATCATCCAAAATAATAATGTGTCTTTTAATTTACCAGCTAATTAGTAAAGAAAAGGGCTGAAATTCGTAACAAAATTGAACATTTTAACTGTAACTCGGTATTACGTAACAGGGAACAGTGCCTAACATTTGAAGTTATGGGACGGTGGTTTTTATACAGACATCTTGAAACCGTTTGCAGTTCCAATAAACTCAGGAAAAAAATATTTTTTAACATTGAAGGTATTAACTGCGAAATCTACTGCAAATTTTGTATTAGTAATTTAGACCAATGTTCAGGATGTTTTAAAGTGTGAAAAACTTTGTTTAGTTGAGAATGAAACAGACATTTCATTTATCGCTAGGTTTTAATTCGATAAATCAGCCAAAAGGTGAGGTTCGAGATTTCAATCGTATTTTTAGCTAAAGCTAAATGGACTCTTAATTTCTATAACCACTGATTTTGTTGTCACTCTTCGGAAGACGAGTTATTTCTTCCAGACAACGTCAATTATTGCTGGCAGTTTAACTTTTTCACAGGTGCGCCAGCGTTTTGCAGTGTAGGCCTAATACTGTAAATATTTTCACCTTGAAATGACGAGGACTGAACACGTAAGCTATAATAGAATCGCCAGCTGACATGAACGGCTTCAAAATTTGACACATCCTACCAGTGAGTACAAAGAAACTGTCGGTAAATGATGCAATGTGCTAGTAACAGTTTAAAACCACGTCATTTTCAGCTGCCTTGGCACAAGAGCAGCGAAATATAATTGTTTCTATACACGTATTTTCATCATTTAATACTATTACATTGAATTTTATTTTTTAAAATAGCATTTCCAATCTCACGAGGTCAGGGCCGCTACTGTGTGTGCTTCGGAGCGCCAATGCTTTCCTGTCTGGAATGGTCTGCTTTAGAGTAGGTATAGAGCATTTCCTGTGATTTAAGAAATCAAAAGTAGTTACGTTGTCGCAGAAATGGCACCCTAACAATAACTATGTCATTACGTACCATAATTTTAAGTACTACTGTCTATTACTATTAATTACTCATTCAGAACTTAAATATATGCGGATGCGGATAAGGAACTTGCGGATGCGGATTAATTGCTGCGGATGCGGATGCGGTTGCGGATTAGGATTAGGACCTTGCGGATGCGGTGCGGATTGCACTTTTCTTATCCGCGCAGACCTCTATCTATGGAGCTCTGGTGTTACAACATCTCTTCAAAGCTGCACCCTCAGCCGGTAAATTCAAGCGGACTATCTTTGGGACTCTGAAGAGGTTATTCTGTTTGATTTCCTTCTCACGGTGCAACGATCTACTCAGAAGTGTATTGAAGACACGACTTCAGCATGTTCTTCGCCACAAAAATGCAGACGAACTTCTCCTTCTCCATTACAAGGCAAAGCCTCACGCAAGTCTGTACATGTGAGCGGAGGTCACAAAACATCATTGAACTGTTCTTCCTCATCTACCCTGCAGCCCTGATGTCGTACCTTCCGGTCTCCATTTGTTTGGCCCATTGAAGAATACATTCCACGGAAAGTGTAACCTCCCCCTCACTTATCGACATTAATGACAGTGAAAAATTAAACCGCTTGTACCTAATGGAAATTTGGGAAAACGTCACCGAAGTTAATCTGTCGGTAAAGAGGGAGGAAAGGGTTACATCTAAATGAAAGGAAAATTGCAAATGAAACTGGTGGAAATTAATTTTGAAAAGGGGTAAAGTTAATAAATAAAGTAAATGTGCGGCCGATACGTTAACAATTAACTAGCGGTAATTAGATATTTGAGATTTGGGGGAAATTACTGTCGCCAGTCCTAAGGACAATTACTATAGTAACTGAAAAAGAAAGGTTATTACACATATAATTAGCACTAGAAGCGTGGCAACTGAAGGTTGACACGTGTAGTGTGAAAACTGAAAGTTTGTCAGAAGTAATAAATTTCGCTACGCTCCCACTTAATTTATCAAAAGAATTAATAAAACCGGAAAATCGAAAGTTAATTTAGTGACTGAAGTTAATAGTGAGCTTTCTTTCTGAAGCACATCGAAATTCAGTAAAATACGGTTAGTCTTGGACTACCTCAACAATCATTTCAAAAGCTGCTTGAATCTACGCAATTTAGAAATAAGAGATTTAACTTTGAACTTGAATTAAATGATTCTGAACAATTAACAATAGTAAATTTTAGTACGTACCAAGCTGAGCTGCAGGCACAGGTAAGCTAAAATACGGTAACAAAGCTCGCACTCTTAATTTGTGCTTGTGTAATCTAAATATTGTTGCCAGCTATGAATATCTTAACTGAACTTGGAAATTAAAACAGTGAAATCGAATGATGCTGGCGTTTGAATTTCAACGACACTCGGGTTCATTCCGGAAAAGGAAGGGACCCTGCTTGGTAATGCAGTTGGGACAATGAGCAACAAACGTTCATGCTAAGTTGCTGTAATTTTGTGGTGCAACAATTTTAAAAGTTTCAAAAGCTCAGGTCTGCCATACAGTTCTAAAACTTTACGTGCTTCCAGTCTTCCTTGTTGGTTGATTGAAGGTTTGAAGCCGTCGATCGAGGAGGTGGCGACAGTCACTCATTGTCGGCCGCCGTTGTTGCAGAAGCTGGATGTTGGCGCGCCTTCTTCTCGCTGTTGTTGAGCTGTATTCTTAGGAGTCAAATTGAATGTATCTACATTCTTGTAGACAGGTAATCTGCTTCTTCTTGCATATCTTCTACTCCGGAACGGCATGGCTGTCTGTACTCTGCGGCTGCCTCGAATAGAATGAGCGTGCACCTGCCTCAGTAGCAGTGACGTAATCACTGATAAGACAGGGCGCGGCAGGAAGCAGCGCGCTAATAAACCGCAATGGCGGCACCGGAAGCGGAGCAATTCTGCGGATCGCGCTTAGAACTATAGCGCGATCCGCCTGGAGCCTCGTGCAGCGGCTAAGTCCCGTTCAAGGTCACCCGCCTTACGTAGCTGAAGCGGCTAAATAAACACTTGCAACTATCATCGCAAGTCGAGCGCAATTACATGCTGCCAAACCCCGAAAGCGCGGCAACTCGCGGGAGCTTCACACAACACACCTGCTCCACTGCACCACCCCAGCCAGACTCCCCCTCTGCTCTGCCCGCGCTCCACGCGGCCGAGTTAACACTACCAAAGATCCTAAACACTTTGGTTCTCCACACGACCTATCGATGTATTCGTTCGATAGCATAGTTTTCCCTAGGCCAGACCCAGCGTGTAAATACAAATAATATTCACAAAACAAACCAATTATACATCGACATAAATGCATATATATACAAATAGTAAAACAATTACAATATACAAAGACACTGAAATGTTATATCTTCAGGTGACAAAACAAGGAAAAAAAATTATAGTACAATAGATGGAAATAGGAGGATATGCATTTCCGGCGTTACAAAAGGAGTGTGTAGGTGATGGGGAGGTTATTGATGCAGCTAGGCCCTGGCTCCGACGTCGACCAGTAGAATGGTACCATGAGGGCATACGGGCCCTCCCAGAAAGGGGGCGTAATGCCGCCACGTTGAACGCAGATTATCTCGAAAAATAGCGTTTTGTAGCCGAATGAGTGGGGTGTAATATGGTGTATTGGAATTTTGAATAAAACCAACCTGCTTTCATAAAAAAAAGATACTACATTACTTACCGAAAGCCTCTCGTATATCACCGACCACTTCATCAGCTCCATTACTTCTACTAACTCACCATGGACTGTTTCAGCGCTGCTCCCGTTCAAACTCAAAAACAGATTGCCTCACAAAACTCTTCTCCATCAACTGTTTGCACGACATTGTTTTGATCCCTCTAATACAGCGCTACTCTACTGTGGAGCGGCCGGCCATTGTCGCAGAGCGGTTCTAGGCGTTTGAGTCCGGAACCGCGCGACTGCTACGGTCGCATATTCACATCCTGCCTCGGGCATGGTTGTGTGTGATGTCCTTACGTTAGTTAGGTTTGAGTAGTTTTAAGTTCTAGGGGACTGATGACCTCAGATGTTAAGTCCCATAATACTCAGAGCCATTTGAACCAATTGAACTGTGGAGCGGGGATTCCAGTGTGTGCTTCGACTGCAGAGAGTTACCTACAGCCAAGTAAAAAATTAATTACAATGAATTTGTTTAAGGATTTTTACCATGCTGGGATGTTAGAGGATCAGGAAATTGTGATACTGTTTCAATACGACGAACTGCCAAAGTTGCAAAACAGCCCTTTTTATTACTTGACGATAACTAGTATCGTGTTTTTGTTCGTAACCCATTCTCAAATCATCCTGAGAAACAATAACCTAAAATTGTATTTGGTTACATAAAGTACCAAAAAGCCAACGCGTGTGACAATTGCTGTATTGATGGTGATTATATTGTGCAATAAAGGCTTCCCTAAAGGTTCGATAGGGGCGCCACCTGCGGGAAAGTTTAGTCATGCCGAATGAGATTAGGCTGTCACTTTTTGTTTCTACCGATTCCAAGGTCACTTTCATAGTACTCCTTTGGATGACGATTGTCATGATTTTTTTTCAGTGTGGAGTAATATTTATTCTGACTGGATGGTACGTATTTTCATAGTTTATATAGACATTGCACTTTGTGATACGCATTGGCTGTTTGGTGCTTTATGCAACAAAGTGTAATTTTAGCTTGTTGTATCACGTGATGATTTGAGAATGGGTTATGAATAAAAACCTGAACTAGTCATCATTAAGTAATAAAAAGATCTGTTTTGAAATATTGGCTGTTTGTCGTATTGAAATAAAGCTATTGTTTCGAGGTACTAATTAAAACTTTGACTACCTCTGGAACAACTAGAACCGATGACTCAGGCCCATCACGAAATTTGAGAGACTTAAAAGGGGAGGCCACGACGTTTGGAAGGCGAATTTACTGCAAACTTCGTACACTAGTAGTACTCCGTGAGGACAACAAAATGTGTAAGGAGTAGCGCGTACTTCTCAAGCGTTATTGAGAAAATCGCAAGATAATTTAGGTCGTCAAATATGTACCTGTGCGTGGCCATTTTTACCATGAAGCGGCGGCAGCCGCTTGGTCAGCGTTCAAGCCCCGTAATCGCTGGATCAATAGGTCGAGTCCCGTTCGTCAGTTTTTTTATTTCTAACACAGTCGTTTTCTTTACTGTTTATATTCAAATTGATATAATCGGAAAAATACGCGTAATCGGATGAACTTTTATTAAATTTACAATGTTATTTAGCAGTCTACAAATTTTTATTATCACAAATAATATAAAATTCATAACTATCGACTAGTAAACGACCAAACGCATAAAGTGATACTGAAAATGTATGCTTGTCCGTGTCTTCAAAATTGCTCGTATTTAATCGAAAGAGGACGAGCAACTGCTTCTCGTGAAGACGCTATTAAAATACAGTCGAGCGCCGATATTTAAGGAAATGTTGTGTTATGCATAGTTTGCTTCCAAATTATCGTCTGAAAGAGACGTTTTTGAAAATGTTAACGAGGTTTGCTTTTCAACGGAAAACCTCAAAAGACCTAGCGTGTGCGGAAACAGAGCATTTATTCAATACATCTGGTGCCGTTTAACTTTACGTTTTCCACGTCTTTACGAAAAATACCACATCCTGAAACTTGTAATGTCAAAAGCGACGATTAATTGTACATCTTTGGAAAGCTGTCTGTGCCGGGTCCGCAGCTCGTGGTCGTGCGGTAGCGTTCTCGCTTCCCGCGCCCGGGTTCCCGGGTTCGATCCCGGCGGGGTCAGGGATTTTCTCTGCCTCGTGATGACTGGGTGTTGTGTGATGTCCTTAGGTTAGTTAGGTTTAAGTAGTTCTAAGTTCTAGGGACTGATGACCATAGATGTTAAGTCCCATAGTGCTCACAGCCATTTGAACCATTTTTTGTCTGTGCCGGTCAAAACTTGGAGGTAACAAGTAGTTTCGGACTCCTACCAGGTATAAAGGATTTCTCAAATCACGGAGAAGCATACATTTTCATTATCACTTTATGCGTTTGGTCGTTTACTAGTCTATAGTTACAAATATTATATGTCATAATAAAAATTTGTAGACTACCAAATAACATTGTACATTTAATAATCGTTCATCTGATTACACGTATTTTTCCCATTATATCAATTGTAATGTAAATAGTAAAGACAATGACTGTGTTAGAAATAAAAAAAAAAACTGACGAACGGGACTCGATCCATCAAATGGTTCAAATGGCTCTGAGCACTATGGGACTCAACTGCTGTGGTCATAAGTCCCCTAGAACTTAGAACTACTTAAACCTAACTAACCTAAGGACATCACACACATCCATGCCCGAGGCAGGATTCGAACCTGCGACGTAGCGATCGTGCGGTTCCAGACTGTAGCGCCTTTAACCGCTCGCCCACTCAGGCCGGCTCGATCCATCGATCCAGCGATTACGGGGCTTGAACGCTGAACCGGCTGCCGCAGCTTCATGGTAAAAACAGTCACGCACAGGTATTTACACTACTGGCCATTAAAATTGCTACACCAGGAAGATGAGGTGCTACAGAAGCGATATTTAACCGAAAGGATGAAGAAGCTGTGATATGCAAATGATTAGCTTTTCAGAGCATTCACACAAGGTTAGCACCGGTGGCGGCACCCACAACGTGCTGACATGAGGAAACTTTCCAACCGATTTCTCATACACAAACAGCAGTTGACCGGCGTTGCCTGGTGAAACGTTGTTGTGATGCCTCGTGTAAGGAGGAGAAATGCGTACCATCACGTATCCGACTTTGATAACGGTCGGATTGTAGCCTATCGCGATTGCGGTTTATCGCATGGCGACATTGCTGCTCGCGTTGGTCGAGATCCAATGACTGTTAGCAGAATATGGAATAGGTGGGTTGAGAAGGGTAATACGGAACGCCGTGCTGGATCCCAACGGCCTCGTATCACTAGCAGTCGAGAAGACAGGCATCTTATCCTCATGGCTGTAACGGATCGTGCAGCAACGTCTCGATCCCTGAGTCAACAGATGGGGACGTTTGCAAGACAACAACCATCTGCAAAGTTCGACGACGTTTACAGCAGCATGGACCATCAGCTCGGAGACCATGGCTGCGGTTACCCTTGACGCTGCATTACAGACGGGAGCGCCTGCGATGGTGTACTCAACGACGAACCTGGGTGCACGAATGGGAAAACGTCATTTTTTCGGATGAATCCAGGTTCTGTTTACAGCATCACGATGGTCGCATCCGTGTTTGGCGGCATCGCAGTGAACACACATTGGAAGCGTGTATTCGTCATCGCCATACTGGCGTATCACCCGGCATGATGGTATGGGGTGCCATTGGTTAAACGTCTCGGTCACCTCTTTTTCTCATTTACGGCACTTTGAACAGTGGACGTTACATTTCAGATGTGTTGCGACCCGTGGCTCTACCGTTCATTCGATCCCTGCGAAACGTTACATTTCAGCAGGATAATGCACGACTGCATGTTGCAGGTCCAGTACGGGCCTTTCTGGATACAGAAAATGTTCGACTCCTGCCCTGGCCAGCACATTCTCCAGATCTCTCACTAACTGAAAACGTCTGGTCAATGGTGGCCGAGCAACTGGCTCGTCACAATACGCCGGTCACTACTGTTGATGAACTGTGGTATCGTGTTGAAGCTACATGTGAGGCTGTACCTGTACACGCCATGCAAGCTCCCTGACTCAATGCCCAGGCGTATCAAGGTCGTTATTACGGCCAGAGGTGGTTGTTGTGGGTACTGATTTCTCAGGATCTATGCACCGAAATTGCGTGAAAATGTAATCACATGTCAGTTCTAGTGTAATGTATTTGTCCAATGAATACCCGTTTATCATCTTAATTTCTTCTTGGTGTAGCAATATTAATGGCCAGTAGTGTATGTAACTTTCGCAGATGGTCTGGAAACTGCTATGTAGCCGAAATGGATTTATTACAGTAAAAGCATTAAATTACTATAGCAGCTATCCCGACATCATTACATAATGCCTCTAAGAGATACCTTCAACGCCGGGGCCATTAGATAGTAAATCTGAGTGATATTGATGATTAGCAGGAGGGAACAGAGAGCCCCGGTACAGGTGTTTGCTATATTGGAGTGGACCCAGGGAGAGTTGCTAAGCGACCGGTAAGCGGTAAGCGTAAGCCTGCGGTAGGTATCATTACGGATGTTATCACAGAGCCGGGCCTGGAATGCCGTCAGCGGGCTTCGAACAGGTGTTCGCCGTCGGGCGGGCCCTGCCTGCCCGCGCCGTGTGCCGAGCTGCGCGCTGCGGCTGGTCAATAGGAGGGCAGACTGGCAAGCCGATTACGGCTGCCCGCGGCCCGTGGGCGTGGCGTGCCGTGGCGCTGCCGCCCCACCCCGGGAGCCCCCGCCGGCGGAGCTCTGTCATTTGTGCCGACCGCACCAAAGCGGCCGGCATCCGGCGATCGTGTTGCCCGGGCCCCGCGGCCTGCTCGCCCATCTGCTCCCGCTCCCACTCTCCTTAATGTCTGCGCCTCCCTAGGCCACGTGCAGGGAAGCCTCCAAACTTAAACTAACAAGGGGAGGCCACAACGTTTGGCACGCGTATTTGCTGCAATCTTCGTACACTGCTCCATGAGAACAACAAAATGTGCAAGCAGAAGCTCGTACTGCTCAAGCGTTAATCTGAAAATCGCAAGATAATTTAGGTCGTCAAATACACTACTGCCCATTAAAATTGCTACACCATGACGAAATGCACATGATAATCGGGTATTCATTGGACAAATATATTACACTAGAACTGACACGTGACTACATTTCCACGCAATTTGGGTGCATAGATCCTGAGGAATCAGTACCCAGAACAATCACCTGTGGCCGTAATAACGGCCTCGATACGCCTGGGCATTGAGTCAAACAGAGCTTCGATGGCGTGTACAGGTACAGCTGCCCATGCAGCTTCAACACGATACCACAGTTCATCAACAGTAGTGACTGTCGACTGCTAGTGATACGAGGCCGTTGGCATCCAGCACGGCGTTCCGTATTACCCTCCTGAACCCACCGATTCCATATTCCGCTAACAGTCATTGGATCTCGACCGAAGCGAGCAGCAATGTCGCGATACGATAAACCGCAATCGCGATAGGCTACAATACGACCTTTATCGAAGTTGGAAACGTGATGGTACGGATTTCTCCTCCTTACATGAGGCATCACAACAACGTTTCACCAGACAACGGCGGTCGCTGTTAGTGTATGAGAAATCGGTTGGAAACTTTCCTCATGTCAGCACGTTGTAGGTGTCGCCACCGGCGCCTACCTTGTGTGAATGCTCTGAAAAGCTAATCATTTGCATATCATAGCATCATCTTCCCGTCGGTTAAATTTCGCGTCTGTAGCACGTTATTTCCGTGGTGTAGCAATTTTAATTGCCAGTACTGTAATATTCTTTTTACTTTATGATATTTCTGCTTTATACACTGAAGAGCCAAAGAAACTGGTATATTTCCCTAATATCGTGTAGGGCCCCTGCGAGCACGGAGAAGTACCGTAACGTGACGTGGCATGGACTCGACTAATATCTGAAGTAGTGCTGTAGCGTTCTGGCACCATGAATCCTGCAGGGCTGTCCGTAAGAGTACGAGTGGGTGGAGATCGCTTGTGAAGAGCACGTTGCAAGGCATCCCAGATACCCTCGGTAATATTCATGTCTGGGGGGGGGGGGGGGGTTTGGAGGCCAGCTGAAATGTTTAAACTCGGAAGAGTGTTCCTGGAGCCACTCTGTAGCAATCCTGGACGTTTGGGATGTCGCTTTGTCCACCTGGAATTGCCCAAGTCCGTCTGAATACACAATGGACATGAATGGATGCAAGTGGTCAGACAGGATGCTTGGTTACGTGTCACCTGTCAGATGTATCAGGGGTGCCATATCACTCCAACTGCACGCGCCCCACACCATTACAGAGCCTCCACCAGTTTGAATAGTCCCCTGCTGACATGCAGGGTCCATGCATTCATGAGTTTGTTTCCATACCCATTCACGTCCATCCACTTGGTACAATTTAAAAAGAGACTCGTCTGACCAGCAACATGTTTCCAGTCATCAACAGTCCAATGTCGTTCTTGACGGGCCCAGGCGAGGCGTAAAGCTTTATGTCGTGCAGTCATCAAGGGCACACGAGTAGGTCTTCGGCTCCGAAAGGCCATATCGATGATGTTTCGTTGAATGGTTCGCACGCTGACACTGGCTTAGCTTTGATATCTCCAACGATTTGCGGAAGGGTTGTAAGTCACTCACGTTGAACGATTCTCTTGAGTCGTCGTTGGTTCCGTTCTTGCAAGATCTTTTTCCGGCCACAGTGAAGTCGGAGTTGATATATATTATCAGGTTCCTGATATTCACCATACACTCGTGAAATGCTCGTACGGGAAAATCGCCACTTCATCCCTACCTCATCGCTGGTGCGCCGAGTGTAACACCACGTTCAAACTCACTTAAATCTTGATAACCTGCAATTGAAGCAGCTGTAACCGATCTAACAACCACGCCAGACACTCAGTGTCTTAAATAGGGGTTGCCGACCGAAGCGCTGTATTCTTCCTGTTTACATATCTCTGTATTTGAATGTGCATGCCTATACCAGTTTCTTTGGTGCTTCAGTGTATATATCACCTCTGTCTTGAATTCCTGTTGGATCGATTTGTGCTTTTTCTAGGTCGGGTTTGACTTTTCTGATCCGTGGTACTGTCGGCCTGTCCCCTTAAACATATTTCAGAATTCTGTTGGTGAATCTTGTTGGTGGTAGCCTGCTGATGTGCCCGTAGATCTTTAACCTTCTTTTTTAACATCTGCTGCTAGGTTTGACATCTTGTATGTGGCTTTCCTGTATTCACGGCCCAAGGATGACAGGAGGAGAGGGATACAGATTACCCTGTAGGAAATTCACAGAGAAGATGTCAAACCTAGCAGCACATGTTAGAAAAAGAAGGTTAAAGTTCTACGGGCACTTCAGCAGGCTACCACCAACAACAATCACAAACAGAATTCTGAAATATGTGCAAGGGGTCAAGTCAACAGTTCCATGGAACACACGAATTCAACTTGCCCAAGTAAATGTACAAATCAATGAAGACAGAAACATATACAGCGACAAGATACACAAGTGGTATGTTATGTCAGAGAATGAAGTCCTAAGCAAACCAGAGAGAAAGTGGACTGATGATAGAAAGACACTCCATGGAGGAAAATTGAGAGAATCGTGGAAGGTCAGACAGAATGCTCAAATGAGGAATAATGCTTTGCGCGGTCCTACAGGGTCCCAGCGCATATAATACATATAAGGTGTCCCAAAGAGCCGGCCGGAGCGGCCGAGCGTTTCTAGGCGCTACAGTCTGGAACCGCGCGACCGCTACGGATATTTTCGTCTGTCACCGGCAGCAGTTGGTCACATCTCACCATCGCTTGCCCACATACGAACTATTTTGTGGAACGCAGTTATGTACAGATGGAACTACCGATTACCATGACGCTAACGGTACGTGATATACAGTATATCGCATCTTGACTCGAGAACGACCGAGTAATGCCGAAGAGAGGCGGCAACCAACAGTGACATGGTCAGTGGTATGGCGTACAGTGTACCACGTACACCTTGACAAGGGGGAGCGCGCACTGTAGTATCAGGTAGTAAATGGGAAATATGTGGTTCGTTCCAGGTTACATACATTTCACATGACGGACACTCCACTGCGTCCACAGTGCAAAGTTTAGACACAGATGATCATCGCCTGATATGCGAGACTTCGGCGGCAGTGTGGTGTTTGGTGCAAAAAATGATCGCCTTCCTTCTCCTGGTGGTATCGCAGGCAATAGAACCACGGATACTAATTCTCCCAGAAATGACATATTTTGCCCGAACGAAGACCAACGTAGTGACTTGCATTCGAGGTCTGACTGTACTTACCTTTTGCGAGAGGGCGTTAAGAATGTGCTAGACTTTTGGGCCTTACTATAAGAACGCCACTCTGATTATGCAAAATCTGAGATGTCGAACATAAAAATGTTCAAAAGTGTGTGGAATCTTATGGGACTTAACTGCTAAGATCATCAGTCCCTAAGCTTACACACTACTTAACCTAAATTATCCGGAGGACAAACACACACACCCATGCCCGAGGGAGGAATCGAACCTCCGCCGGGACCAGCCGCACAGTCCATGACTGCAACATCTGAGACCGCTCGGCTAATCCCGCGCGGCTGTCGAACATATTACGCTAATTTTTTTAGGGAGTGCCTTGCTTGACCCCGCACCCAGTTGGGATGTACCGGGTAGAGAATGTGGTTATTGCACGTAATTATTCTGAACACGAAAGGACCAGGACACTGGAGAGGATCCACCACCATACGTGAAGACGTACCCGGCACCAACACGAGGTACAACGGTATCGGCGAGGAATGCGCTCACGAAGAGAGACGTGGTCCGTTATTGGTTTGTGCTGAACGAAGCAGTTTAGGTTTATTGCTGTTACACCAATGATGAAAAAAAAAGGCGAGGATCCCTGGTTTGAGTCCCATTCTAGAACACGGTTTTAATGTGCTAGGAAGTTTCAAATCAGTGCACACTCAAATACGGAGTGAAGTTTTGTTTTGGTGACTTCGAACCAACGTTTGTGGGGTGAGGTTATGAGAGGTCGAGTCGTTGTTTCGTGTAACGTTACTAATTTAAAAATGTGCCACCCTCCTAAAGAAAGGGAGCCACGTAGGAAAAAAACGTTATGTATTAGAGGGAATGCAGTTCTTTTCCCTTCTCCAAACTTGATTGCTTTCTGGTCAAACTACACTACTGGCCATTACAATTGTTACAAGATGACGTGCTACAGACGCGAAATTTAACTGACAGGAAGAAGATGCTGTGCTATGCAAATTATTAGCTTTTCAGAGCATTCACATAAGGTTGGCGCCGGTGGCGACACCTACAACGTGTTGACATGGGGAAAGTTTCCAACCGATTTCTTGTACACAAACAGCAGTTGACCGGCGTTGCCTGGTGAAACGTTGTCGCGATGCCTGGTGTAAGGATGAGAAATTCGTACCTTCATGTTTCCGACTTTGATAAAGGTCGGATTGTAGCCTATCGCGATTGCGGTTTATCGTATGGCGACATTGCTGCTCGCGTTGGTCGAGATCCAATGACTGTTAGCGGAATATGGAATCGGTGGGTTCAGGAGGGTAATATGTAACGCCGTGCTGGATCCCAACGGCCTCGTATCACTAGCAGTCGAGATGACAGGCATCTTATCCTCATGTCTATAACGGATCGTGTAGCCACGTCTCGATCCCTGAGTCAACAGATGGAGACGTTTGCAAGATAACAACCATCTGCACGAACAGTTCGACGACATTTGCAGCAGCGTGGACTATCAGCTCGGAGACGATGGCTGTGGCTACCCTTGACGCTGCATCACAGACTGGAGCGCATGCGATGGTGTACTCAACGACGAACCTGGGTGCACGAATGGCATAACATCATTTTTTCGGATGAATCCAGGTTCAGTTTACAGCATCTTGCTGGCCGCATCCGTGTTTCGCGACTTCGCGGTGAACGCACATTTGGAAGCGTGTATTTGTCATCGCCATACTGGCGTATAACCCGGCGTGTTGGTATGGGGTGCCATTGATTACACGTCTCGGTCACCTCTTGTTCGCATTGACGGCACTTTGAACAGTGGACGTTACATTTCAGATGTGTTACGACTCGTGGCTCTACCCTTCATTCGATCCCTGCGAAACCCTACATTTCAGCAGGATAATGCACAACGGCATGTTGCAGGTCCTGTACGGGCCTCTCTGGATACAGAAAATGTTCGACTGGTGCCCTGCTCAGCACATTTTGCAGATCTCTCACCAATTGAAAACGTCTGGTCGATGGTGGCCGAGCAACTGGCTCGTCACAATACGCCAGTCGGGTATCGTGTTGAAGCTGCATGGGCAGCTGTACCTGCACACGCCATCCAAGCTCTGTTTGACTCAATGCCCAGGCGTATCAAGGCCGTTATTACGGCCAGAGGTGATTGCTCTTGGTACTGATTTCTCAGGATCTATGCACCCAAATTGCGTGAAAATGTAATCACATGTCAGTTCTAG
The DNA here is from genome assembly GCF_021461385.2 of Schistocerca piceifrons. Taxonomy (NCBI): domain Eukaryota; kingdom Metazoa; phylum Arthropoda; class Insecta; order Orthoptera; family Acrididae; genus Schistocerca; species Schistocerca piceifrons. Next base: position 486,247,390 of record NC_060142.1, read on the forward strand.
TATAATATATTTGTCCAATAAATACCCGTATATCATCTGCATTTCTTCTTGGTGTAGCAATTTTAATGGCCAGTAGTGAATTCCTTATGTCAGCAAGACGAAATTTCATCATGTTGGTTAAAACACCTATCACAAACACTGGTTAAATTCTGTCACGGATGCATCGTCGTGATAGATTTGTGAATCTTCGCCATAGCTCCAAATAACTGCGATCTCGTGGACCACCGAGACTAATTTACGCTTCCTAACGCTTTCAGGGACTTCGCCTCTTTGGAATCTTCTCCAAAGCAGTTTTTTTCTCCGAAGCAGTTTTCCTTTCCTCTTTGACGCGGCCCCTAGGTACAGTTTCTTAAAAGAGTTTCGAAGGCGGAGTCCGCCTGATTATTGGGCTGGCGTATCTGAGAAGAAGCGAGCTTATTTCCGCCCGCTGTTGGCTCCTTAGCGTCTAACGTGGCGTGATTATCCTGCACACAAGGGCAGTGCAAAATCCTTTGACAGTGGATGTGCTCGTTTGAGAATGTTTCGCCAGCTCGGAGGAACTTATGTTCGTCGCAAACCGGCAACTGGCGTTGTCATCTTCCTTTCCGTTTGGACTAATAAGGTTTAGTATTTTCCATAGTGTATACTAACGTGTAAATGTAACCATTACGGTAGAGCGAAGTGTACAGAAGCTTGTACGGTTTTTCTCAATATATTCCTTTCTATGCTGCGCAGTTATAAATTGAGATACCTGAGCTGAACAGGAAACGAGTTTTTAACAACTTAGAGGCGCATATATTCAGTAGAAAATGGATGATTCCACGAATTCTTTGGACTCACTGAAGTCGTCATTTATATCTATATTTGCACTAATGTTCTATATGATTTGTAGAAGATGTACTACAGTTTCTGTTTTCTGCATGTGTAACGAAATGTGTACGGTCCGCTTCCTGCTTTATTTCAATAACGGACAAGCATAATACGCGCCTTCATTTGTTTGTTGTGTTCCATTCAATTTCTTAACTTGCACTATTCATTAGTCACGACATTTCTTAATTTATGAGCTGCATCACAGGTAGAAGTCTAACACAGATAAATATAGTTCTCAACCAATATCACGTTTGTATAGAAGTTAGCGAGACACAATGAAACAGAAAAACTTTGATCTGATCTGAATGATTTAGACAGATACGAGCGACGTGATTGCACATGACTAAAGACCAGCCATGCGTAGCCAACCTATAATAAAAACCAAAATAAAAGTTTATATGGGCCTCAATCCACCACAATTTTTCCGATTTTCCTCCTCTTTGATGGCTTGTGTGTCTGTTTCTCTACAAATATTCAAGCAGCTTCTCATTCATGCTAAACAGACACGATACTAGGTTATCGTTCTATCAGCGACGTATCGGCAGCAAAGGGCGCAAGTGTATTCTACATCTACATCTATACTCCGCGAGCCACCTTACGGTGTGTGGCGGAGGGTACTTATTGTACCACTATCTGATCCCCCCTTCCCTGTTCCATTCACGAATTGTGCGTGGGAAGAACGACTGCTTGCAAGTCTCCGTATTTGCTCTAATTTCTCGGATCTTTTCGTTGTGATCATTACGCGAGATATATGTGGGCGGTAGTAATATGTTGCCCATCTCTTCCCGGAATGTGCTCTCTCGTAATTTCGATAATAAACCTCTCCGTATTGCGTAACGCCTTTCTTGAAGTGTCCGCCACTGGAGCTTGTTCAGCATCTCCGTAACGCTCTCGCGCTGACTAAATGTCCCCATGACGAATCGCGCTGCTTTTCGCTGGATCATGTCTATCTCTTCTATTAATCCAACCTGGTAAGGGTCCCATACTGATGAGCAATACTCAAGAATCGGACAAACAAGCGTTTTGTAAGCTACTTCTTTCGTCGATGAGTCACATTTTCTTAGAATTCTTCCTATGAATCTCAACCTGGCGCCTGCTTTTCCCACTATTTGTTTTATGTGATCATTCCACTTCAGATCGCTCCGGATAATAACTCCTAAGTATTTTACGGTCGTTACCGCTTCCAATGATTTACCACCTATGGCATAATCGTACTGGAATGGATTTCTGCCCCTATGTATGCGCATTATATTACATTTATCTACGTTTAGGGAAAGCTGCCAGCTGTCGCACCATGCATTAATCCTCTGCAGGTCCTCCTGGAGTACGTACGAGTCTTCTGATGTTGCTACTTTCTTGTAGACAACCGTGTCATCTGCAAATAGCCTCACGGAGCTACCGATGTTGTCAACTAAGTCATTTATGTATATTGTAAACAATAAAGGTCCTATCACGCTTCCCTGCGGTACTCCAGAAATTACCTCTACATCTGCAGATTTTGAACCGTTAAGAATGACATGTTGTGTTCTTTCTTCTAGGAAATCCTGAATCCAATCACAAACCTGGTCCGATATTCCGTAAGCTCGTATTTTTTTCACTAAACGTAAGTGCGGAACCGTATCAAATGCCTTCCTGAAGTCCAGGAATACGGCATCAATCTGCTCGCCAGTGTCTACGGCACTGTGAATTTCTTGGGCAAATAGGGCGAGCTGAGTTTCACATGATCTCTGTTTGCGGAATCCATGTTGGTTATGATGAAGGAGATTTGTATTATCTAAGAACGTCATAATACGAGAACACAAAACATGTTCCATTATTCTACAACAGATTGACGTAAGCGAAATAGGCCTATAATTATTCGCATCTGATTTATGACCCTTCTTGAAAATGGGAACGACCTGCGCTTTCTTCCAGTCGCTAGGTACTTTACGTTCTTCCAGCGATCTACGATAAATTGCTGATAGAAAGGGGGCAAGTTCTTTAGCATAATCACTGTAGAATCTTAAGGGTATCTCGTCTGGTCCGGATGCTTTTCCGCTACTAAGTGATAGCAGTTGTTTTTCAATTCCGATATCGTTTATTTCAATATTTTCCATTTTGGCGTCCGTGCGACGGCTGAAGTCAGGGACCGTGTTACGATTTTCCGCAGTGAAACAGTTTCGGAACACTGAATTCAGTATTTCTGCCTTTCTTCGGTCGTCCTCTGTTTCGGTGCCATCGTGGTCAACGAGTGACTGAATAGGGGATTTAGATCCGCTTACCGATTTTACATATGACCAAAACTTTTTAGGGTTCTTGTTTAGATTGTTTGCCAATGTTTTATGTTCGAATTCGTTGAATGCTTCTCTCATTGCTCTCTTTACGCTCTTTTTCGCTTCGTTCAGCTTTTCCTTATCAGCTATGATTCGACTACTCTTAAACCTATGATGAAGCTTTCTTTGTTTCCGTAGTACCTTTCGTACATGATTGTTATACCACGATGGATCTTTCCCCTCGCTTTGGACCTTAGTCGGTACGAACTTATCTAAGGCGTACTGGACGATGTTCCTGAATTTTTTCCATTTTTTGTTCCACATCCTCTTCCTCAGAAATGAACGTTTGATGGTGGTCACTCAGATATTCTGCGATTTGTGCCCTATCACTCTTGTTAAGCAAATATATTTTCCTTCCTTTCTTGGCATTTCTTATTACACTTGTAGTCATTGATGCAACCACTGACTTATGATCACTGATACCCTCTTCTACATTCACGGAGTCGAAAAGTTCCGGTCTATTTGCTGCTATGAGGTCTAAAACGTTAGCTTCACGAGTTGGTTCTCTAACTATCTGCTCGAAGTAATTCTCGGACAAGGCAGTCAGGATAATGTCACAAGAGTCTCTGTCCCTGGCTCCAGTTCTGATTGTGTGACTATCCCATTCTATACCTGGTAGATTGAAGTCTCCCCCTATTACTATAGTATGATCACGAAACTTCTTCACGACGTTCTGCAGGTTCTCTCTGAGGCGCTCAACTACTACGGTTGCTGATGCAGGTGGTCTATAGAAGCATCCGACTATCATATCTGACCCACCTTTTCACATTCGCATTCGCTAATAACTTCACTGGATATTATTGAATTCTTTACTGCTATAAATACTCCTCCACCATTGGCGTTTATCCTATCCTTGCGGTATATATTCCATTCTGTGTCTAGGATTTCGTTACTGTTCACTTCCGGTTTTAACCAACTTTCCGTTCCTAATACTATATGCGCACTATTTCCTTCAATAAGAGATACTAATTCAGGAACCTTGCCCTGGATACTCCTGCAGTTTACCAATATTACGTTGACTTTTCCTGTTTTTGGTCTCTGAGGACCGACGTTCTTTATCAACGATGATAATGTCCTCTCTGGTAAGCCGTCAGGTATTTTATCGTTTCGCCCAAGGGGGGGGGGGGGGGTCCCTCTAACCTAAAAAACCCCCGTGTGCACGCCACACGTACTCTGCTACCCTAGTAGCTGCTTCCGGTGTGTAGTGCGCGCCTGACCTGTCTAGGGGGGCCCTACAGTTCTCCACCCAATAACGGAGGTCGATGAATTTGCAACCATTATAGTCGCAGAGTCGTCTGAGCCTCTGGTTTAGACCCTCCACACGGCTCCAAACCAGAGGACCGCGATCGACTCTGGGCACTATGCTGCAGATATTAAGCTCAGCTTGCACTCCGCGTGCGATGCTGGTTGTCTTCACCAAATCAGCCAGCCGCCGGAAGGAACCAAGGATGGCCTCAGAACCCAAGCGGCAGGCGTCATTCGTTCCGACATGTGCTACTATCTGCAGCCGGTCACACCCAGTGCGTTCAATAGCTGCCGGAAGGGCCTCCTCCACATTACGGACGAGACCCCCCGGCAAGCACACCGAGTGCACACTGGCATTCTTCCCCGACCTACCCGCTATTTTCCTAAGGGGCTCCATAACCCGCCTAACGTTGGAGCTCCCTATAACTAATAGGCCCGCCCTCTGTGACTGTCGGGACCTTGCCGGAGAATCGGCCACTGGCCCAACAGGCGAGGCATCCTGTGGTGGCTCGGAAACGATGTCATCACCACTAGGAAGCACCCCGTACCTGTTGGAAAGGGGTAAGGCAGCTGCCACGCGGCCAGATCCCACCTTCGCCTTTCGGCCAGGCACGCGCGAGCCCACCACTGTCCGCCATTCACCCTGGAGTGATGGCTGACCGGTAAGATGCTCACTGCCGGAAGACGCAGCGACATCAGGGGTTCCATGTGATTCCAAGGCCACCGAAGTAGGCATAGGTCTCACCACAGTTGCCCCAACGCCACTTCGAGCCGACGCCTGCGCCTCGAGCTCGATGAGCCTAACAGACAAAGCCTCCACCTGCCCCCGAAGAGTGGCCAATTCTCCTTGCGTCCGCTCACAACAACCACAGTCCCTACACATGACTATGTTTACCCTACTCTATACGGTGACAAATTCCCAAGATAATCTTCTGATGAGCTACTCTGATAATCAAGAAACACTCACTGAAATACGAGACGCGAAAACTACGCTAGGTTTTCCCAGAAAAACTATTTAAAAGCTAAGCGCAGCAAATAAGTACAAAAACGCTTTATACAAACAGTACTCGCTGCTGCTGGTGCTCTCGCTCTGGCTGTCACAAGACAACTGCTGATTCAAGTGACTAGTGGCTAACGGCCGCGAAACAAACAAAAGACGGTTTTAGGGCGCTTTCTGTTCTAAACGATCAAGAAAACACTAAGAAATCTAACACGAAAACTACGTAAAGTTTTAACAAGAACTGTTAGTTACTATGCAGAGCAGATAAACACAAATAGAATCCCTTCCTTAGTGGAAGGTCGTAAACAAAATGCAAAATAAACGCTTTATACAAACAGTACTCGCTGCTGCTGCTGGTGCTCTCGCTCTGGCTGTCACAAGACAACTGCTGATTCAAGTGACTAGTGGCTAACGGCCGCGAAACAAACAAAAGACGGTTTTAGGGCGCTTTCTGTTCTAAACGATCAAGAAAACACTAAGAAATCTAACACGAAAACTACGTAAAGTTTTATCAAGAACTGTTAGTTACTATGCAGAGCAGATAAACACAAATAGAATCCCTTCCTTAGTGGAAGGTCGTAAACAAAATGCAAAATAAACGCTTTATACAAACAGTACTCGCTGCTGCTGGTGCTCTCGCTCTGGCTGTCACAAGACACTCTGATCGTAGCCTCTCAGAAAACACATGACACATCTTGAGTCAGGCGTGTTACTGTGGTTTATAAAATATTAGGCGTTTCTTTACATTATCCATTATGTGCAGTTTTTCTTCTTGTTAGGAACCAGATAAATCGCCATAGGCAAACATTCTGATTTGGAGTTGCGCCCAGATTTGTTCGCCTTTCACTCCCTGACGTTGCCATTTTCCATTTCCCTCCTTCTGTTCCGTCTTTCTCCCCTACATACCCCTTCCTGGCGCTTGCCCCACCCTCATCTTTTTTGCCTCCTCTACACGCGGCACGTAATTCTGAATTCCATTACGAGTTATTGCTGTTTCGGTTCGCGACAGTTGTAAACTCCAAGAAATTAAGAATCTTTCCGGCCAGTTGGACAGGCGCGTGCTGATACTATTTGCGTCTGGCAGCTACGGCACAAACGTTTCTTCTGCCGATTTTTCTGTCTTATTTGCTGCAGCGAATGGTAGTTCCAGTTAAATGGCTTCTGACATGACGTAAATATGCAAGTAACTACAATGTTACTCTGATTTCACACTCCACCGTGTCTAATCGAAGGAAAATCATCTACTTTCTTTTCTTGAATTAACCGCTTCTTTAAGCATGGACTCACCCTTTCGGGGAATTTTTCTCAATAGACGACTAGAGCACAGGACTCTTGAGCGCACAAATTTTGTTCATGACCACATGAATTCTCTAGCATGCCTATAATCGTCTTACGTATTCAGGTTGAGCATCAACACACAGAACGACTCAAACAAGAGTAGCAGTTATTTGTAGATATCAAACAAATGTGTCACTGTGTTCCTTGAAGTTTTCCCGGCGGATCGAATATTCCATAATCTTTCGGGCGAGCATCCCCGATATTACTGATTATTGTTCCGATACTTCGGTTGACAACGTTTCAGCCATTTTCAACGTGAGACGGTATGTAAGATTTATTTTACACAATACTGTTGAATAACCGCCATGCGCGATTACTCAACTGTGTTGTATAACGTGATTTAAAAATGCTGCAAGCGACTCACCTTGAGAATGACTTAAAGGTTGTCAGCCGAAATATCGGAGCAACAATTAATAATATCGCGGATGCTCGCTCGAAAGATGATGGAACTGTGTCATTGTTATCGATTTGGTGTCACATTCAGACGATCGCTGACGTTCACTTTAGTCTCGAATGAGTGACAAATTTCTTAGAGCAACTTTATAAAGCAGTAGCGGCTATGAATTTAACCGGAAGAGTGGTGAAACAGCACATACAGTCTCGCGAAGGAGAATGCAGGCACTTTCCGAATAACCGAAAGAAATTACTTTGATCTATGCACGAGATGGGCTGCCCAGTTCACCGCAGTTGCCGTGACTTGCTGCCCATCAGCCTATTCTGTACAACAATACTCGCTACATGGGTCACGTGCGTGTCAGCGAGGTTCGGAAGACAGTAGTAACATAATGCGGCTGTTGTACCGTTTGTTATGCATGCTCTGTTTCTGCTTCGGTGCTGTTAAAGAAGAAGAAGAGACACATCCCTCCATCGATGTGGAATGAAGTCTGTAGCACGTTCTCACCTTCCTTGTACATCTGTGGACCACTTTTTGTGATTATATAGCTTCATTACAAAGGTATTCAGTGACTAGCCTCTGACGGCAATCAAATCAAACTATAGTGTCATCGTAGGCGAGCCAGACACCAGGGATTACATTGTCAGAATCTGAGCTTTAATGGTGTGGAAGCCTATCGTAAACGGTTTGGCTGGCTTCCAGGTGTCACTCAGTGTGTACTGAAATCGCATATTCGTACAGAGTAGGTTGCTGTTTCTCTAAAGCAACTTTAAAACTGTACACTTTAGCGTTATAACAAACGTCCTACGAGGCAAGAATGTCATTCAACTGCCACGGATAATTGATCATGCCACTTCTGCCGCACTGACGTCATAGAATTACTCCGTTTAATATTTGGGTTCAGAAACGAAGGCTGCGTGTACGATTACCTAATTTGTGGGCTGTGCAGTGCTTATTTCAATGAGTGCCACGCGTTTTTCTTAACACGCAATACGTCTTTAATTCATTATGTCTTTGTATGTCGTAGCTAGCTGAAGATAATGACATTTTCGCAAGTTGTGAACTGTTCCGCAATATGTAATTTTTCTTATTTTGTATTTTATTGTAATGTGGTACTCAAGCTATTATTAGCTGTGTGCTCTGTGTAACACCTCCGCGAATGCGGTTCGTTGTTTTCTTTTTTTCTCTCTTTATTAAAAAACTGGTGTATGTGATGTTCATGCATTCGCCAGATAATGGTTTGGTCGCTGTGGCATGATTAATAGTTTCTGATCGGTCCATTAATGAATCACTTAACAACACAATTTTTTCCTTTTTTGTCAACAAATTTTCTTGACTGTCATGTAACACGAGTGTTTCTTTTTCAGGTAAGTTTAAAACGATCAGTCTCTCATTGGCGTCATGGACGAAAGCAAGGTAAGACAAGCATGAAAAATGTAATAACCACACTAGGGTAGTTGTACTGCTTATTAATAAGAAGGAGTTCTAAGACGGCGATAATTGCGGACTTGCTAATATTAATGATTTTCACTCCACGGGATCTCTGAATTAGCATTATTGAGTATTGTGTTGCCGTTTCATTCCATCTTGTCTGCAACGCTACGACGTCTTTATAACAGGGCGACACCCCTTCTTCACTGCAAAGATCTAGAATAAATGTTTGTGTTCCATCAGCGAAGTGAGTGCTGTAGCGCTTTCCGATACCCCAACGAACGAATTTCGATGTTCTTTGAAACTCTTTTGTCTTTAGTGTTCATTGATTAACCACGACAAGATATTCCTTTGATCTTTTGTATTTGCCCATAGGAGGTAACGCCGAAATTCTACGAATTAAAGCAGAAACAGCAAAACTGTAAAGTCTTTCACAGAAGGATTTCACAGCGACTTCCTTTGTGTGGGTCTCGTGCTTTCATGTGCAAATCACGCACATAAGGAAAGTATCCTCATTGACGCATTTAGGATACGGTGCAGCACTATTGTGAAACGTTGTATCCTTGTGTAGGCGCTGCGAGCAACCACTCTGTTGACGCTATCGTTCAGGTGATATACTGAGTATTTGCCGTTGTTCATTCCATAGCGAGGAACAGTGGTTGCAAGTAGTAAAAGTTGAGGTTCCTTTCATTACAAGTCGTTGTATAGTGTCTGAACATTGGCTTATTATTAATGAGCAAGTTTACAGGAACCCCGTGGAATTTTAAAACCATTTTATTTCTTTATGAAACTAAATTTCGACTATTGTTCACCAGGCCGTGTAATCGTTAACGTACACCTACTTACATAATCTCCGATGTACCACCACCTCTATTTATTTGCAGTTCAGGCAGAACTCGTCGCTTTTAATCCATAATTAAGGTCCTAGCGAGCCCAACGCTTAACAATTTTTAACAACACAAAACGGGGAGTGGGGAAAACACATTTCCTATCACTGAATTTATTCCATGACACAACATCGCTTTCTGGCAAAAATAATTACTTTATTATGAATTCAAATTTCAGCCACACTCTATGCCAAATCAGCCTTGGTATTGCTTGTAATTAAAATTTGAATGGAGACAACGATTACAGAGGAAACAATAGAATAAATCTGTTTTCATGTTTATATTTAAAAACGAGACCGAGAACCAGAGATTAAACATACTTAAAAAAAAAAGAATCAAGATTATTAAATTTCTGTGTTTAGTATAGAAAAAGACTAACAACATACACACAAGTAATAAGGCAGTGGCAACCGGTTCCAACAGGAAGTTAATAAAATGGTTCAAATGGCTCTGAGCACTATGGGACTCAACTGCTGAGGTCATTAGTCCCCTAGAACTTAGAACTAGTTAAACCTAACTAACCTAAGGACATCACAAACATCCATGCCCGAGGCAGGATTCGAACCTGCGACCGTAGCGGCCTCGCGGTTCCAGGCTGCAGCGCCTTTAACCGCACGGCCACTTCGGCCGGCAGGAAGTTAATAGTTTGGGACAGTAAGGAGCGAGTGTAAAATCGACTAAATTCAAACTTTTCTGAAATTATACATTAAATGAAAAAATAGGCTCTTCGCACCATATTACTTGATTTTTTTCTGCGAGATTTGGACACAATAAGACGCGCGTTCTTGTCACACGCAAAACAGACTCCAGAATTTCGTAATATTGCATTCTTAGAACTTAAGGCACTCGTTATTAGAACAGATGTTTATAACAGTTGACTTTCAGGTCTGTGTGTTATTTACTGACAAGACTTCTTATCAGAGTAAAGTAATTTCAAGCAGCAAGACCTGGTGCATGTGAAAATATGGGTATCTTTACGCAACTGCAACGAGATACCAACAAGCGACATCTGCAGAAGAGAGTAGGATTTCATTATACATGATCATCTCTTTGAACTTTTTCCTTTGATTAATGTGCTCTGTCCAGAAAATTACGTTGTATTTGTATTTGTTACCAGAATGGTTGGCAAATACGTCACGGAAAGAGAACAGTCACGGCCTATGTATGCCTGCTCGCCTTGAGACTGGACATCTAGTTAATGTTTATATCCACAGTCCTTGCATTGACAGGAAATGGACGACCAACCGTAAGTCGACTCTGTCGACCGCCCTTGAGATTCCGTAACGTGGTGACCAAGATGTATCGCCTGATGTTTAGGACCCCAACAATCTGCGTAGTGTGTTGATGGGCAACATTGTTGGAACTGCAATAATTATTTGTGGCAATGTGTGTTAGACGGTCTTTAAGAAACATCTCTTCATCTCCACTTTTAATCCCAACCATTGCAGAGCAACTTTTTATTTTATTCGTTTATGCATTTATTTTATCTGACAAGTTTACGGTCTTCTGGTCCTCTCTTACGTGTACCAAGATTTCCTTAGTAATTAGTATCAGCATTCGCGCTATCGACAGGGCATTAAATTGTGATATCTCTAAACTAACATTGCAATATATCAAGTACATGAGCAACACATACTTCTACTACACTACTACTACTGCTGTTTACTCCTATTTACTACCACCACCACAACCACCACCACCACTACCACCACCACAAACAATGACGATAACATGCAGTGAATATATGATGTTTCGCTGTTATCAGTCAATTTAACACTACCTTAAGTAATCTCCTCATTTTTTTTTTAATTTGAGTAACGACCTCTTAACACAAATGTATTGCAGCAGGATGGACTGAATCAAAACCGGAAAAGAAATTGAGTGCTCTGGGGAAGAGCGAGAAATAATACAGTAATAGAGTAAGGTCAACAGATCAGATGGAGGAAAAATGCGGAAATGGATATGGCTGCGAGAAACACGTATAGAATTGCCACTATGACAGGAATGCTGGTTCACTTCAGAAGTCTTACAGCTGAACTGGAGAAAAAGACAGAAAAAACTGTTTCGCATAGGTGTAGCCAGGTTGTAAGGTTGCAGTTAGTATTAGATGCTGTATTTCAATCGTCGAATGTTGACAGGTGTTTGATATCCGAGATTAGTCGCTTCTAGTAAATATTTAACGGTACCTTAACTAATACAAATAGACCTTCAAGAGGAACATGGATTACTATTAGGTTTTGCTGACAATTATTTTTGCAGTATCATCAATAATGGATCAAGATATAAAGCAGCAGCCACTGTTTCCAAACTTCACCGATAGATTACGAACCCAGCAAATGGTGATACTGTGTCTTAACACACAAAGAAAGCCACGCAGTGCTAATCACGGATTTTAGTCGAGGCACCTCTTTGAAGCCGGAGTACAGCAAGGCAGGCTATTCCCTTGGAATTTCATCCCCAGCCCTCACCCCCGCGCCGCTGCATCGCATCCCTGGCCGCCACCTGATGTTGTCGGAAGGAACATATCGGTATTTTGCCGACTTCCGCGCAGGAGCTGACTGGAAGCTTTATCGACTGTTTCGTCGGCGGCTACACGGACGCCTAACACAGTTACTGAGGCTCACGCCTGCTCCGCGCTACAACCGAGCTGTGGCGACGCCGAGTAAATACGATTGCCCTCTAGATTCGACGAACACGTTCACGCCGGTCTGCACCTCACACGTTTACCAAAGTATACACTGATCCTCCGTATTCCTCGTCTTTGTGCTTACGTAGTTTGTGCTGATAAACATGTGACTCATAGCTGGGGCACTAACGTGGCTCACACAAAATTAACATTACAATAGTAGGAATTTCAAAAAAAAGTGAGTTTACTTATAACAGACAAGAAGTACTTATGAATAAACGAGGCGAACTGGAAAGAGTGGCAGCAAAGCCGTGTTTAGCCAGAAAAATAGATGTAATTATAGATACACACTATTACACTACTGGCCATTAAAATTGCTACACCAAGAAGAAATGCAGATGATAAACGGGTATTGATTGGACAAATATATTATACTAAAACTGACATGTGATTACATTTACACGCAATTTGGGTGCATAGATCCTGAGAAAAAAAATGGCTCTGAGCAATATGGGACTCAACTTTTGAGGTCATTAGTCCCCTAGAACTTAGAACTAGTTAAACCTAACTAACCTAAGGACATCACACACTTCCATGCTCGAGGCAGGATTCGAACCATTTCAACCGTAGCGGTCTCGCGGTTCCAGACTGCAGCGCCTAGAACCGCACGGCCACTTCGGCCGGCAGATCCTGAGAAATCACTACCCAGAACAAACACCTCTGGCCGTAATAACGGCCTTGATACGCCTGGGCATTGAGTCAAACAGTGCTTCGATAGCGTGTACAGGTACAACTGCCCATGCAGCTTCAACACGATACCACAGTTCATCATGAGTAGTGACTGGCGTATTGTGACGAGCCTGTTGCTCTGCCACCATTGACCAGAGTTTTCAATTGTTGAGACATCTAGAGAATGTGCTGGCCAGGGCAGCAGTCGAACATTCTCTGTATCTAGAAAGGCCCGTACAGGACCTGCAACATGCGGTCGTGCATTATCCTGCTGAAATGTAGGGTTTCGCGGGGATCGAATGAAGGGTAGGGCCACGAGTCGTGAAATGTAACGTCCACTGTTCAAAGTGCCGTCAATGCGAACAAGAGGTGACAGAGACGTGTAGCCAATGGCCCCCCATAACATCACGCCGGGTGATACGCTAGGATGGCGATGACGAATACACGCTTCCATTGTGCGTTCACCGCGATGTCGCCAAACACGGATGCGATCATCATGCTGCTGCAAACAGAACCTGGATTCATCCGAAAAAATGACGTTTCGCCATTCGTGCACCCAGGTTCGTAGTTGAATATATCATCGCAGGCGCTACTGTCTCGGTAACCGTAGCCGTGGTCTCCGAGCTGATAGTCCATGCTGCTACAAATGTTGTCGAACTGTTCGTGCAGATGGTTGTCGTCTTGCAAACGTCCCCATCTCTTGACTCAGGGATCGAGACGTGGCTGCACGATCCGTTACAGCCATGCGGATAAGATGTCTGTCATCTCGACTGCTAGTGATCCGAGGCCGTTGGGATCCAGCACGGCGTTCCGTATTACCCTCCTGAACCCACCGATTCCATATTCTGATAACAGTAATTGGATCTCGACCAACGCGAGCAGCAATGTCGCGATACGATAAACCGCAATCGCGATAGGCTACAATCCGACTTTGATAAAAGTCCGAAACGTGATGGTACGCATTTCTCCTCCTTACACGAGGCATCACAACAACGTTTCACCAGGCATCGCCGGTCAAATGCTGTTTGTGTATGAGAAATCGGTTGGAAACTTTCCTCATGTCAGCACGTTGTAGGTGTCGCCATCGGCGCCAACCTTGTGTGAATGCTCTGAAAAGCTGATCATTTGCATATCACAGCATCTTCTTCCTGTCGGTTAAATTTCGCGTCTGTAGCAATTTTAATGGCCAGTAGTGTAGGAATGTCAGAAAAAAGTGAATGTACTCATAACAAAACAAGAAGTACTTATTAATAAACAAGGAGAGGTGGAAAGAGTGGCAGCAAGGCATGGTTCAGCCAGAAAAATAGAGGTAATTATAGATACACAATATTCTTTTATGGATGGAGCATTTTCACATGCTTTGCACCTAGAGAGAGCTAAATGTCGTCAGTACATCCTTTCTATTTTAATATTGCTTGGGATGTAGCTTAAGACATATGGACGGATCTGACGGATGCTGATGTTCTACACAGTCAAGACTTCATTGGATCCACATGGCAGATTCACCCAATTAGACCGCCTGCGAAATGCCGGACAGGATCCACATCGTCTTTGTTGTGGAGGTACGGGCGGCATATGGCCCACTTTCTCCGAGTAGCACCGCCGAATATTGTACCATAGGTCGTCCTACTTTTCACGCACGATACCTACCACCGTCGTACGAAAGCCAAAGACGTCGCTTGGATCAAAGGACACGCAATTCATTACCTATTTCGGAATGATGCCAAAGACGACTTGGACTTCTGGAATTACTTGTAACAAAGGCATACCAAAATTGTCCGCAACCCAAAGCATCAGCAGTTCCCTAGACAGTGCTTTCCACGAACCTCGGTGCAGCTCGAACTTTCCGGGTAGGAGACGACACCCCTAGACGAACTGAATTCTTCCATCCTGCAGAACCACACTCTGTGGAACCAATACATCTTTCCATGAAGACGCACCTGATGGTTCCAGCGACGGATACGCGACGCGGCAGGGATCGCTAAGAGCGCTAGCTTCTCTGCCCCACTGGAGAAACTTTCATTGTTCGTTTCTTATTCTTTCCTATTCATTATCAACTTACTTAGGTTGTATCCGTTGAAAACAAAAATCTTCTTTCTCTGCATTTTCAATAGGCTTTACCCTTCCTACGTTCCCGAAGTCAGTCTCGGCAATTGGGGTTTGGGGGGCCACTGTGGCCAGGCCTCGAGATCGGAGCCCTGCCCCCTCTGTTCGTTCCAGAGTGCACGCCCGATTTTTTCCCCATACTTCCCTAAACCGACGTTTTACTCGAGCCTAATGAGCACATCACCAAAAGAATGAGAAACTTTCCTTTTCGCCCTTCCTTCCAGCATTCCATCCGACTACAAGATATTTTTCGATATGCTACTTATAGAACGCTGTCAAAACCTACATACCTATGGTCGAGTCCATACCAGCGAAGTCATTTAGTGGGCGATGAGAGTTCATGCTGTGAAGTGCTTGCTCTTTGGGTATATGCTAGACCATAAATCCAAAGGTGCGGTATCCGATCCGCTGTCGTTCCAAGGTTTTTTTGTTTCGCACTTACCGCTTCTTTCTCCAATTAATTTTAATGTGAAAAGTGTTGAGTTGTAGCCTAGATCGGAGCTCACGCTAAACTCTAGATGCCCCTGCAACTGCCTGATAGGTCACTTCAATAATCGTAGAAAGTAAATGCGTGCCACCTCAAACAAGATCATCCCTAGTAAAGTACTGCAGTGTTCAAACGAGCACGCCGTCTGAAGAGAGCTTCGCCTTTAGAGAATTATTGTCAGCAGATTTTAAAGCTTAGGCCGCAAACATTTTTACACTATTTACATGTCACAGATAAGAATAATTTCGAGTTAGAGATAGTGTTTGTACGTTCTTCAGTATTGAGCCATTATTCGTGAAACATGCGCAAAGCTATCTCAGAATCAGGGTGCACTGGGGGTGATACACACTGACGGAAATAAAAATTGCAGCACCAAGAAGAAGTTGTGGGATATGAACCAAAGTTGGTAGGCATGTTTCTACATCTGAAACATGATGTCTATTCAAATTTCTCGCCAGTCGCGTAAGTTTGGCACTAGTAACGCCACTATGAGGATTCGAATCAGGTTTTCTTTAAATACTCTCTGTAACGGTCTAGAGCTTTAGTTACCTTTGAAATTGGACGTGGTGCTTGATGTAATGGAGATTGCCTTTAAGGCGACAAAGACGCCATTATGAACACCTCACTCAGTTTGGACAAATGTAATGTATTGCGAATACATAGAAAGAAGGATCCTTTATTGTATGATTATATGATAGTGGAACAAACACTGGTAGCAGTTACTTCTGTAAAATATCCGGGAGTATGCGTGCGGAACGATTTGAAGTGGAATGATCATATAAAATTAATTGTTGGTAAGGCGGGTACCAGGTTGAGATTCATTGGGAGAGTGCTTAGAAAATGTAGTCCATCAACAAAGGAGGTGGCTTACAAAACACTCGTTCGACCTATACCTGAGTATTGCTCATCAGTGTGGGATCCGTACCAGATCGGTCTGACGGAGGAGATAGAGAAGATCCAAAGAAGAGCGGCGCGTTTCGTCACAGGGTTATTTAGTAAACGTGATAGCGTTACGGAGATGTTTAATAAACTCAAGTGGCAGACTCTGCAAGAGAGGCGCTCTGCATCGCGGTGTAGCTTGCTCACCAGGTTTCGAGAGGGTGCGTTTCTGGATGAGGTATCGAATATATTGCTTCCCCCTACTTATACCTCCCGAGGAGATCACGAATGTAAAATTAGAGAGATTAGAGCGCGCACGGAGGCTTTCAGACAGTCGTTCTTCCCGCGAACCATATGCGACTGGAACAGGAAAGGGAGGTAATGACAGTGGCACGTAAAGTGCCCTCCGCCACACACCGTTGGGTGGCTTGCGGAGTATAAATGTAGATGTAGATGTAGATGTAGGCGTGTAATAAGCCACGCTTGCATTTCTTTTACTCCAAACTACCGATATATTCGACTTCAGTTGTGCCAAGCGAGAGCTCACTGGAGAGCAAGGTGTTTTCTGTTGATAGCTGGTTCTGCCTCGGTGCCAGTGATGGCTGGTGGTGAGGAGGAGGTCAGTTGAGGGCCTGTAGCCAACGTGTCTGTGTGCTAGACTCGTTGGATCTACATCTCGATTTATGATGTGGAGTGCAATTTCATACAGTGGCAGGAACACTCTCATGATCATCCTACACACCCAGACTGCAAATTGTACGTTAGATTGATGATTCGACCTGTCGTGCTACGACACATGAACAGCATTCCAGGGGGTGTTTTCCAACAGAATAACCTTCGCCCACATACCTGTGTTGTAACCAAACATGCTCTACAATGGTGTCGACATGATATTTTTCACCTCTCGGTCACCGAACCTGTCCCCAGTTGTGCACATACGGGACGTAATCGGACGACGACTTCAGCGTCATCCACAACCAGCACTGACCGTCCCTATATTGACCTTCCAAGTGCAACAGGCATGGAATTCCATCCCACAAACTGAAATCCGCCTCCTGCACATCACAATGCATGCACGTTTGCATGTTTTCATTCAACATTCTGGCGGTCACGCCAGTTATTAATGTACCAGACTTCCACATTTGCTATGGCGTATATCGCGCTTGCATTAACTTGTGATCTTCCAGTTTTAATCACTTACGTATGCTACCTAGAGAAATGTATTGCCCGAAGTTTCATTACTCTACATTAAATACTTTTTGGCGCAGTGATTTTTTTCCATTATACACACATAAAAAAAGTTTTGCGTCACTCCGGTTCCTAGAACTCCTGAAGATAGATGTTGACTGTGGAAATTGTATCACAAACACAGTCCCTTTGGCTGTTCAGAAATGTCTCTAAAGCCGCCCAAAGATGTAAAAAACAATGCATGAGCAGCGCCTATTACAGGGACGCGGTCCGACAGCCGATCAGTGCCAGTCATTCCACCAGGAAGGAGATACACGGCTCGTGTTGTCTGTAGTTCAACCATGCCTAGACGGTGATTGCCGCGGTTCGATCGCGTCCGGATTGTTTCTTTGTGGCAGGAAGGGCTCTCAACAAGGGAAGTGACAAAGTGCGTAGGAGTGAACCGAAGTGATGTTCGGGCGTGGAGGAGGTACAGAGAGACAGGAACTGTTGATGACATGCCTCGCTCACGCCGCCCTAGGGCTACTACTGCAGTGGATGACCGCTACGTACGGATTATGGCTCGGAGGAACCTTGACAGCAACGTCACCATGTTGAATAATGCTTTTCGTGCAGCCACAAGACGTCGTGTTACGACTCAAACAGTGCGCAGTAGGCTGCATGTTGCGCAAATACATTCCCGACATCCACGGCGAGGTCCATCTTTACAACCACGACACCATGCCGCGCGGTACAGATGGGCCCAACAACATGCCGAATGGACCGCTCAGTATTGACATCACGTTCCCTTCACCGGTGAAGGTCGCTTATGCCTTCAACCAGACAATCGTCGGAGACGTGTTTGGAGGCAACCCGGTCAGGCTGAACGCCTTAGACACACTGTCCAGCGAGTGCAGCGATGTGGAGGTTCGCTGCTGTTATTGGGCGGCATTATGTGAGCCCGACGTACGCCGCTGGTGGTCATTGAGGATGCCGTAACGGCTGTACGATACGTAAATTCCATTCTCCGAGCGACAGTGCAACCATACCGGCAGCATATTGGGAAGGCATTCGTCTTCATGGACGACAATTGGCGCCCCCATCGTGCACATCTCGTGAATGACTTCCTACAGGATAACCACATCGCTCGACTAGAGTGGCCAGCATGTTCTCCAGACATGAACCCTATCGAACATGCCTGCAGTAGATTGAAAGGGGCTATTTATGGACGTCGTGATCCACCAACCACTCTGAGGGATCTATGCCGAATCGCCGTTGAGGAGTAGGACAATCTGGAGCAACAGTGCCTTGATGAACTTGTCGATAGTATGCCACGACGAATACAGGAATGCGTCAATGCAGAAGGACGTGATACTGGGTATTAGGGGTACCGGTGTTTATAGGAGTCTGGACCACCACCTCTGAAGCTCTCGCTGTATGGTAGTACAACATGCAGTGTGTGGTTTTCATGAGCAATAAATAGGGCGGAAATGATGTTTATATTGATGTCTATTTCAAGTTTCTGTACTGGTTCCGGAACTCTGGGAAGCGAGGTGATGCAAGAATTTTTTTGATGTGTGTATTAACCTGTACTAAAAGCATCGATAAAATTGAAATATCTGCTCATCTGTTTAACTTATCACTTAGCGGCTGGAAAAGAAAATACTTTTAGATTATTGTCTGCGTGACTACTAACGCAGATTCTATGATTTATTAGTCTTTAAAAATAAATTGTTACATAGTTGTGTGCATTATCCGGCCTGTGCCCACTATGAGTTGTCCTTTTTGGAAATGGAGAAACTTTGTCGTGGGGCTAAACAGAATTCGTTCTTGTTGCGCCACATAGTATTTGTACATTTTTAATGCACAAATACGTGAAAATTACATCAGTGTTTGGAACCTAGCGAATTGTTGCAATGATAAAAATGGACTGTCTTTTAGAAAAGCAACAATTCTGAATTTTTTCCCAGTGGTTAGAATAAAATATTTATTAAGGCTACTACCGTATCCTTTCCCTGCTCATCATTGGAGCTTGTTTTTCAGTGACTAAACACGGATTGCGCCACGCATGACTCTTAAATGTCGTAGAGTGCAAGCGAATGTATACTATAAAGTGAACTGAAACACAAACTTTTTAATTTTTTTATTAAATAAAATCAACCACCAGTTCACTTTATGAATGTGACTCCCACAGTATAAATATACTCGAATTCTCGTCTAGATTTTCAGCGAGAGACTCGGCATTCGTTCCACGAAATCGCTGCTTTGCAGAAGGAAGAGCCTCTGTCAGTATGGCGAGTATAGCAGTATTGATGCAATACGCTGGTCACGAGTATTCACTTTCCTTGCATAACGCGATGCCGACAGGGTGCGCCGTGAACGGACGCAATCGGAAATTCCATTCTGTGGGGCGCACTCGATAGTAGCCGGAAGACGAGTTTCCGCGAACGGGCGCCTGCCGGAATTCCAGATGCACACTTCTGCGTGAACACACACATGCCTCTCTTGCGCTGTCTGCGTCTCCCTTCTCCATTGGTAAACGGTAGTGTGCTGCTGCTGCTTAACCTGCTGCTGTGATTTTCTAGTAGGGCACACAACGTGCACCTCATTGTCATAGCCGATTTCCTGCCGTGTCTCAATCTTCGCGTGTTCTCGAAAGAGGCCGTACACGGTCTGTGCACGAGAGACAATGTTTTCTGCGAATTACTGAACCACGTTGGCAACTAGATCCAAACCGCTAAACCGCCGGTTCTTTAAGGAATCAAACTCTCATTATAAAACAGTCTCAAATGCAAGAAAATTTTACAAGCGAGTTAAGTGTTATATATATTACGTTAAGCACCTAGGCAAGAAAACATGTAGAAAAGGTTTGACATTATGGATGAAGTTTATTGGAAGTATCCAACTGTTATTATTACGAAACAATGGGTGAATATAGTCTGGATGACTGTGTTCCATTTTAATCCAATGCAAGTTTTTGACGGATCTCGATGTTTGTGACATTATATCTACTGAACCTTATGTC
The DNA here is from genome assembly GCF_021461385.2 of Schistocerca piceifrons. Classification (NCBI taxonomy): domain Eukaryota; kingdom Metazoa; phylum Arthropoda; class Insecta; order Orthoptera; family Acrididae; genus Schistocerca; species Schistocerca piceifrons. The sequence goes on from NC_060142.1 coordinate 486,267,865, forward strand.
ATCCAGTGATACCATTTTGAAGGTACCCTCAGTGACATATTCTGAAGAATCAAACAAAATGGTACAGCTGCCTAATATCGTGTAGGTCCCCACAGGCACGCTGAAGTCCCGCATCACGACGTGGCATGGGTTCGACTAATGTCTGAAGTAGTGCTGGAGGGAACTGACACCATGAATCCTCAATGTCTGTCCATAAATCCGTAAGAGTTCAAGGGGTGGAGATCTCTCCTGACCAGCACTTCGCAAGGAATTCCAGATATGCTAAATAATGGTCATGTCTGGGGAGTTTGGTGGCCGGCGTAACTGTTTAAACTCAGAAGAGTGTTCCTGGAGCCACCCTGTAGCAATTCTGTACATGTGGAGTGTCGTATCGTCCTTCTGAAATTGTCCAAGTCCGTCTGAATGCACAGCGGACATGAATGGATGCAGGTGATCAGACAGAATGCTTACGTACGTGTCACCTGTCAGAGTCCTATCTAGACATATCAGGGATCCCATATCACTCCAACTGCACACGCCCCACACCATTACAAATCCTCCATCAGCTTGAACAGTCATCCGCAGACATGCAGGGTTCATTGATTCAAGAGGCTGTCCCCATACCCGTACACGTCCATCCGCTCGATACAATTTGAAACGAGACTCGTCTGACCAGGCAACATGTTTTCAGTCATCAACAATCTAGTGTCGGTGTTGACGGGCCGAGGCGAGTCGTAATGCTTCGTGTCGTGCAATCATCAAAGGTACACGAGTAGACCTTCGGCTCCGAGAGCCCATAACGATGATGTTTCGTTGAATGGTTCGCAAGCTGACACTTGTTGATGGCCCAGCATTGGAATCTGCAGCAGTTTGCGGAAGGGTTGCATTTATGTCACGTTGAACGGTTCTCTCCAGTCGCCGTTGGTCCCGCACTTGAAGGATGTTTTCCGGCCGCGGTAATGTCGGAGATCTGATGTTTTACCGAATTCCTAATATTCACCGTACACTCGTGGAATGGTCTTACGGGAAAATCCCCACTTCATTGCTACTTCAGAGACGCTGTGTCCCATCGCACGTGTGCCGACTATAACACAACGTTCAAACTCACTTACATCTTGATAACCTTCCATTGTAGCAGTAGCAGAAAAGGTAAAGGCACCAGAGAGGCAATTCTGACGTTTCTGTTGATAATGGAAGCAAAACTAAAGAGAAATGCAGACATGTTCATAGGATTTGTGGACTTCTAAAAAACGTTCGGTAGTGTCAAATGGTGTAAGATGTTCGAAATTCTGAGGAAAGTAGGGGTAAGACAGGGATATAGCGATGTATTCTTCCGTTCCCTACTGCTCAATCTTTACATTGAAGAACAGTGATGGAAATAAAAGAAAGGATCAGGAGTGGGATTAAAATTCAAGGTGAAAGGATGTCAATGATACCATCGGTGATGACATTGCTATCCTGAGTGAATGTGAAGAAGAATTACGTGATGGTGAGTGGAATGAACAGACTGATGAATACGGAATATGGACTAAGAGTAAATCGAATAACGACGAAAGTAATGAGAAGTAGCAGAAATGAGAACAGTGAGAAACTTAAAATCAGTATTGATGGTCACGAAGTAGATGAAGTAAAGGAACTCCACCACCTAGGCAGCAAAATAACCAACGACGGACGGTACAAAAAGGACATCAAAAGCAGACAAACACTGGCAGAAAAGGTATTCCTGGCCAAGAGAAATCTACTAGTACCAAACATTGGCCTTAATTTGAGGAAGAAATTTCTGAGAACGCACACGTTTGGAGCACAGCATTGTATGGCAATGAAACGTGGACTGTGGAAAAACCGGAACAGAAGAGAATCGAAGCATTTGAAATGTGGTGTTACAGACGAATGTCGAAAATTAGGTGGACTGATAAGGAAAGGAATGAGGAGGTTCTGCGAAGAATGGGAGAGGAAAGGAATATGTGGATAGCACTGACAAGGAGGAGGAACAGGATGATAGCATATGTGTTAAGACATCAGGGGATGTTTCCAAAATGAAATTTTCACTCTGCAGCGGAGTCTGATTTGAAACTTCCTCGCTTTCAGATCAGCGCACACTCCGCTGCATAGTGAAAATTTCATTCTGGAAACATCCCCCAGGATGTGGCTAAGCCATGTCTCCGCAATATTGTTTCTTCCAGTAGGGATAGTCCTGCAAGTTTTTCAGGAGAACTCCTGTGAACTTTGGAAGGTAGGAGACAAGGTACTGGTGCTTGGATAGTTCAGTTGGTAGAGCACTTGTCCGCGGAAGCAAACGCCCCGAGTTCAAGTCTCAGTCCGGCACAAATTGTTAATCTGCCAGGAAGTTTCAACATCAGGGGATGACTTCCATGGTACAAGAGGAGGCTATAGATGGAAAAAACTGTAGAATCAGGCAGAGGCTGGCATATATCCAGAAAATAATTGACGACGTAAGTTGCAAGTGCTACTCTGAGGTGAAGAGGTTGGCACAGGAGAGGAATTCGTGGCGGGCAGCCAGAAGACTGATGATTCAACAAAAAAAAAAAAGGAAAGAAACACTTCTAATGTAAGATTGTACCTCTTAGTTAGTAGATTAGTAGATACCTCTTAATGAGTAGATTACGACTGGATTTTAAATTTTGAAGCTCGGTCAGTAATTACGCGAAATATTGAAAATAACTTGTTGTTCCTCTTGGAAGGCTTAAGATAGGAAACATGCGGCTGATACTGGGTTCCGTTATAGTCTGTTGGTAACACAAATTAAATTTCGCTGACTAGTTTGCTTTACAGGATCATGTCCTTTGACTGGTTGTAGATAGCGTATCAGTAAACTGGAAGTAATGTATGTTAGTCATTAAACTGCAAGAGCTAATTTTAAAATGTATTAATATTGCAGCAAGATTTTACACTCTTCAAATAATTAACTGTAATACACATGTGCAATTAATTGGCCTGTCTGTTTCCGTTGACTGTGATCGATGTTTCTACTGCTGGTAATTATCAGTAGTTAAATCATTAATGTGGGTCTGTAGCACCGCCAGGTAGCTCCAATCACCTCTCGTAATGGCAGTTTATTGGAACAAAACTTTTTCTACATTCTGACTGAGACTGTCTGAACTGTTTGTTAGCAGTCAAAATCCTTTTTCGTGTCTGCTACTAGTTTTCATGACGTCTTCGACAGCCTGTCAGTATCTTTTGAGCTTCTCAGTGACGGACTTCTACTTTTCTTCCGTGTGAAATGTAATTCCCTGCAGCAGACCGTTTCTCTCAGAATACTGATAGTTCGAAAATAATATTTGAATTCCTAATGTAGCGAAATGAAATTTCCCTGTCTGTACTTGTATACAACGATTCACGATATAAATTGATAGTCAGTTTCTGTGTTAGGGTAGCATCTGAAACAATCTATCTGAAATCCATCTGAATTTGGTTCCTTCCATCTCTTTCCAACAAATCCTTCGTCATTTTCTTATTTTCCCAGGGAATTTACAATCAAGGTTGTACGTTTCGACATCACATAAAAAATAGTATATTCAAACAACGGCTGGAATAACTATAGTATAGTAGTTCGTCCCTCGGAATAAAGATGTGGTCTAACACAGTTTCATAGCAACGCAATTTCCTGAATATAAGATCTTTTTCACTACCATTAGTCTCCAAACTCATGTTACAAGGGGTTGAATTAAAACTTCGTTCAGCTGTCTTGATCAAACCTATTTATTTATAGGTTATGTCTATTTCAATTAAAACTATTCCGTCCACACTCGCGATATTTTTAGTCTCTAGTTACTGTCCAATGCGTCTCGGAGTAATTATACATAAAAATATTTTGTGTGAAGACAGAATATTGTTAATCAATATACCCTTAATCCAGAAGTTACATCATGGACAGCCCACAGCTTATCTCTGTTAATAACTATTTATGTTTTACTTTCCACCTGCTTATCTGGGTGATAACGTGCTCACCTCTCATGCAAAATGACCAGAGTTCAATTCCCATCCGGGTTGGAAATTTTCTCCGCTCGTGGACTGGCTGTTGTGTTGTGTTGTCCTCATCATCATTTGATCCTCATCACCGGCGCGGAAGTTGCCCAATGTGGCGTCGACTGAAATAAGACTTGCACTTGGCTGCTGAACTTCCCCGGATAGGGGCCTCCCGGCCAACGATACCATACGCGCATTTGAATTTTTATGTTTTACTGAATGATACGTTTTCCAAAATAAATTAGTTTATTTTTACATTTGTTAACGGACGATACATGTGCATTGGCAAACAAGATTATTGCGCCCTTGTTATCTCTTTCTCCCCCTCTCCCCCGTCCCCTCTCCCCATCTACACCCTAAAAATGATGGAATACAAAATAATTTTTATGAAGCTGTTTTGAGTATATTAGTGCAGTGATCTATTTCACAGTTGCTTGGAAAAGTAGTGGAAGCTATTGAGGCATTTACATCTGGCACTCTGAAACAACACAGCCAAGTAATTTGGTCCCTCTCAGGTACTTTTCAAGAAGGGCTAATATTAACGATGAAAGCCTTCCACTACTGTCTGCTTTGATCTGTGAGTTTATAAGAGACTGTGGCCTCAGTTTTTATGCCATGAAACGTTACCCCTTTATATATAATCTAACTCATACGTGAGTAAACGAAGTGTGAATAACTTTATTTTAAATATCGCATGGCAAGAACTTCCGCAAAGAGCATCGGAAAGACTAAAAGGGGCTTTAATAAGAGTTAACCAGGACAAAGTTGAAATTATCATCCTTACAACATACCTAATGCAGCTACTCGCTAAACATCTCACAGATGCAATTCGTGCTATGCATATGCTTTTTCACTCTGTATTCTACAATGTCTAATAAATTGAAAAGACAAACTTACATGTATAGTTGAAACCTTATTTATTAAAGCCCTCATCACTGCTTAAGGTGACGTATTCCTTGTCCGCTTTAAGTGCAATTAAAGTGAAAGTGGTACATTTGAAGACGTAGTTTGTAAGTCAACATATGCGGAAGCATGGTATGCTTGGGTACGTTAATATGAACACTGACCAAGGAGAACTAAAATAAGAATCCCAGATCGTTTCCATATTTTGTGTGCTGCTCACTAATTAAAAATACGATATTACATATTTTGTATACAAATTCAGTTCAACGGACCATGTGTCTTTGCATTATCATCCATAAACAAGAGGCAAAAGAAAATTACCACGTATTAGTATTATCGTCCAAAATAATATTTGATGAATGCAGGAGCAATTGAAACATTGGGTGATTAAAAGACAGTTGGATATTGATCCTACATTTTTTGAAAAATTAGAGGACGATCAAAGACATTACATTTACGACGTTAACCTCGACTGCCAAAATACATCGCGGAGAGAAACCTCATGCTGTATAATCTGAAAATCGAGTAATGTATGATCACGTAAATCCAACGCAGGCATGCGAGCCAGTAACCATCTTACCTTAATCCAAAGCGAAGTTGGTTGAATGTGTCCAATTGACTACCACAATCTAGACTAAGCATGTCGACATCACAGCGGCAAGTGGAAGACAAGAGCGGAGACGGATGAGTACCGAGTACCCCCTTATCTCCGGCAATTACTCGTATCTCTTGCTAACTGATTTTGGCCCCAAGCTTGCCTACTGGCTCAGTCCCGTCATAGCTCGTACGACCTAGTGAGACATAACCCACGGTTTTCACCAAACACATAGACCGTTCACAAAGAGGCTGTGGAATGTTATTTAGGGCTACCTGCGATGCCACGCTGTACTATTGGCTGCCATGCTTTGTGTAAACGTTCTTCGGTCCTGGGACAACGTATATAAAGTGTCCATGCGCAATACTTACAGGCTCTTGCGACTTACTCATCTCCTCTCTTACCAAATCAACAACTGCAAATCCGCCATTTTTCTCTACCCTGGTCTCGAAAAAGCGTATGACCGTCTGTGACATCCCAGCCTCTTCTTTCAAGCTCCAGACCTATGCACTTCCCATAATTATATCCACTTCATTGCATCCTTTCCCTCAAGCCGCCCGTCTATGTCACCATCAATGATACCACTCCCATGTCTTCCATCCCCCTCCAGGTGTTAGGCAAGATTCTCTCCTCTCTTCTTTCCTGAATGTCCTCTACACTTCCAATATGCCAAAGCCCTCTCCTCGTTTCCGTCTCCTCCACTATGCCGATGACCCGCCTTCTACGCGCTCTACCCTATCTTCCAGAAATCCCGACGATTCCTCGAGCTCCATCCCAATCAGTTCACCTCCTGATCACCCAGTGCCAAAACCCAGGCAATAAGTATAGGCCGAACCACCCGCAGTTTCCGCCCCCACAACTTTTACGTTAACATTTACCACCATTTTATCCAGTTAATACCTCGTTCTGGCACTTAGTCATAGACTAACATAAAGGCCCCATCTTCTAACCATTCTACAGAAAGTCCGCAGTAGACCAAAATTCATAAAACTACTAACTGGCCGAACATGTGGATTGTACCCTTTCATAGTCCTGCGCACGTATAAATCCCTGATCAGACACACCCTCTGCTATGTTGACGTGGTGTGGACTTCTGCTGCTCCCTCCTTTTATCACGTCTGTACAGATCCTCGAACGTCATGCACTTCGTCTAGCCTTTCGGATCCATTTCTCCTCCCCCACCCGCATTCTCTACCAAGTTATAAAATTCTCCACCCAACTTCTTAATTCTGAACAATTCCCCAATACGCATTTTACCCGTAAACTCGAAACTGCCCTGCTCTTATTGCCCCCCACCCCACCACTCACTGATACTGCTACTGTGTCGCGCCTCTACCACTACATTCCCCGACGCTGCGCCTCCACGCTCTCCACTTCCTCTTCCAACGAAACTCCATTCGCCTCCGTTTACCGGACTGTTAAATCCACCCTGATATGTATACGTCCTACCAGAACCCACCCCACTTCCCGCGGTGAAAGCTCCCTTTCTCTCCATTCCTCTCCACCAGCATCCGAAGGCTTGGTCTAGAACAGCATCCCTCTTTACTCTCACGAAACCTTCCTCCGAACATCCGACCACACCAACACCCTCTTATGCGCTACCCCAACTGGTGCATTCACATGATACCCTTCTAGTTGGCGGTCTAGGCCCGCTTATTACTTTACTCGTCTACGTCTGTACCTTAATCAGTCAACACGTCGGCTTCTTACTTTTTTTAGCTTATGCAACTGTCTGTCTGTCTTTTCTATTTTGTGTAATATTCATTTGACATTTCACCTGTGTCAATATTTTAGTTAATGATCAAATCCGCCTATTTATATTTTAAATTATGCAACTGACAGTACGTCTTTTTAATGTGTCAAACGTTCATATGGTCAAGTGCTGTGTCCAAATTTTTCCTCTCTTATGGGTGAAGATTGGTGACTTGTATCCGCTGACAGCCTATCACCCACCCATTTGGGGCAAGTGGAATGAAATTACAATAAAAGAAAAAAAATTACTGGTAATACTGCCTACGGCTATCATTATTAAACGCTAACAGCTGACAGTTACTTCGTGATTTCCTTACGCGCTGTCATGTACCACGTTGTTTTGCTTTGAGTACACAAAACTTGTTAGAGGGTTGTTCGCTTTTCTTCAGTCTGGTCGCTGTGTTGCCTCTCTGTAGTATCCTATCTCTTTTCTGCCCACCCACAGATGTCATACCCCAGCAGATGGACATGTGACAGCAGATCTTTTTGATACGGGCTAATGCCTATCGACGCGCGCGAATACGTGTCACGAAAGATGTCGAAAGACAGACGTCTCTCAACCGTAATGACAAATTTCCTTCACTGTGACTGTATTACATTAAAAGTTACATAGGTTTCCCCCAAGAGTGTTGAATATTTATTAATTATATAGGTATAATTTTCTAAACTCCAGCCGGCCGGAGTGGACGAGCGGTTCTAGGAGCTACAGTCTGGAACCGCGCGACCGCTACGGTCGCAGGTTCGAATCCAGCCTCGGGCATGGACGTGTGTGATGTCCTTAGGTTAGTTAGGTTTAAGTAGTTCTAAGTTCTAGGGGACTGATGACCTCAGAAGTTAAGTCCCATAGTGCTCACAGCGATTTGAACCATCTCAACTCCAGCACCATGGTCTTTGAACATTTCGCGAGAAAAAACATGTGTTTAATAATAATTCGATGTTCTAGCTAGTTGAGGAAAACATACGTTAAATTGCTTTGTAAAGCTGACAGCATCCCTGTCGTATAATAAAAACACCAATCAGAGGAAGATCGGGTTTCCCCTGGACGTCTATTGAGAACCTTAAGTCATAATTCTTACTTGATTGACATCTGCGCTCATAGTTTGACGTCGAACGACATCTTCTCGTTATTCGTTATCGCTCACGTCACTGCCTCCCTAACAGGCTCCACGGGTTTCAGTTGTCGTTCCCACCTTGGGCCCAGGCGTAATCAGACAATTTAGCTGTATCGAAACTTCAAATTTAAATCTTCATACTTATTCTCTTGTTTTGCATCGTCTCTGACTTTTCTTCGTGTTATGAATTTATGTCTACGAATGTAAATTAGGTTGTGAAAATATTTTGCTCCGGATGCCAAGAAAGTTTTTTAAGTGTGGAGCAAGTGTATTAACTGTATACACGAGAGTCAAATGACATAAAATTTGAATTTTCAATTATCTTCCACAATGTTTCGTGGAGCAATGGTGCATACATTAGACTCGCACATGGGAGGACAATAGTTCTGCAGACTGTCCTGTGGTTTCTTCTAAATCATTTAAGGCAAAGAAAGGTGATTCTTTCACACGTACTAATACTCTCTCACTGTCGACGTCAATATTGACGAAATTCTTAAGTAGCTTTTCGTCCTTCGTTTAGCTTTTGAAATCATTATGTAAATTGTTTGATTTCATTCCGACTCGCGGATGTACAAGCAAACTTCCAGCAACAGAAGTCAGTTGAGTGATCGTCTGCAAGTCACGACTAGCTAATAATATTAGAAAGAAAAAAAAACTTCGCCAGTCAAACTCCCGCAGACACTACACAGTGGAGGCCGGTTCTCTAGCAGGAGAGTCACTGGCAATGGTACGGAGGGACGTATTCTCAGGACACCGCTATCCGAGTAGTAGTCAGCTTTCCAAGGCTAGGAGCCGCTTCTTCCCAGTCAAGGAGCTCCTCTATTGGCTTCACGAAGCAGAGTGCACCTACGTCCCGTCCTAGCAGCAACGAAACGTCACTGGCAGTACCGCAAATCGAATCGGGTTCCTCAGCATAGCAGTCACAGACGATGGCTACTCAGCCGCTTTCGAGGACAGCGAAAAGTATTAGCAGTTTTATTTCTTGTGTGGAGTTCCACTCAGCTCACTAGTTCAACACAAATTCCGAAATTTTGATCCTGTCAATATATTTCCATTGTTGTTATTTTTTTCGTTCGATGCGCGATTTAGTTATTTAAATAAAAGACAAATTTTATGATTTAAATCATTTTTAAGCGATTGACTATTGTAGTAGTATCGTTCAAGATAACACTGTACGGTTCTCTACAATATAAATATTGCATTACGACACTAAGAAGTCAGACGCAGAAACGGATGTTTCATATTTAGTTGTGTGCTCTTCTTCATGTCACAACGCAGCTAAAAATATTAAAAAGAAAAAAAATATATATAAAATTTTTTTGTTGGTATTTTGTTCCAAATATATATGTTTCGAAGAGGTTTCTACTTGGATAAAATACAATTTTCTTCATTGTTACCCATGCATATTTCGGTGAACTTTTACAGTCGTCAGCGGATTCATTCTACACTCCTGGAAATTGAAATAAGAACACCGTGAATTCATTGTCCCAGGAAGGGGAAACTTTATTGACACATTCCTGGGGTCAGATACATCACATGATCACACTGACAGAAACACAGGCAGATACACACAGGCAACAGAGCATGCACAATGTTGGCACTAGTACAGTGTATATCCACCTTTCGCAGCAATGCAGGCTGCTATTCTCCCATGGAGACGATCGTAGAGATGCTGGATGTAGTCCTGTGGAACGGCTTGCCATGCCATTTCCACCTGGCGCCTCAGTTGGACCAGCGTTCGTGCTGGACGTGCAGACCGCGTGAGACGACGCTTCATCCAGTCCCAAACATGCTCAATGGGGGACAGATCCGGAGATCTTGCTGGCCAGGGTAGTTGACTTACACCTTCTAGAGCACGTTGGGTGGCACGGGATACATGCGGACGTGCATTGTCCTGTTGGAACAGCAAGTTCCCTTGCCGGTCTAGGAATGGTAGAACGATGGGTTCGATGACGGTTTGGATGTACCGTGCACTATTCAGTGTCCCCTCGACGATCACCAGTGGTGTACGGCCAGTGTAGGAGATCGCTCCCCACACCATGATGCCTGGTGTTGGCCCTGTGTGCCTCGGTCGTATGCAGTCCTGATTGTGGCGCTCACCTGCACGGCGCCAAACACGCATACGACCATCATTGGCACCAAGGCAGAAGCGACTCTCATCGCTGAAGACGACACGTCTCCATTCGTCCCTCCATTCACGCCTGTCGCGACACCACTGGAGGCGGGCTGCACGATGTTGGGGCGTGAGCGGAAGACGGCCTAACGGTGTGCGGGACCGTAGCCCAGCTTCATGGAGACGGTTGCGAATGGTCCTCGCCGATAACCCAGGAGCAACAGTGTCCCTAATTTGCTGGGAAGTGGCGGTGCGGTCCCCTACGGCACTGCGTAGGATCCTACAGTCTTGGCGTGCATCCGTGCGTCGCTGCGGTCCGGTCCCAGGTCGACGGGCACGTGCACCTTCCGCCGACCACTGGCGACAACATCGATGTACTGTGGAGACCTCACGCCCCACGTGTTGAGCAATTCGGTGGTACGTCCACCCGGCCTCCCGCATGCCCACTATACGCCCTCGCTCAAAGTCCGTCAACTGCACATACGGTTCACGTCCACGCTGTCGCGGCATGCTACCAGTGTTAAAGACTGCGATGGAGCTCCGTATGCCACGGCAAACTGGCTGACACTGACGGCGGCGGTGCACAAATGCTGCGCAGCTAGCGCCATTCGACGGCCAACACCGCGGTTCCTGGTGTGTCCGCTGTGCCGTGCGTGTGATCATTGCTTGTACAGCCCTCTCGCAGTGTCCGGAGCAAGTATGGTGGGTCTGACACACCGGTGTCAATGTGTTCTTTTTTCCATTTCCAGGACTGCATTTTCTGTCTATTAACATGTAAAGAATTTGCATGGTTATGCATAATAGCATGGATGTGGACAATAGGCCACCAGACATTATCATTTATTTAAAATTCTTAAAATGGAGCAACAGTCCTCCACAGAAATAATGAATCGAAGAAAACTTTCCCTATACGAAAATCCATAACAGAGGGAGAGAAAATAAGAAGTTTGCAGTGGATCTGTGTTTCTGCTCTCAAGGAACTGCCACAGTACGCAAAAGTCATATAGCACATGATAAAGCCGAGATATATATATCAAAGCTTGCCATCAAAATCTTCGAAATTCCCCCTCACCATCTATAGCATATGAAGCGAATATTTCGTAAGTACAGTTTCATGGAGCTGCCATATTGAGGAAACAGTAAATAGAAACAAATTACATACGACCCCCACACCCGCTCACTCACCAATTTACAAAGCCACCACAAGAAACATTTCCTCAAAACCAATAAGCAGAAACTTTTTCTAAAATAATTAAAATAACCTAAGAAATAAGCATTAAAAGACAGTTAACATAGCGGTGTTGACTGTTGAATACAATACGTAAATAATTTCAATAATATAACATAGAAAAGCGCAAACTAAACAAAACACTAATAGTTCCATTTTAGGCCTAACATTTTTGTTTGATGTAAGTAACGTAAGTAAGTATACTTATTCGTTGCAGATTGCAAACTATATCAAAACGCCACGTATACTACAGACGACAGATACATGAATATCAGAATGTGCCATGAAGGTATATATTTTATTAAAAAACTTACGAATGTAATGACAATGTCCCTAAACTATACACACACTGACAGAAAAAAATCGCAACCCTAAGAAGGAGTTGCGCGGCATAAACGGAAGTTCGTAGCCGTGTTTCTACATCTGAGAGATGATGTCTGTTCATATTTGACGCCAGTCACATAAGAGTGACCCTCGTAGCGCAACTGGCAGGAACGTAGCCGCTGTACATTATTGCCGCCAGCAGCTCCGGACAGCCACGTGGCACTACCGACAGGGAAGGCCATCGCGTTCTGCGTATGGCTCTGGCGCATCGTACTGCATGTGCAGCAGCAATTTAAGCAGCAGTCGACACCACAGTGACACAACGAACTTTACCAATCGGTTACTTCAAGGACAGCTCCGAGCCAGAAGCCCTGTAGCGTGCATTCCACTGATGCCGAACCACCGCCATTTGCAACTTCAGTGGTGTCAAGCCACAGCTCATTGGAGAACAGGGTGAAGGCCTGTTGTCTTTTTTGATCGGAACTGGTTCTGGGTCGGTGCGTGTGATGGCCGCGCGTTGGTTAGGAGGAGATCAGTCGAGAGCCTGAAACCAACCCCAACCTGTCTGCATGCTAGAACTACACCTGGAGTAATGGCCTGGGGTGCGATTTCGTACGGCAGTAAGTACATTTTGTGGTTATCCGACGCACCCTGACTGCAAACTAGCCTCGTGTTGTGCTGCCATTCGTGAATAGCATACCAGGGGTTGTTTTCCAACAGGATAATGCTCGGCCACATATCGCTGTTGTAACCTACCATACTGTACCGAGTGTCGACCGTTGCCTTGGCCTGCTTGTTCACCAGATCTGACTCCAATCGAGCACATATGGGAAGTCATCGGACGACAACTCCAGCATCAGTCACAAATAGCATTAATCGTCCCTGTACTGACCGAGAGCAACAGGCATGGAACTGACATCCGGCACTTGTGCAACACATTGTATGCGCGTTTGCATTCTTGCATTCAACATTCTGACGTTAACGCTGGGCGCTAATGTACCAGTATTTCACATTTTCAATGGTTTACCTCGCGCTTGCAGTAACCAGTGATTTTTCAATGCTAACCACATAAATGTGTTACCTAGACAAATGTAATCTAGAAATTTCATTACTCTACATTTTTTTTTCCTTAGCCATGTGCGACAGAACAAACAGATGTCGTGTACATATACACTTCTGTGATGGCTCCGTGACATTTACTTTGGTGCGGATTCACTCATATCATATCAATAATTTGAGAGTAGGGGGTCAATGGTTGAGGGATGGCAAAAGCAACTTGAGGCGTTCTTTTCGTGAATCGCTACTGAGGGTATTTAGAGAACCAGCATTTGAGGCTGACTGCAGTACAATTTTACTGCCGCCAACTTACATCTCGCGGAAAGACCACAAAGATAAGAGAGATTAGGGCTCGTACAGAGACATATAGGCAGTCATTTTTCCCTCGTTCTGTTTGGGAGTGGAAAAGGGAGAGAAGATGCTAATTGTGGTACGAGGTACCCTCCGCCACGCACCGAATGGTGGATTGCGGAGTATGTATGTAGATGTAGAACCGCTAATGAGAAGCAGTAAATCTGGGTTAGAGTCCCGGTCCGGCACAAATTTTCCTCTTGCGCCAGTGCATTTCCACAATACCCACCCTTTCCCTCTCCTTCTCATTCGTCTGTTTCATTTACGAGAAATTATCATGTTACGAACTCCGTTTTTTCCTCCTTAATCACTGGTGTTTGATCTATGTGGACATAAATTTTCCGTGGAAGTCAGGAATTAATGTAACTTTGATAGATGATAACGTGAACATGACCTCTAGTGTGAAGTGTGCAGTAAGCAAACAGTTCCGAGACGCTAAGAGTCGTCTTCGTGGAGCGTCTCCATACATAATACACAGGGTGGAGATACGCTTCGGATGGTGCTGCTGAGTGTATAGAGAGAGACCACGGTGGCGCCCGTGGGTCCTGGCGCGGCGTGCGTACCTCCGTTGTCGGCACGGCCGGGCCATTAGCGGACTGTGGTGTTCCTGTAGTACCTTGGCCGGCGTACATCGCTGCTGGCCCGCCGGCACTCAGCCCGGGCTGCACGGGAGCTGTGTCGCGGGTTGCGCGCCAGAAGGGTTATGCCGCTCCGCTCATTAATTAGGTCGGTGTGCCTGGCCGCGCTTGCTCCGCGGGATCGGTTGTCAGACTACAGACAGCTCCGCGCTGCATCTGACTGCGGCCCGCGCATGTCTCTGCAACAGACAAGTACGCTGTTTGCATTCTTCGCGATTCTGCGTTCGAAGAATTCAGGCCATTGCAGACGTGGCACAGCAGTTGCAAAATATTCACTGTCCGTTACCTATAGGTATTTGTTGGGATTTTTAATAAGCAGCAGACAACCACACGACCTACAAGTGTGATGGCCACTGTGTTCGTAGCCATGGTGAAATTTTTAAATAAAATCATTCCGCTTTTGGCTCTCAGAACATTATTTATTGCGATTGCAATTTCGACATGTTATTTTCAGGCATTCCGAAAACAATCAGTCGTTAAATACAATACACGGAACTATGAAACTGACAAAAATTGAAAGTCAAAAACTTAAAGCTACTTACATGGGTTGTTATAATACAATAGTATAAAGCTAATATGTGCTGTGTAAGAGAAGTTGCATGAGGTGTTGTGAATTTATCAGCTGTTCCATGTACCATATACGTTATAGAGCTGGTGAAATAATCATGTAAATACTGAGGTTCAAAATGGCTCTGAGCACTATGGGACTTAACATCTATGGTCATCAGTCCCCTAGAACTTAGAACTACTTAAACCTAACTAACCTAAGGACAGCACACAACACCCAGCCATCACGAGGCAGAGAAAATCCCTGACCCCGCCGGGAATCGAACCCGGGAACCCGGGCGTGAAATACTGAGGTTTAAACTTGCTATAGTAGGCTTGGTAACTACATCACAAATGCAGCAAATATGCAACATGCAAAGAGTATGAGCTTTGGAGTCCAAAGATGATACTACATGGAGTTGATATCATGTGGTTTATGAAATGTGTACGTAGAAAAGAGAAAAATGACGAAAATATCTGTGAAATAAAAACTGACAACACTTTAGGTCTGACCATGCATCGCATTATCCAACACAATAACCCTTACATACTATCTGGAGTTTATAAAATCAGCTGTGGCGAATGCAATAACTTTTATGTAGAATAAACTGGTAGAAGTTGTAACATTCGTTTTAAACAACACTGTAGCACCAGTGAGAATAGTAAATCATCCGTTGTGAACCATATTCGGACGACTAAACTCAAGCTAAATAACAATGAGAACACTTTAGAAATTCTCCATAAAATAGAAAAAAGAAGGCAGCTTGGTTATTCAGAAGATATCCAAATTTATAGGTGGGTTCCAGATCATCCAGAATAATTTTAAATGAACAGACTGACCTTAAAAATACGAAATTCCTGGACTCATTCAGGAACATCTTATACTCTAGTGTTAATCTCGGCAAATTTTCTATACCATGCTACGCTTGTTACACCTTCAAACCTTTCCTACACGTATGTATTTCTTGCGTCTCTTTTAGAATGCTACTTTCACCTGTATGGAGATTTTAGACTCTCTTCTGTATTTGTATTTTTGAATATTGTTTTATTTTGAACTGATAGTCACTTAATCTTTTTACCCACTTTTAAACTATATTCTCAGTATCATTTGTAGATTCCACTTTTATTTCAACATATTTCCGTCGCTTTTCTCTTTCCTACCCACACGTTTCAAAAATCACATGATATCGACTCCATGTATTAGCATCTTTGGACACCATACCTCATACATCTTTGCCGCTATTGTGATCCAGTTACCACGCCTACTACATGAAATTTAAACTTCTGTGCTTACATCAGCTCTACAATGTACATGCTATATGAATCAATTGATAAATTCATAACACCTCATGCAACTGTTCTTACACAGCATGTCACAGGTTTATATTAGTCAGTGCGTTACAACATCCCACGTAAGCAGCTTTAAAATGCTAGTCAGTTTCATAATTATGTGTATTATATTTGACGACCGATTTTTTTTTCCAGAATGCTTGAAAATGGCAACGTGTCGAAATAGCAATTGCTATAGATAATGTTTGAACTGCGGAATGATTTAATAAAAAATCACGAACTGTTGTAGTACGTCAACTTCCCCTCCCTCCCCCCCCTCTCTCTCTCCCCTCTCTCCCTCCCCTCTCTCGCCCCCCCCCCCTCTCTCTCTCTCTCTCTCTCTCTCTCTCTCTCTCTCTCTCTCTCTCACTCACACACACACACGCACACGCACACGCACACGCACACACACACACTCACAGTGCAGTTCAGCTGCAGTAAAGCCACGGTAATTGTTTGGTAAATTAGGAAAAAACCACTTTCGTTCTTGGTAAACCGTGGCAGAGAACTGAAATTTTCTCTTTTTCCCCGAGGCGTAAAAGCCTCAAATCGACATCCATCCTTATCGGTTAAAGATCATAGTATCAACGGTCTTACGGATCCCATGCTGGAGTCCACTGCCTTCGTCCTGGCCTGTCTCTGTGCACACAGGAGCACCACCAGAAACGAATTCGAATTCTCTGTATACTCTTTGAGTAAAACTCCCGTGGTCGATGGGATATATACGTCCCACTAAAGTAATACACACCTGTACCTCATATCTGTCAAATGCTATCTTGTATGTTTAAATACATGTTACACAGTGCGTCAGTTACACGAAAATCAGATCGAATCACCATCTTCCTCTTTCCAAAAATGTCTGAAATGACTAACTGTATTTTTTATACATCATAGACATTATTTTGAAACAATACTACACACCTCAGTAATTCTACTGGTTTAAACACACTCTGTGTGTAGTGGGCCGCATATACCACGGAATGTAGAAACATTGGTGAGTGGTATGTCAAAGCCATCTTCAAATTTTATGTTGAAAATCTATCTGCGATATTTTGTGTGTCTCATTGTTAGGAGAATAAGCACGTTTTGTGACTGATTTGTTATACTTTTTTCTATAACTGTCATGTTGATAAAATCATTCTAAAATTAAAATTTTAACTCTGAAAATCCTTGTTTCACACTAAAACATGGACCTAGTCAGGTTCGTGGAACACGTGTATTCGTGCAATCGGGAATATTTCCCTACGATTCTAGGAACAGAATTTCACAGGCTTTAGCGAAGATATTTAGCACACCACTGCGTCTGCGCTTGCTCTAAATAAGTTATGGTATTTATCGTAAATGTACAAAGCCTGTTGAATAGGGGAACAGAATCCGGCGGCACCGTTAGACGGTTTCATTGTTTCTACTGCATACACTTCAGTGTTTCCGTTCTCCTGTTCATGTTCTTTTTAGATGTAGCTTATTGAATTGCAAATGAGTGGAGTTTATAACCAAAGTTTTCTTCGGTTCCGTCACAGAAATCTTTTAACTGATTACAGCTTTACTTGTTGGTGGACTTTCGAGTTTTTGTCGTGGAAAATCTTTTATTGCGTTGGTAGGTTACCATTTTAGAAGTATATGCCTCAGAGTGTAATACACACGCTATTCTACTGGATAGGTCATCGTGATGTGCACACCGTAGAAAACCTCGTTTACGTCCAGTCATGCGTAACTATTGTGGACGGTTCATCCACTCAGAGATTTGGCGTATGTAATTTAAAGTGGAACTCATCCATTTCTCATCTTTAACATTTCCTACTGCAGGAGTTATTCGGAGGTGAAGAGGCCTACACAGGGCAGAGTAGCATGGAGAACTGCACGAAACCATTCTTCGGATTGAAGATGACAGCAACAAAGATGTACCCTAATCAGCTACAAATTTAATATTTCTTTTTACTATAGTGAACACACACCATAAGTAAAGCTTCGTTATTTGCTGTTCTTTCTGGTGTTGCAATTTTAATTGAGAAACAGTATGTTCATTCTAGTCACAGAAATGTTATTATATTTTGGTTGTTGCACTTTTATTTTGAGAAACAGCATGTTAATTCTAACCGTAGCGACATTATTATATTTTGGTTGAGAGTAAGTGAACAGAAAGATACAGCAGTTTGCGATTGTGGTCACCTCTACAGGTGCAGTTTCATATCTGACATAAGTACAATTTAATATTTCTTTTAAGTCACAAAAAATCATGAATACGCTCATTGTGCAATACTAGTAATGACTGAATGCAAGGAAGGAGTGAATAAATGTAACCATTTACCGTATAATAGATCTGTTGTGTTGTCAAGGGACACTAAACGTTGCTGAGCTTTTGGACGCTGCCATTCTTCAGAGCAAACTAATACAAAACACGCAAGCACACACATGAACTGACACTAGCACAGCTACAATACGACCGCGGCCGACAACATTAGGCTGCTCGACCTGTAGCGCTGGAGCAATGTAGTTAGCCGCACAATTTAGACGTGCGTGTTTAGTGTGTGCACCTGTGTTTTGTACGAATTCGCTCACGAGAAGTACATTTCACGAAAACTAAGTAACGTTTTTACTCGTGGTTGTGTGCCTGTCAATCGTTCAACAGCTCATCTACACAGAGAATAGTAGACGAGACTAATAGTGAAACTATTGTGATTTTTGACTGTCCTCGTATTTATTATTGCTGCCACAAGGGAATATTCAGTCCAACAAAATAGTAGGAAGATGAAATGCGATAAATGGAATACCGTATACTGTGCCCAGATGCACTAAAATCATATTGTAGTGATTACGGTTTTACATGATATGTAAATGATGAATTAAGTTTGACCCTGCTGTGATATCCTTATTATTGCTTACTAGTGTGTAGTAAGGAAAATTGCGTACTTGTTATCACGGTGTGTTCCTGAACTCTGAAACAGACAGAAATAACCAGTAAGTTCAGACAAATTTGATAGTCGGGCGTAACTAACGCCTATTTCAGCCTCGCTGGAAAGCACTTCGTTCAAAGGAACAACCGTAACATAGTTAATGCGAGATTAATTCAGCTCCAAACTCAATACAAAACTTGATGGGCATTCTTTCATGTCGTGGGCTTTGTTCTGCTTCAGCGGTTTCGTCTGCTTTCCGTTGTCAGCTGAACCCACGTCAGCATCGACTACCCGTAGGGGTGAGTAACACACACGTGAAGCTGCTTTTTTTATAGGCTAACGACACGGCCCGGCTTCGCACGGCGCACGGGTAGCATTAAGTATAGTATCTACCACCAGATAGATGACTGGCGTAGCGTATTTTGTCTGCGGGCTACTGGTAAAATAATTCAGAGAACAACATTAAGTAAATGAAAATCATCACTTTTATACAACTTACACGATGTTAGCAGGACAGTTGTCTAGAAGCATGAATGTTATATTTTCAATAGAGAATTAGAGTGTGCAGAGACGTCTGATGGCAATTATGGGAACACATCGTGATGTAAGTCATACATTGAAGAGCCAAAGAAACTGATACACCTGCCTAATATCGGCGCATCGGATCCGTGGGCTGAAAACTGCATAAGCAATGCATTTGGAAATTTGTGGTACCGAGCAAGGTGGCGCAGTGGTTAGCACACTGGACTCGCATTCGGGAGGACGACGGTTCAATCCCGCTTCCGGCCATCCTGAGTTAGGTTTTCCGAGATTTCCCTAAATCGCTCCAGGCAAATGCTGGGATGGTTCCTTTGAAAGGGCACGGCCGACTTCCTTCCCCATCCTTCCCTAATTCGATGAGACCGATGACCTCGCTGTCTGGTCTCTTCCCTCAAACAATCCAATCCAATCCAAATTTGTGGTAAGTTCCTATGCGACCAAACTGTTGTCGGCCCTAGGCTTACACACTACTTAATATAACTTACCCTAATTTACGCTAAGGACAATACACACACCGAGCCCCGTGAACCGTGGCAAGACGCCCTAGACCGCGCGGCTACTCCGCGCGGCTACTCCGCGCGGGTACGTGGCATGAACTCGACGACCATCTGAAGTAGAGCTCGAGGGAATTGACACGATGGATCCTGTAGGGCTGTCCATAAATACATTAGAGTACGAGGCAGTGGAGATCTCTTCTGAACAGCACGTTGCGAGGCATCCCAGATATGCTCAATAATGTTCATGTCTGGGGAGTTTGGTGGCCGGCGTAACTGTTTAAATTCAGAAAAGTGTTCCTGGAGCCACTATGTAGCAATGCTGGACGTTCGATGTGTCGCATTGTCCTACAGGAATTTCCCATGTGTGTAGGAATGCACAATGGACGTGAATGTACGCAGGTGATCAGACATAATGCTTACGTACGTGTCACCTGTCAGAGTCGTATCTAGACATATCAGGGATCCCCTATCACTCGAACTGCACACGTCCAACACCATTACTGAGCCTCCATCAGCTTGAACAGTCCCCTGCTGACATGCAGGGTTCATGGATTCATAAGGTTGCCTCCACACCCGTACATGTCCATCCGCTCAGTACAATTTGAAACGAGACTCGTTCGACCGGGCAACATGTTCATCAACAGTCCAATGTCGGTGCTGAGGAGCCCAGGCGAGGAGTAAAGCTTATGTCGTGCAGTTGTTACGGGTACACGAGTAAGACTTTGGCTCCGAAAGCCCATATCAACCATGTTTCGTTGAATGGTTCACATGCTGACACTTGTTGATGACCCAGCGTTGAAATCTGCAGCCGTTCGTGGAAGCGATGTACTTATATCACGTTGAACAACTCTCTTCAGTCCTCGTTTGTCGCGTTCTTACAAAATCTTTTTTCAGCCGCAGCGATGTCGGAGATTTGATGTGTTGCCAGATTCCTGACATTTACGGTACTCTCGTGAAATGGGAAAGTCACCACTTCAACGCTATCTCTGAGACGCAATGTCTTATCGCTCGTGCGCCGACTATAACACCACATTCAAACTCACTTAAATCTTGATAACCTGCCATTGTAGCAGCAGTAACCGAGCTAACCACTGCATCAGACACTTGTTGTGTTACATGGGCGTTGCCGAAAGCAGCGCCGTACTCTGCCTGTTTACATATTTGTGTATTTGAATACGCATGCCTATAGCAGTTTCTTTGGCGCTTCAGTGTATATTTACAACCAGCGAATCATGGATGCACATATGTGTGAATGGTTCAGTAAGAATTGGAGATTGGCTGAGGTGGCGAAAGTAAACTAAAAGTTAAAAAAAAAGTACGCATGATGTAGGCCTACATGTTAATTTCGTGTTATAGCTCGCGTGAAGCTTAGTACACACTGTGATGCATTATCGAGACTCATTGCCGCTAGTCTTTGTCGCGGAGTCTTTATGGCAAACTTCTTCCCCGTGCCACGC
This sequence comes from Schistocerca piceifrons, assembly GCF_021461385.2. Taxonomy (NCBI): domain Eukaryota; kingdom Metazoa; phylum Arthropoda; class Insecta; order Orthoptera; family Acrididae; genus Schistocerca; species Schistocerca piceifrons. The sequence goes on from NC_060142.1 coordinate 486,289,166, forward strand.
AAAGAATCGTGTCCACCTCCGGTTTAGTTTCAAGGAAGGCAGAAAGGTGAAAGCTGAGATATCTCCTGCGCTGTTTAAAGAACGTTCTGTTCGTAAATGAAGCAAAGTTGATGATACAGTTTTTCGGGAAACGTTTTACTTGAAGCACAAATAATAGAGCACCTAATATTTCGGACTCGCAGGTTTTTTCGCTATGAAATTGCTCTCTGACTATTGTTTGAAAATATTCCATTATTTCAGATTATAAGTGGCACAACACTTGATGTGTTATTGGTCATATTAATTACTATACTTGAAGTTGAGTAACTCACTGCCCATTTTCCGATAAATTGCGATTGCCAGTTTGAGAGAAGAAAAAAATTGGGAGTCTGAAATTCTCGTCATATTTCGAAATGCGTCCCTCAACCTTTTGCAGAAGTATTTCGAAATCATGTGTACTCATCCGCAAGAAATTTATGAATTCCATTCAAGAACATCATGCCCATCTCTTTATCATCTTAAAAAGGCCTGAATCTCTTTGTCTCCTGTGAAAATTTGTTTACCAGTCTTCTGTATAATCTGAAAGCGTCGAAACAAATAATATATTTCGCCCCACCAAGCAGAGAATCGTGTTCGCATCTGTGTTTGACTCAAGGAGAGGAGAAAGCTGAAAGTTGAGTCATATGCTGCGCTGCTGCAAAAATACTTTAAATAAACAAAGCATGATGCGTTTCACTTCATGCGTGAGGAATTGAAAACCACAGGTTTTTGATACGCACATTTTTTCTTCTGTGCAGTTGTTCCAAAACGAATACAATCAACTGGTTGCCACTTAAGTGACTTTCACGACCCTAGCCAGTCACTGAACCGGGAAAAAGGGACTACGGTGGAACGTGGATTTCTAGGCGCGTTTCGAATCTCCACATCAGTGAGAGGTTAATGGAAGGTTAATAAGTAATGTGAATAAATGTGACCCAGCCGGGATTCGAACCTTCATAGCTAGATGTTCTACCGTTAGACCACCGGCATCAGATGTGAAATGAGTCACACTTTCTGCTTTCTAACGTCACTGATCCTCCCCCGAGTTATGGCGATTGCTCGCTAGCTGGCAATGGCGCCGTTTTCACAACTTAATTCCTCACAATTTAGATAATCTATTCGAAATACTTATAAATTAGATACAGAAACCTCCTTCGTGAATCATTGTATTTGTTATTCAAAACCAGATCGAAATCCCTACACCAATATTGAGGTTAACCTGAGCACAAAGAGGGATGCAAGGAGGCGACTTCAATTTATATAGAAATAAATCGATTGTAAAAGAGACTCCTTGTAATATAAAAGTGAATCATAAAGATCGTATTCACTGGATATAGAGGAAGAACTAGAGTTGAATCAACAAAATTTCGGGCATTATTCAGGCATATTTTGTTAGTATTTTGGTGTAGGAGACCCGTGGTCTGCAGTAAAATAATTGTATTTCATTTCATTTCATTCCTTACCTGCATTAGTCCTCGTACTTGTATTGCAGCCGAAATATCTGTACAGCAGTGTAAATTTTGAGGATATGTACTGTGCGTCTTTTTTCGAAACATAACCTGTTGCATTAACTCACAGAGCCCACTTCACTATTCGCCCTTCAGCTTTCGTTCATTACCGCTCTGTTCTTTCTCGAATTTGTTTTTCCCGTAGTATTAGTTGTACTCTAACAGTGTTACACACCAGTATGGATAGGTTTCCTGTTGAAGAGTTCGCCAGAGCGCACCACTGGTATGGGCTCACTGAATAAAATACAGGAGCATCACAGTGACACTATACTACACTGTACCCGCAGCTATGTGATTGATGTTGCACTACTCAGTGTTTTGTGTTAGCTTCAAATGATTCAAATGGCTCTGAGCACTACGGGACTTAACATCTGAGGTCATCAGGTCCCTAGAACTTAGAACTACGTAAACCTAACTGACCTAAGGACATCACACACATCCATACCCGAGGCAGGATTCGAACCTGCGACAGTAGTGGTCGCGCGGTTCCAGACTGAAGCGCCTGGAGCCGCTCGGCCACAACGGCCGGCTTTGTGTTAGCGTTTTGGAGCTTGCGTATTACTGGATTTTCACTGTTTTGAATACATTCCCCGTTTTGTGATAGCTTGAGCCGTTCTGAAAGGGCGACATCAGGCAAACTTCCACGTACACTATCCTCTGCCGTTTCGAAATAACATTACATGAACTGTATGCAGGCCATTACTTTCAGCAGTAGGAGTAGGTAACGGTCTGTGGTACTGATTAAGAAGCAGAGCTTACAGTAACCTAGTGTCGTAGTCGTCATCGTTGTTGTTGTTGTTGTTGTTGTTGTTGTTGTGGTCTCCAGTCTGAAGACTGGTTTCGTGCAGCTCTTCATGCTACTCTGTCCTGTGCAAGCCTCTTCATTTCCGAATAACTACTGCAACCTGTAGGCATATGCTTACCATATTCTTCTCTTGGTCTCCCTCTACTATTTTTACCCCCCAAACGTACCTCCAATATTAAATTGGTGATCCCTTGATGTCTCAGAAAATGTCCTACCAACAGATCTCTTCCATTAGTCAAATTGTGTCACAAATTCTTTTTATCCCCAATTCTGTTCAGCATCTCCTCATTAGTTACACGATCTGCAGATCTAATTTTCAGCTTTCTTCTGTAGCACCAAATTTCAAAAGCTTTTTTTCTCTTCGTGTTTAAATTTTTTATCGTCCACGTAAATACGTAAAACGGCAACAAGTCACGTTTTTGAATAGTTATTTATTATACCATGAAACGCTTTTCAAACCTTTCTATGTTCATCTTCAGACGGTTTTCTGGAAGTTACATCACTGTTGTATAGCACATGCTGGATCCTGACAAAGCTTCGCTACAGTGTTAATGTATACAGATTGTGTAAAGGAGTGTGGAGTGATGTACCAATTGGCCATCAAAATGGAAGTAGATAGATGGACACTAAAAGAACAAAGCCGCCCATACTGTCGCAATCCAGCACCCAGCATTATGTTAGAAATAGTGATGTAACTTCCAGAAAACCATCCGAAGATGAGCCTGATAAGGTTCTAAAACTGGTTCATGTAATAATAAATAACTATTCAAAATAGTGACTCGTTACAGGTTTATATATTTACATTTAATTAACAGTCACGGGTTCTAAAATATTCGTAATAAATAAGCTTAATCTGTTTATCGTCCATATTTCACTGCCGTACGTGGCTACACTCCAGACAAATACCTTTAGAAAAGACTTCTTAACACTTAAGCGTATATTTGATGTTAACAAATTTCTCTTCTCTTAACAGCCTCTGGCTCCTTCAAGTTATCCATGTCCCACCTTCTAAATTTCCTACCTTTCTGGAATTTCCTTAGTTTTAATCTCCCATAAATTGTGGTCAGAGTCCACAACTGCCTCTGGGAAAGACTTACAATTTACATTATATGGCCAGTCTGAAACGTTACGTCTCTTCTACGTATACATCCTTCTTTCACGATTTTTAAACCAAGTGTTAGCGATGATTTAATTATGATCTGTGCAAAATTCTACCAGGCGACTTCGTATTTCATTGCCTTCCCCTCAGCCCATATTAACCTGCTACTTTTCTCTCTCTTATTTTCCTACTATCGAATTCCAGTTTCCCATCATAACTAAATTTTCGTCTCCTTTAACTATTTGAAAAATTTCTTTTATCTCACCATGCATTTCTTCAATCTCTTCGTCATCTGCGGAGCTAGTTGGAATGTAAACTTGTACTACTGTGTTACGCGTTCCCTGCGTGTCTATCTATTGCTACAATAATGCGTTCCTTATGCTGTTCATAGGAGCTTACCCGCATTCCTATATTCTTATTTATCATTAAACCAACTCCTGCATTTCCTCTATTGGATTTCGTATTTATACCCCTGTATTCACCTGACCAGAAGTTCTGTTCCTCCTGCTACTGAACTTCACTAGTTCCCACCAAATCTGACTTGAACTTATCTATATCCCTTTTTAAATTTTCTAACCTATCTGCTCGATTAAGGGATATAATATTCCACGCTCCTATCCGTAAACGCCAGTTTTGTTTCTCCTGATGACGACACCCTCCTGAATAGCCCCGTCCCGTTTCCGAATTAGGGACTATTTTACCTCCGGAATATTTTACTCATGAGGGTGCCATCATCATTGAACCACATAGTAGAGCTGCATGCCCATGGGAAAAACATACGGCTGCAGTTTCCCCTTGCTTTCAGCAAGGCATTTTGGTTGATGTCGCAAGGCAAGATCAATCAATCATCCAGACTGTTGCCCCTGCAAGCACTGAAATGACTGTTTCTCCTGTTATGGAACCACATATTTGTATGGTCTCTTAACAGATACCCCTTCGTTGTGGTTGCACTTACGGTACGGCTATCTGTATCACTGAGGCACGCAAGCCACCTCAACAGCTGCAAGGTCCACAAATGGTTCAAATGGCTCTGAGCACTATGGGACTTAACATCTGAGGTCATCAGTCCCCTAGAACTTAGAACTACTTAAACCTAACTAACCTAAGGACATCACACACATCCATGCCCGAGGCAGGATTCGAACCTGGGACCGTAGCGGTCCTACGGTTCCAGACTGAAGAGCCTAGAACCGCTCGGCCACACCGGCCGGCAAAGCAAGGTCCATGTTTAGGGAGGGAAACAAGCGTTAACAGGCGATAAACTGTTTACTATTTATTTTAAATATGTATGAACACGATAAAGAAGGATGTTGTGAAATAAGCTGTGATTAGCAACACGTTGTCTGTCTACGAGCTTCAAATTCCTTTTCAGCTGGTTATTACGTTTTTGAACTTGATGTGCAGATGGAGGTTATCATTAAAAACTATGCGTAAATCCCCTGTGTATTGATAATCATCTACACTGTTTCCATCCCTGGCAGCTCCTATAGCTACAACGTTGGATCCATTGAGAACGACTGATGATATTTTCACTTCAGAAGGGTCCGTAAAATTACGTTCTAATAAATGTCCGCGCTCTCCAAATAAACTTACATCCAGTGTCCACATGAAATACTATAACTGAATTTATAAGTGTAAATAACCCACACCGCGGAATAGAATCTGAACCAGCTGGACGGAAATAACAGAAATATCGAATGTAACCTAGAATGAAAGGAAATTCAATTTATGAGACAATATACAAAGCAAATATAAATTGATGATGCTGCGGGTGCTCGAGATGTCAGAAGAGCTAACAGAAAAATATGACGTCGCGTTGTTAAATGAAATGGCTCGTCAATTCCTATTTGGAAAAGAGCAACAAGTGACCCGCTGAAAAAGAGCGCACGAATGAACATTACGAGCAGAATGGGAAAAGAAAAAGAATAGACAGAGAATTTGGGGCAAGTGTTATTACAATATTCTGCTTGTTTACGTTGGATATACAACCCACGGTGCCTGTGGCCATTCTAACGTTGCTTACCAGCGTACGTTTCAAGAAGATTGTATGCAGAGCAACTTTTTATATGACCCTATAATAATTTTTCTTGCTTTTCCTTCATAAGAAATATTACTTTTTCCTTTTTCCTTTCCAGCCTTGTGTAGCGATTCTTCTCTTGCACAGTATCAGCGTCCTCGGGTACGATATGTCAGATTCTCGAGTGGGCACGTGGATTACAGGAGTGATCGTTTAATTATTGGATTACATCTCGCAATATTTTGTTTGTTCGTTCGATAGTTAATGCAAAACTGTACAACTTACAGTGTATACTGCCTGACAGTGTAACTAACAGAGGAGTTTTGTTTCCCTTGGTACAGAAGATGTATTTCACATAATTTTTCATAACATATTGTAAGATTAAAGAAGTTACTCATTGCACATTCCAAATGCCGTTATTGACTATAATATTGTCCTTTTTGAAACATCCCGTACGTTACTTTCCCTTTAACAATCAGATTATTTTTGCAAACAGTAATATTAATAAGACAGTATTCCTCCTAGGTGGGTATTAATTTGTTCTCAGATTACGCTGATGCAAATTTGACACACTTGACAAGTCATCGGAAGATCAAAGCTAATTACAAAATGGTTTAGACAAAATATCTGTATGGTGTGAAAAGTGGCAACTGATTTTAAATAATGAAAAGTGTGCAGTCATTCACACGAGCAATAAAAAGGGACCCGCTAAATTTCGGTTACTCGATAAATCACACAAATCTAAAGGCTGTCAATTCAGATAAATACTTAGGGATTATAATTACGAATAACTTAAGTTGGAACGCCCATATGTCTGTATGGTCGGAACACTTAAAAGATGCAATAGATGTGCTAAACTTTCTACCTACGTTACGCTTGTCCGTCCTATTCTGGAGTATTGCTGTACTGTATGGGATCTGCATCATGTAGAATTGACGGAGGGTATCGAAAAAGTTCAAAGAAGGGCAGCTCGTTTCGTATTATCGCGAAATAGGGAAGAAAGTGTCATGGATACGATATGTGAGATGGGGTGTCTTTCGTTAAAACAAAGGCACTTTTCGTTGCAACAGGATCAGTCACCAACTTTCTCCTTCGAATGCCAAAATACATTTTTGTCCCTACCTCACTGCATACGAGTTATTGTGAAAAGTAATAAAATAAGACAAATCAGAACTCGCACGATAAGATTCAGATGTTCATTTTTCCTGCGCGCTGTTAGAGAGTGGAACTGTGGAGAAACAACTTGAAGGTGCTTCGATGAACCATCTCCCAGGCACTTAATTGTGTATTATTATTGCAGCGTAGTCACTTGGATGTACCTTTACAGGAAACTGAGGCTATCATGGATCGGTTCTGAGTGTAACCGTCTTTGCCATCGGTAGCAATGGCATCGTGACTACAGCAGAGTCCACGTTCTAACCGTCATTGTATGTGGACGACTTTTGCCTGTCATCTCCATCATGGACACAGCAAGACGCCATCTTTAACAGACCGCACAGAAAGTATATAATTGGGCCTTGAATCACAGATATCAATTTTCTTTCGCGAAAACTCGCGTCATGCACTTTTCTTGACTCAGGACTGTGCATCTGCGCCCAAAACTTTGCCTCAGTAAACAGTTAATTGAAGTCGTCGAAATTTTCAATTTTTTAGACCTCTTTCATAGTAAGTTAACATGTTTATCCTAGGTACGTCAGCCCAAGGCAAAATTCATGAGGAAGCTTTATACCCTCAAATTTCTTAGCTGCACCTTCTGGGATGCAGGTCTGATTTTATCCCAACTGGACTACGGATGTGTGGGCTACAGGTCAGCAGCAGTACTTCGCCTATTAGATCTGACCCACCACAGTGGTGACAGTTTGGCAACTGAAACCTTCCATACGAACCCTATAGACAGCTTCCTGATGGTAGCTAGTGTCTTATACTGAGGGTCAGAAGCCAGCAACTCTTGGTGAACCAAGCGGTCACGATCTGTCGGACGCCTACCCATCTGTGATACTCTAGTTCGTTTCACAAGCGATAGCCCAGGTTGCTTACGAATCGCCACAAAATGGTTAGATAAGTTGTAATACGATTTAAAGCTCTATGCAATGATCTTCAACTGCCCTTTCATGTCAGCGTTCATAGAGTCCCACTCAGCACCCCTTGTGGTATGTACCGAGTCGTATGATTCGGATGGACCTCTTGCGTAGTCCTAAGAAAAATGCTGATCCCTTCATTCATAGACAACTGTAACGTTCGATTCTCCACGAGAACCAAAATTCTAATTACATCTACACAGATGGATTGAAAGACAAAGGTAGGGTCGGTTTTGTTTCTGCACACCCAAGGAGGCAGGTGAAGTATAAATTTTTATTTATGGGATGTCCACAACTCTTCTGCAACGTGTTATGGTAAACAAATTAGCTACAGCTATAAAATGCTTTTATTGACGGAAGTCTTACACTACAGAAGTCGCTGTACACTACCACAGTTTTGAGCTCCATCATCGGATGTATCTGGAACTTAAAGTAAAACAATAGTTGTTATCTACTCCTGTAGACTATTTTTTTTTATTTGAAAATTATATTTAGAGCGTAGAAAAACAAATTGATTAAAAACTATTCTAACTATCAGTAGGAGGACGTCATGTACATGCAAAATAAGTAGTAGCGAAATATCTACAATAGGTAGACCGTCATAATAGCAATCCAAATCGTGCTTGTAAAGAAGTCCAACTTTCAAACGTGGCCTGGAAAAATGCCTCTTGTCCCAAAATTTACACTGGAAATGTACGCAGTCTACAAAGATAAATCCACCATAGGACGTTAGGTGGAAGTCACCTTGCAGTCACGATTTGGGATGCTATTATTTAAATATTTTTGTAAAATGTTGTAGGCCATATAAACAATGGAGCGTTTTCCTTAAGGACTGTGGAGAAATATAACTAGGTCCAGTCTTGCAGTGCACAACTGCCTCTTTCCGTTGCTGATACTCTGACTGGTTAATTTTGTAGCTCACAACAACATCTGATACGACACTTGTACTTGTGTTCGGATTTTCCATGGGCGATTACAAACAGAGTACTGACTGAGTTGAAGAAGAATAAGAGATAGATTGGCACGTGGCCCTTATTGGAAATGTTGTCTTGCCTGTTTTCATTTCCCCTCTTAACTGTGACAGCTATGTACTAAGTCGCTTGACAAAATACGAGGTTTTGAAGGAATTATAAGTGCACTACTGTAACTGACATATTTTTTAGTAAGAGAAAATATGTGCTGTATCTGTGAGAAAATGTAACCGTTCCTTATCAATTAGATCAAGAGGATAAAGGGGAGGCACGATCTAACAATGATAGTTTTGAACAGCATATATGACTGCTGTGGTATGTGCTGACTTCTTAGTAACTTCTTGTCGGGGTTTTCACATTTAACGTGGCGTCGGACATGTTCTTTGCTTTTCTGAGAGAGTTTGGGAAGCTCATGAATGGTGGACTCAGGACAGGTGACGCAGGGACTGAAAGAAAAACGGGGCTTGATATGTAGCAGGGACGCATGTATTCATGAGAATGGCACTCTGCCAGGTTGCAGGCAGGCAGAAATATTCTGCCTGGGTGTTGAAAGTTGCATCACTGGGCAGCCCCTAGTGGACGACAGCTATTGCTTAGTTTTATAGTATGATTTTACATCCAACACACATGAGGCTCTGCAAAAGAGCTGCTCAGAGTGTCTCCTGAATTGTTTACTTAGATTAGGAACAGCAGAGGGCCTATAACACTTCCTTGTGGAACGACAGATCTCGCTTGTATTTTACTCGATGGCTTTGTGTCAGTTACTAAGAAATGTGTGATTGCTGGCAAGAAATCATGAATGCAGTCCCGCAACTGAGGTGATACTCACCAGATACGCAACTGATTGGAGATCAGTTGTGAGGAGTGGTGTCGAAAGTCTTGTGGAAATCTACAAATACGGGGTCAGTTTGAGATCGCCTATCGATAGCACTCGGTACTTCGTCTGTATAAAGAGCTAATTGTGTTTCACAGGAACGATATTTTTCTGAATCTGTGCTGATTATTTGTCAATTCATCGTTTTCTACGAGGTGATTCATAATGTTCGAACACAGTATATCTTACAAAATCGTACCGCACATCGACGTCAGTGTTAAGGGTTTTAAATCAGCGGATCGCTCCTATTTCCTTCCTTGAGTATTGATGTGATCTTGCGATTTTCCAATCTTTAGGTACGGACCCCTCATCGAAGGAGCCGTTTTATAGGATTGCTCAGTATAGAGATACTGTATGCTATTAGCATACTCTGAAACGAACATATCCGGTGTACAGTCTGGACAAGAGGACTTGCTTCCATTAAGTGATTAAAGCCACTTAGCTACACCAAATTCCTTATACTGTCAGCTGTTCTTAATCTGGATTCTGGAATATTTACTCCGTTGTCTTTGGTGAAGGAATTTCTGAAAACCATGTTTACTAACTCCCCTTTAATGCCACTGTCGTCGGTAATATTAGCATTGCTATCACACACTGACGATATTGATTGTGTCTTGATGCTGGTGTACCTTACATACTACCTGGATTTTCTGCCAGGTTTCTAGACATAATGTTGTTGTGGAAGCTATTAAAAGCATTTCGCATTGAAATCCGCGTTAGATTTCGATCTTCAGTAAAACATCCCCAATCTTGGAGATTTTGCATTCTTCTAAATTTGGTAAGTTTTTTTTTATTGTTTCTGCGAAAGTACTCTGACCTTTTTTGTGTAGCATGGGGGGTCAGTACCTTCTCTTATTAATTTATTTGCTATTTCTCAATTTCCGTAGATATTATTCTTTTAAATTTAAGCCAAATGTGGTCTACGTTTACGTAGATGGTTTGAAAGAAATGGAGACTGTTTCTCAGCAAGGCATTAAGCAAAATTTTAACTACTTATTTAAACTGATATATTTTCCTTTATTTTTGGTGGATTTGGATGTTATGGTGTTAAGTCTGGCTAGAACTACCTTGTCCTCGAGGAAACATTCAGTAGGATTTCGAATGACATTTTATGCTTCCCGCCGACTTTAAACCTATTGGAGCCGACGGACAAACCTGTCCGGAGCCAGTGTGTCAGCGTGATAGGAAATTCTGGTTAAAAATGGGTGAAGAGCCCCGGCATTGTAGTGTCCATATGATGATGCCAGGTGGTATTCCGTGCCTTATGCAGGACAAAGAACGCAGCGATCAGGTGTTCGTGATGCGCGAAAGCATTGCACGTTGCAAATTCCAGATGAAACAGTCGGTATGTGGTGGAGCGGAATTCGCGAATGTCACTTTGAAATTATGATGTATGTCGTCTGGCTTCCAGGCACCGAAACAGCTGTCGGTTCTTTCGAATAACTGCACAGCACAGAGATTGATAGGTAGTAAGTCAAAATTTGAAGGTTCTTTTCCCGGTTTCAGGATAGGAATAATGATACGCACCCACCATTAGGGGACGGGGGTTGGAATCGCGTTCCACCAAACACGATTGCAAACCCCTAGGATGTGTTATATGCTGCCGTTGCTAAGGTATTGTGTAAGAATTTGTTTCAGAATTTTACTGTGTGCAGGGGCTATGTCTCGACGCTTTTGTAAAGGTCTGCGGAACTCCCATTGGCCGGCCGGTGTGGCCGTGCGGTTCTAGGCGCTTCAGTCTGGAACCGCAAGACCGATACGGTCGCAGGTTCGAATCCTGCCTCGGGCATGGATGTGTGTGATGTCCTTAGGTTAGTTAGGTTTAAGTAGTTCTACGTTCTAGGGGACTGATGACCACAGATGTTACGTCCCATAGTGCTCAGAGCCATTTGCACCATTTTTGAACTCCCATTCACTAAATGGAGCATTGTACGATTCAAAGAGTTTTGCATGGAAGTGTAAGGAATTTCATTCCATCAGATGGTTCCAAGTCAAGAAATTAGGTTGGGAATAACAGCATGCGGACTGTTTGATGAAGTGTGCCGCTTAACACTCAGCATGACTGCACGATCGAGACAGATGTCGACATTGAGGTAGATGCCAGGAACTACTGTGGACGGTGGGTGGCCGCCAGAGCGACAGAATTTAGCCCATACTTAAGTTGTGGAAGTGTGGACTCCCATAGATGCATAATGTTCCCACCATACGTGCTTTCTCCTGTTCATTAAAAATCGTGCCTACTCTCGAAGTTTCTTGAATACCATACACAGAGGGATGGCAGTTGTGTTGTTGAAGTGCCTTGCGACGCTCTCTGATAGCTGAAGCTATTTCTTCAGACCACTATGGCACCGGTGTCCGTCGAGAAGAGCCTGAAGAATAGAGTATCGTTGCTTCCATACCGTGTGTAATCACGTCAGTAGCATGTTGTACCACTCCTTTGATATCCTTCTCTAGACTGATTTTAGAAGTTGCTTATGAAGTGAAAGCTGGCTTTTCGAAGTGACCAACATAGTGCATGTTCCATTATTCTATGGTTTGAGAAAGAGAGAGTGAAATGAAAATAGTTGTTGTTGTACAAATGGCCATGGATGGACCATTGCATTAAGGGTGAGATGCTCAGACTGCAGACTGTAATATCTGTGGCTGAGTATGTTCCATGGGCTGTAGTGAAGTATATAGCAGCTCTGTTGTTAAGGTTGGTTGGTTGTATTGGGGGGAGGATACCAAACTGCGAGGTCATCGGTCTCATCGGGTTAGGAAAGGAAGTCGGCCGTGCCCTTTTCAAAGGAACCATCCTGGCAATTGCCTGAAGTGATTTAGGGAAATCACGGAAAACCTAAATCAGGATGGCCGGACGCGGGATCGAACCGTCGTCCTTCCGAATGCGAGTCTAGTGTCTGTTGTTAGGGAGACAGACTTTTAGTTTTGTAATTCATTGTTCTATTAACTGGTCCTCTCTATATGTGGGGTGGCTGCTCCTCATTGGACTGTGGGAACTGAAATCCCCCAGTAGGAAGAAGAGTGAAGGCAGTTGTTCCACTACCTGCACCAGCCTCTTCTGTCTGGGCGTAGATAGATATTACGTGCTGTTACCCTAACTGACAGGTAGAGGCGAGCAACGACGGCTTCTAATGCACTAGATCGTGGCACGTGCTACCTGAAAGTGTCAGACTAAATGAGCGTGAAGACTCTTCCAGATGCTTTCTTGGCATTACACGATTTATACAGTAGGATTAGTAATTTTTAGTTGTCGGGATTTGGGTTTCTGAGAATTACGTCTCATGAACTGCAGCGCCAACTGCAGAGTAAGGAGCCATTAACTGACAGAGTTTGGCCAAAAGGCTATGGTGGCTGTTACAGTACCGTTGAATAAACATGAAGTAGGAATCTGAGAAAGCAGAGAAGGAGAAGTGGGAGACCGAAATACTTCGCTACTGAGTCATACTCCACCTGAATGTGCAGTTCTTTGTCGGTATTCACAGACTCGACCTCGGCAAGATGTGGTTCCTGATGGAGAGGAGGAGCAGAATTCGGTTTAACTTTCGATATATATACTTTTCTTTCCTGCGAGGTTACGGTTTTTGTATGGATTTTGCTGTCTTGTCTTCAGGAAGAGAAGAAAATCGTTCTTTTCCACCACCCACAACCTGTGGCTTTGTCCGGTTCCGAGTGGTGGCAGACTGCTGATTTGTTTCGTCGGGGAGGAGGGGAGTGGGGGTTGGAGAGTGAAGCAAAAGGGGTGCCTTGGCTGATATCCTCTTCCCTGATAATGCCAGAAGAAGGTGACGCAACTCCGGCTACCTCAGTGGAGTGGTTATCACCAGTGCTGGTCGAGGGAGCTGGTGTTCCTTTCCCCGCTGTGGTGTTTGTGGCTAGGGCCAGAAGTTGTTAGAGCCTTATCATCGCGCTAGGTGTCAATTTTGACACAGTGTTTGCAAAATTTGACGTCATATGCTTCGGGTGGAGGCGTTCAAACATTTTCTAGTCTTCTGGTAAGACAAGCGGTCAAATGCTTTATGTTTCTGGCTTTTCTTCTGTGTTTTGTAAACTGAACATGTTGGAGAAATACGGAGATGGTAGTCTGGGCAGTTTACATATGCAAGGGTTCTTCACAAGGGCTGGCCTCATGCGTTGTACTGCCGCACACCTCACACGTAGCCTTATCAACACAGCGAAATGACGTCTGTTCAAAGCCCTGGCACCGAAAACATCTCAATACGAAGGGAAATAGTGCTTGACGTCACACCTTAACTTTCTCAGGTAAACATTTCCAGTGAACGCTGGGATGAAAACACCAGTGTCCACCCTATTATCCTTAGGACAGTCTCAGCGTACACAGCGAAGTTATAGCTCAGGTTTGAATAGTGTGATCCCTGTGTTATCAGGGGTCTACATGACCGTCGCACATGACAGGTCGGCTACAGCACTGGATTTTGGATGTGAACACAAAGGCACTCTAATAGCAGGTGCAGAGCATCACGTTGCTCAGTGGATAGAATATGCGCCATGTTAGGTTCCCTTTCCCAACCTGAGTGCACTTCTACGAAGTGTAGAAAAGTGAACGTCAAAACCTAAAGAGGGATCATAAGTAATTAAGCCATAAAGGTTGAGGGCAAGATTGCGAAATGAGCTATAACTGGCGGGTTTCCTGATAATGGCAGAGTCGTCAACGTAAAACAACAGGCAAAGAATAAGCGCTGATCTGCTCTAGCCTCTGACACTGCAGGATGTTGGGAGTGTTACAAAGGCCGTTGCCAATCGGGAATACTCTGGAGGAGTTTTCTATTTGAGACACAGAGTGAGATGGCGCAGTAGTGAGCACACTGGACTCGCATTCTAGGCGACGATGGCTCAAACCCCATCCAGCCATCCAGACTTAAGTTTTCAATGATTTTCCTTAATCGCTCCAGACAAATGCTGGGATGCTTTCTTCGAAAAGCGCTCGGACTATATCCTTCACCATTCTTTTGTAATCGGAGCTGTACTTTCGCCTCTAATGACATCACTGTCGATGTGATATTAAAATCTAATCTTCCCTCCTTCATTTCTATTCGGGACTTTACCTGAAAGCCTAAGCACGCTTCGCAAGAGCCCTGGACGGGAACCAGGGAACTGAATCTGCACTGTCTACTTACTTTAACGTGACCATTTGTGAAAAGCCCAGATTAGGCAGGACAGAACGGTAAATTCATCCTGGTGCTCTTGGAATCACGCACATACTCTGCGACCAGTGTGAGACGTTGCTTTTTCCTGCTTTTAAATGCCTTCGTGCCGAGTAAAAACAAAGTGCATGTAAGGGTGAATGTGGTCCCCAAGGATAGATGCATACTTGTGTTGATACATAATGCCTTCCAGAAAAACGAAGTCTCCCATGGTATGTCACGGACGCAGTCCCCAAGCCATAAGCTCCCTCCTCCGCTCTTGAGGCCCGATCTTTCAGACGCTTCACGCCAACAGCCATTGATCTGACGTAGCATAAAACGTACTTCATCCGAAAAGGATAAGTGTCGCCACTGAGTGGAAGTCCAGTTGCAGTATTGGCGTGCAAATTCCGGGATTCGACGCCAATAATAGCAGTCAACATGGGTGTATGAGTCAGGTGCCTGCCACGGAGACCCATATGCAGCAACAATCACTGAACGGTCGTTGATGAGACCCTGTTGGTAGTCCCTTCGTTCATCTGGGTGACCTGTTGATCATCAGTTGTACGTCTGTTCGGCAGTTCACATCTCCGCAACCGGCGTTCATCCCTGTCATCTGTGGCCTGTGGCGCACCAAATTTGCCTCGACGCCGGTTTTGGATAGTGCACCGTATACTTTCACCATGACGCCATGCTAAGAGTTTTCAAACTAGCCGTTCCGAAAATACTTTCACCCTTATCCCAAAAGCCAATGACCATACCCTTCTGGATATCAGATAAATCGCTCCGTTTCCGCATTACGAAAACGACTGCATTGTTTCCCGTGTCCCCCATCACGGTTACACACTGAGCTGATACAAGTCATGAGATACGTACTAACATCGAATCGGACCTTCTTTTGCATGGTGTAGTGCAACAACTCCATTTCAAAATGGCACTATGGGACTTAAATTCTGAGGTCATCAGTCCCGTAGACTTAGAACTACTTAAACCTAGGACATCTCACACATCCATACCCGAGGCAGGATTCGAACCTTCGACCGTAGCAGAAGTGCGGTTCTGGACTGAAGTGCCTAGAACTTCTCGGCTACAGCGGCCGGCCAACTCGATTTCGTATGGACTCAACAAGTCGTTGACAGTCCGTGCAGAAATTCTGAGCCATGCTGCCCCTATAGCCGTCCATAATTGCGGAAGTGTTGCCAACAGTGTAGGATTTTGTGCACGGACTGACCTTTCGAATATGCCCCATAAATGTTCGATGGGTGGCCAGATCATTTGCATGAACTGCCCAGAATGTTCTTAAACTAATCCTGGACACCTGTGGCCCAGCGACACACGTAAAAATTCCACCGTTATTTGGAAACATTAAGTCTATGGATGGCTTCAAAAGGTCTCCAAGCAGTTTATGGCGTTCTACACAGTTCCCCATCCCATGAATGCAGCGCACAGAACGATTATACAGCCATGCAAAGCTGTCAGAGAAGTTGGCTCTTCATTTGATTTCTGCACTTCGTCGTTTGTGGTTGGTTAGTATTATTAACTTGAAGTTTCGTCACGAGCGATAATTTTTTCCGGAAAAGAACTGTTTGCGTTTTGGATTCGAATCAAGTCTCAGCAGGCGTCCTGTTATCGTTGTTTTTGATCGTAAGTCAAGGTGTGCGGTACAAACTTTACACGCACTTTTCTCTTCTTAACACCATTCTGGAGAATGTTTTAAACGAAGATCGAAGTATCGGAACAGATTCCCAGATATATGAGTGGCTCAAAGACTCCTCAAGTAATAAAACCCATTACATTGTCTGAGTTTTCACCAGAGAGAAGGATATCGTCATTAGTGGCCGACAAAAGTGTTATAGGACCACTCTTGTTCTATATACACATAAATGATATGACGCATAGTGTGACCAGCAATCTGCGACTGTTTGCTGATGACGCTGTAGTATACGGGCAAGTATCGTTGTTGAGTGACCGTAGAAGGACGTAGGATCACTTACATATAATTTCTATTTGATATGATGAATGGCACCTAGTTTCAAATTTTAAAAAAAGTAAGTTAATGCAGATGACTACTAAAAACAGTCCTATAATGTTCGAATACGGTGTTAGTAGTGTGCTGCTCGACACAGTCACGTCGATGAAATACACTGAAGAGCCAAAACAACTGGTACACCTGCCTAATATCGTGTAGGACAGCCGCGAGCACTCAGAAATGCCGCTAAACGACCTGTCGTGGACTCGATTAAAGTCTGAAGTAGTGCTGGAGGGCAATGACACCATGAATCCTTCAGGGCTGTCCATAAATCCGTAAGAGTACGAGGGGATGGAGATCTCTTCTGAACAGCACGTTGCAAGGGATCCCAGATATGCTCAATAATGTTCGTGTCTGGGGAGTCTGGCCGGCCGGAGTTGCCGTGCGGTTCTAGGCGCTACAGTCTGGAGCCGCGAGACCGCTACGGTCGCAGGTTCGAATCCTGCCTCGGACATGGATGTGTGTGATGTCCTTAGGTTAGTTAGGTTTAAGTAGTTCTAAGTTCTAGGGGACTGATGACCTCAGATGTTAAGTCCCATAGCGCTCAGAGCCATTTGATTTTTGGGGAGTCTGGTGACCAGCGGAAGTGTTTGAACTCGGAAGAGTGTTTCTGGAGCCACTCTGTAGCAATTCTGGACTTGTGGCGTGTCGCATTGTCGTGCTGGAATTGTCCAAGTCCTTCGCAATGCACAGTGAACACGAATGGATGCAGGTGATCAGACAGAATACTTAATACGTGTCACCTGACAGAGTCGTATCTAGATCTATAATGGGTCCCATATCACTCTAACTGCACACGGCCCACACCATTACAGAGCTTCCGCCTGCTTGACGCTCCCCTGCTGACAAGCAGGATCCAGGGATTCAAGAGGTTGTCTCCATAACCGTAAACGTCCATCCGCTCGATTGAATTTGAAACGACACTCGTTCGATCTGGCAACATGTTTCCAGCTATCAACAGTCCAGTGTCGAAGTCCAGTCCAGGAGAGGCGTAAAGCTTTGTATCGTGCAGTCATCAAGGGTACACGAGTGGGCCCTCGGCTCCGAAAGCCCAAATCGATGATGTTGCGTTGAATGGTTCACACGCTGACACTTGTTGGTGGCTCGGCATTGATATCTGCAACAATTTGCAGAAGGGTTGCACTTCTGTAACGTTGACCGATTCTCTTCGGTCGTCGTTGGTCCCGTTCTTGCAGGTTCTTTTTCCGGTCGCACCGATGTCGGAGATATTATGTTTTATCGGGATCCTGATATTCACGGTAAACTGGTGAAATGGTCTTACGGGAAAAAGCCCGCTTCATCGCTAACTCGGAGATGCTGTGTCCAATCGCTTGTACGCCAACTATAACATCACGTTCAAACTCACTTAAATCTTGACAACCTGACATTGTAGCAGCAGTAACTAATTAAAAAAAACTGCACAAGACACTTGTTATCTTTTATAGGCGTTGCCGGCCCCGGAGCCGTAGTGTACACTAGTGGTCTAGTGGCTAAAGTTGCTACCCCTGCATCACGGGATCCCAAATTCGATTCCCGGCCGGGTTGGGATTTTCTCTGGCCAGGGACTGGGTATTTGTGTTGTCCTCATCATTTCATCATCATCATCATTCGTGACAGTGGCTAGATTGGACTGAGTACAAATTGGACTATGTCAAAATTGGTACTTTGTACGGGCGCTGATGAACGCGCAGTTGAGCGCCCCTCGAACCAAACATCATCATCAGTGCTGTAGTCTGCCTGTTTACATACCTCTGTATTTGAATACGCATTGCTATACCAGTTCCTTTGGCGCATCAGTGTATATAGACGTAACGCTGCAGAACGAAATGAAACAGAACGAACATTTCACGACGGTAGCAGGAGAGGCGAATGGTCGACTTCGGTTTACTGCGCGAATTTTAGGGATATGTAACTCACCTTAAAGAAAGAAAGAAAGAGAGAGAGAGAGAGAGAGAGAGAGAGAGAGAGAGAGACAGCGCTGGACACTAGTGCGACTCAATATTGAGTACTTTTCGAGTGTTCCGGATTCCAACCAGTTCAAATTACCTAAGTTCAGTCAACACTCGAGTATTACTGAAATGAACCGTGAACTAAAATGGGAATCCCTGGAGGGAAGGCGACTTTATTTTCGCGAAGCTCTTTTGGGGGAAATTCAAAGAACCGACGTTTGCAGCTGACTCCAGAACAGTTCTCCTGACGCCAAAGTACATTTCGCCTAAGGACAGTGAAGATCAGGTGAGAGGAATTAGGGTTCGTATAGAGGCAGGTAGAAACTCGTTTTTCCATCGACGTATTTGCGAGTGGAACAGGGAATGAGGTGACTAGTAGTGGTGCAAGGTACTCCCTGCCATGCATTATACACCGGCCTGCAAAGTATGTATAACGATGGAGATTTAGAAACGTGTTTCTTTCGCGATTTGTGACACAACGACGTTGACACTGCGGTCGCACGTCCACTCCTTAACACTGCCTGTTCGTAACTGACTGCTCGAATAAATACCTGTTGTTTACATTCGTTATCTCAAGGTGGCACCGAAGTTATTGCGTTGACGTCGCTTGTATACCAGGAATAAAATCAGCCTTGAAACTTTTGGGCGGGCGATGCATACAGGGTCAACCCCAACTCCACTTACAAAATTACGGAATTTATTACGAGATGTTTTCCGATATTTTGGTATAAGGCACGCGTATTATCCGTTGGCTTATTAAAGAGTGATAATGTAATTAATATTCATCGGTCTTTTATCCCAATTAGCCTCGTTTGTGTGAAAATACGTTGGCAACAGGAAAAGCCTGTAATACGCTTTCACCAAAACATACAACAGAAATACAGGGTAATGCAGCAACCATCAGATGCGAAAGTTCTGCAATGTGACTGCAGAAACGTATCGTCCTGCAGTTCTTACGTTGCATTCATCGCTCATACACACGAGGCGCAGATCGGCCAACTCTTCATCTCTAAGCCTACCTGTACTATCTAACATTCTGCGTGGTGTCTGTTTGTTCCAAGTCGTGTCTCCCTACCACTTTCCCGCAACGACGCTCTGAGCGTGTTTTTTAGGGAATTGACTAGTTTGAACCTGGGACCTGTTGCTGGTAAGGAGACGCCAGATCACACACGACATGTAGAGTTCAGAAGAGTTCAGTGAGACTAGCGATAATATAATCAAATACTTTGATTTCAGCGTCAGCTCCACTGCACTCCCTGCAAAAGAATCTTAATACTAACTAAATTTAGTGGAAGGGGTTCAAGGCTTTCCTAGCTTTAGTTAGCTGGTAAAATAACGTCGAAGAAGCAGATAAGTTTACCACTGGAAATTTTATTCTACTCACAAAACATTGTTTATAAATTGCACTATTGATAAAAGGAAATATTTTAATACAGGATGATAAAAACCAACTGTGTTCAACAAAAATGTGAACGAATATTCCCTGAATGGGTTTCCAAGTTCTACAATGGATCGAAGGATGACCTATGCCATATCACATCTATAATCTAGGTTTAAGTTAACTTTCGTAAAAGAGAAAACTATCCAAATGATCTACAGTGACCCTCAATTATCTTTTATTACTTATTTAACTTGTCGTAAGTTATAGTGGCTGATATGGCTTCTCAGTAATTATATAACAGAAGAATCATCACGTTTCAGGTTTTAACTTCAAGTAGCAAATGTGAATACCATGAGCTTTAATTGATGATCGACACTAGTAATACGTAAAGAGGGGACGTAACAGATGAGACTTCTGCAGTTCTGAGTGAAGCGTTATGTGCTGTTATGCGGCATCGCGTGCGTTCATTACCTTGACGGTGTTTAGGCAGCGTCAGGTGGTGGCGGGTGGCGCAGCTCCACACAGCTCGCCATCTCGGAAGCAACTCCTTCTAACTTCTCCTTACTACAATTTACCGATGATGGTTTAAAAAAAGCTATCTGGCAGTGTTTTCAACTGACCAATCAGTGTCTCAATGTTAACCTTAAGCTCTGCCTACAAAAATTCTGTCTATCTAATGAGAAACGTTATACTTTTCGTTGTGGGGCAATGTTTTTAACGTTTGCAATGTAACAGAGACGCGAAAAAGTCTCACGCTAAAACTTGCAGCTGGTGTGGCCCTTTTAGTGTTATCGTAAGATCTATACCGTTCTTCTGGAGGGCTCTATCTTTTAACATGGGCTGGGGGGTGGTCCTGGCGGTCAGCCGGCGATGTGGGTGTCCGTCCCTTATCGTAGGGCCTTCTAACTTAACACGGTTCTGCTCTCGGCTTCTGTTCTCGTTTCTGCCCTCGGAACTGCGTCTGTTTCACGGTGGGAAGGTATGACATGCATTTAGGCGTTCTTGTGTTAGTCTGTGGTATTCCATTTGCTCACTCG
This sequence comes from Schistocerca piceifrons, assembly GCF_021461385.2. NCBI lineage: Eukaryota > Metazoa > Arthropoda > Insecta > Orthoptera > Acrididae > Schistocerca > Schistocerca piceifrons. The sequence continues at coordinate 486,310,073 of NC_060142.1, forward strand.
TTGATCGTATTACTTTGGTTAATTTAATGTCAGGATTTATTCGGAGCTATGTGACATACTGTCGGATTTGCTATCATGTCAGGGTTTTCATGGAAGGTGTTGGATTTGCCTGACACCTTACAACTACAGTTTATAATTGTTAACGTACAACTAACACTGCTGGTAAAATAAAGCAGAGGCACAACAGAGTAGTAGTAAATGGAAACCTGGAGGCGAAAAGTGTAGTGGTTTTTACTGTAGTCACCAACAAGTGCAGAAAATATATTCACAGTTGCCAGTATGAACCACTTTCGGCTGTGTATTAAAATGATGACAGTGAAATATTATGCCTGACCGGGACTCGAACCCAGATTTCTTGCTTTATGTGAGCAGTCACCATAACCACTTCAGATATCCGTGCACGAATCATGGGCTGACGTATGTTACGTATATTACCGTTGACGTATGTTACGTATATTCCCGTCCTGGAAGGACGTATTTGTTGAGAGAGTCGAGGGATTGTTACTGGCGAATAAATACGAAATAGCAGCACCTGTATTACTAAGAAGTACTATGCATTGTTCCTTCGGACATGCATGTATGCATTGATGTGCGAAGAAACAGTGCGTCGTACTTCTCAATAACATAGACACTGCCCTTTTCTATCAACGAGTACCACCAGTGAAAGCAGCAAGTTTGTTTCGAAACAAGACTCACATCGTGGTGCAGGTATTTCCAGTGCAATACAGACACACAGAGAAATATGAGTAAGAAATAAAACGAATGCATCTGAAAAGACATCATAGTCGCCGTTGACTGTATAAAATATTTATTGTTACTATTGCAATTTCGGCCTTATGGCCATTTTCAAGTAACACTGCAAAAAATTCTAGACACAAAATACAAAAGTGAAGCACAGGGTGTATATATATAATTAACCAAACATTTCATTTCATTAAGGAAGTAGCTCAATTATAAAAATTGGAGATAAATGTACATTACTTACATTCTGTCAGACTATAAAACTACCTGACATGAGTACACGTCGTTGTCAAAATGCAGCCTTTTGACTGTGAGAGTCCCACAAGATTAGATGAGTACAACACTTATTACATCGTAATATGTTGTTAAATATATATATACTGAACTGTCGATGTTACCATCGTTCTAATAATGTTTCACACATACAAGTTCAGGTGCACTGACTACATGTGGAGCTAAATGGAATAGTATACATATTTACTTAGTCCTGTTTGCTACAATAGAGCCTGATTGAAGGACGTATCCTGTATTTGTGCGGAGGCATTGTGATGTTTTGTCAGAATTTGTGGTGCTGCACAGTGAATTGGATTGCTGACGAGCGTTTTACGCCATTCATATTCGTAAAATTTATACGCATACAAAATATTATGTATCAGAGCTCTGTCTTCATCTCATTTACGAGCACTGAAGTCAATGTGAGAGCTTATTAACAGATAACACATGTATTATCCTCTATTATGTTATAAATAAATATTCTCATCCTATCCTACTGCCCATTACAATCATAGCACTATTTAGTAAGCTGTATAATGTCTACAGATGAAAAGACTTGTCTAAGGCGTTGCGGTCATGGACTGTGCGGCTGATCCTGGCGGAGGTTCGAGTACTCCCTCGGGCATGGGTGTGTGTTTGTCCTTAGAATAATTTAGGTTAAGTAGTGTGTAAGCTTAGGGACTGATGACCTTAGCAGTTAAGTTCCATAAGATTTCAGACACATTTGAACTTTTTTTTTAAAAAAAAGATTGTGTGTGTGATAGATTATTAGAACGATGGTGACATCGACAGTTCAGTATATACCTAACAACATATTGCGATGTAATAAGTGTCGTACTCATCTGATCTTGTGGGACTCTCACAGCCAAAAGGCTGCATTTTGACGACGGCGTGTTCCGGTCTCCCTCATCTCCTTGCGCCTGGCAGATCCTCCGTTTTGATCATCGTCAATGTGCCACGTCAGTGTTGTGTTTAGTGCCGTTTCTCCTGTGCGTCAAGAGGTGTGATTTTAATTGTGTCACTGTCAGTGTTTGTTATGTGCTACGCCATCCGTCGATACTTTTTATGCTCCGGTCATACTGTGCCTTGTGTTCTTTTAATTGTCGCAGTGTGTGGCCTTTTGTGTGCGCTACTTTTTTACAGTTTTTTATCTCCATTTTACAGTCGCCCCTTTTTTTTTGTCTATTGCCTTCTATGATGTTCCCCTTTTTTTATCTATGTTCACCATATTCTCTCCTTTGTATATTTTTCACTGTCTTCTATTGTTTGTTCTATGTCTTTCGGTTGAAGAGCAGCGCATATGCTGCTGCCAGCCCGCCCCGGTGGGGAATTGAAATACAATTAAAAAAAAAAAAACGCGACGTGTACTCTTTCAGGTAGTTTTATATTCTGACAGAATGTAAGTAATGTACATTTATCTCAAATTTTTATACTTGAGCTACTTTCTTAATGAAATGTTTGCTTAATTATGTATATACACCCTGTGCTTCACTTTCGTATTTTTGTGTTTAGGTAATTTTTTGCAGTGTTACTTGAAAATGGCCATAAGGCCGAAATTGCAATAATAACAATAAATATTTTATACAGTCAATGGCGACTATGATGTCGTTTAAGAAATATTATATGACTGTGAATCCTAACCATGAGAATTTAATAAAACGAATATAATTACTGTCTAACCAGCCACCGAAGACCATGGGTCCCTTACACTAACGTAATGGCAAAATATCAAACCTCCGAATCTTTGTCAGTGAGATTCAGGTGCAACCTGTATGTCTGAAGGAGGGAAGTCATTGATTTACTCCACACTTTATGGTATGAAATTTTCGTCATTTGAGGATTCTGAGGACGTTTCCTTCTGTTGTTTAAGGTCTGGTCCTTCCTTTACTCTAGCAAACATCTCCGTGGACGTTCCTGTTAGGGATTAATTAATGAAATGTTTCGTAGACGTCTCGGAAGGGTTGAGTAAACTGCGCGGATCTCGGGCCGGGCGGGCCGTCGCTTGGGGCAGGTAGCGGAGGGAGCGAGGCGACAGCGGCGCCGACGCGGGCGCCCCTGGCGGCGGCCGCGGGAGGCTCCGCCCGGCCGCGGCGCGTCGCGACGCTGGGCGTCGTGCAGTGTGACGCTCGCGCTCCAGCACGTGGCTGCCCCGCCGCCAGCCTACCGCCGAGGCGTTCTCCAGCGAGTGCTCCGCGCGCGACCAGACACACCGGCCTGCGCCTACATCGGCGGTGTCGCGGGAGTGACAGCGGTTTATGCGGCTCACCTGTGGATATGCTTTCGCGAGGCACCCGAATTGTGTTTGTGGTGTTCTATAAAACGGATGTGTGAAGGCTGCAACGTTGGAAAATGTAGACGAAGCGCAGTTCTTCTCGACGCGGGAATCTTTTCACTCCTCCGATGTTCCATCAATTAGGTATAAACATCTCAACTACGTCAATTAAATGTTTACCCTACTACGCTACAAAGCAGTGTTGCAGGTGATTAGTATAAGCGAGTACAGCGAATGTAATCACTACACGTCATCTGTCATTTGCTATTATCACTTTTTTCAGAGGACCTACACCGCCGACATAATTAAATCCTGTGGGCGGCAATATCTGACTAAATGACGTGAACCCACTGTTCTGTGTACCTTCCACTGCCGTCTGGTGATGCTTATTCGTAGTAATGTCGACGTCATTTTTTTTCTTTTTGGAGTCAGACAACATTCTCCCTTCCATTCGTCTTCATAGTATTTAGTGTAGCAGTTAACAAATATTACAGATAACCTATATTTGTTCAAAACCTGCTTCACTTTTTTCCTTTCTTTTTTTTTTTTTTTTTGCTGATTCTTCACATTATAAATCAATTTGGTGGAACCAAGATTATTTGATCTGCTACAACAGTAACCCTCCTGCAAAGCTGTGGACTCAGCTTCTAAGTGTACGCGAAACATCACCTCAGCTACTGTTATGAATGTCTTTCACTGCTACTACTGACTACGCTCATTGCACATTTTCATGAGACAAGTGTCTATTATCTTGTGCAGTGGCTTGGTACACACGCAAATTTCAGTAGCATGTGGATTTTTCCCTAGCCTCAAGATAGAATACTGATAATTATAAACCCACTGCAGCATAATGAGGACTAACAACGTAGAACATGCACTAAATTATTTGGAAGCTCAACGCCACATCCCGCAGGTTACCGTCACAAAGGCAAAGAAAAAGATTACGTGATTCAGTGTTTCAGGTCTATTTATATTTTCAATCGGTGATCTAACCGCATTGTTCATAATACTCCTTTGGTCACCTTAAAGTGCAGTACCTATTTTTGGAACCTAAACACTGAAATACATGGCAGTTTTTGCCTCCTTCATCGACTAGAAAGCGTAATTCACGAGTAATGTTTGGTCATTAAATTTCGTCGTTTACAATATAACTGAATAGGCGGGAACATCACGGCACTTTATTGTTTACAAAATCTCGACTTCCTTTTCATTAAAAAGAAAAAATCTCCAAACAAAATTATCCTGAGGAAGCCACTAAGAAAGACAACACCCCACGTTTTAGCTGTGCATCGGAATTTACTGCAGTTCTGAGCAAATAATTCACTTTGCACGGGATTTAACTGAATTACTGCAACCGTTCGCCGCCGAGAACGTGACTCGAAACCGCGCGCCCGTCTCGTGGGATATTATGGATTGCATCCATTCACCAAATTGACGTTGACATCTTAATTGAATGCTGGTCACTGTGATTACTTCACTGCCTTTATTCGGCTTTCAATAGCACAAACACAGTGCCACTGCCATTAGGCTAATTGTAGTGACCACATAACAAATACGAACGCAAATGGACGCTACAAGAGAGTCATGTCCCACTAGAAAAAGTATGCATTGTCTCTTCCCTAAAACTAAACAACACTAGTAAAGCACAGTGAATACGTTCACCCATCGCTGTGCCCTGATCCCGAAACTACCTGCCGCTATAGCGCTCAAAGAGCATTAATTGCGAAAATATTAGAGATATGTTTGATGCGGGAGTAATCTCACTGGTGGAAGTGTCACAACAGTAATCTATTCGAAGTTAAATTACTGTATGTGCCACAAATGTAATCGATTTATAATGTTGGTTCAAGAACCTGGCTGCGCAGGTTAGCTCTGACAGAAATTTATGCAAATATGTAGCGTATCACATAATACAGGATGTTCCAGTAGAAATCATAAATATTCGGTGACATGACAGAGAAACTCTTCGAAGAAAAAAATCCTAGTAAACAAGGGCTCTAAAATACATACCTTAATAGCTAATTGTCTAGCAAACATGGGCTTTTAAAAACATAACTTAAGGGATTTGAGCACTTGCTCAATAGAAGAAATGTGTGTCACAGTTGCGAGAATGAGTAAGTGCTCATTGCTCTTAAGGCATTCACCCCTAGAGCCCATATCAATGGACATTTTCTCTATTTTTGACATACTCGAACCACGGAAAGTAAAGAGATTGCTGTAAAAGATATGCTCCACAGTGTGTGAAGTGAAAAAGTGCTCATAGATCTTAAGGTATACATTTTAGAACTCATGTTTACGGGACTTTTTTGATTCGAATCACCGTTCCTGCCATATCCCTGAATATTGGCCATTCCCGCTGGGACACCTTGCACATGGGACATTGTTTCGTGTTTCTTGAGTTATATGACACTAGTAAAACAGTGAATTTTAACGGAGGGAATTGCATAGCAATCGATTTTTAAGGGCCGAGAAACTCACGAAATTTTACGTCACTATCGAAAATACTAAGTATCATAAACGAAAATACAACACGGGGAAAATATTAAGTCAATGGAATTTTATTCAGTCGGGGAAGAGATATACAGAGTGATTTACGAAGTTACGCAAATATTTTAACACGTTATTCTACAAGTAAAAGTAAAGAAAAAAGTTCATATAAAAATAGGTCCGTAAATGTTTTGTTGCAGAGTTATGGCTAATAAAAGATTTTGCCTGAAATTTAGCAAATTCACTAACATGAAGCCATCGAAAAACTGCATGAGCTTAAAGTAAAGCACGATTTCCATTTATTTTGTATTTATTGGTCTGGTGAATCTAATAAAACATGTCCCAGACGTGTATCTGCAGTAGTTTCCCAGAACATCCAGAGAAGCAAAGATTATTATACAAGTAAATTTATTTACTTTCCATTAAGAATGTAGAAACGTTTATGTCATTGTTGCCGACCGTTAGTGAGTTGTTTCAGTCGTTTCCTAACCTTGAAACGTGTTAGTTTTCTGTATTGTTCAGTGAAAGAACATAACAACAACAGTGCATTTAAGTAAAACCACATAGTAACTGTTGTAGTTTGTAGATTATTTTTGAAATAGATATGCCTTTCAAATTTACGACCCAGGAATATGCCGATATTGTATTTATTTATGGCAGATGTGATGGTAATGCTACTGCTGCAATTAACGAATATCACGCATGTTATCCAACTTGGAGGATTCCGTATTCAAGAACCATCACTGAAGTGTTTCGAATGTTACGAGAGACAGGTTCTCTACGTAGCGTTCATAATCAGTACGAGTGCCACATACCTGAAGACGATGATGAGGATATTATGGATGCTGTTCGTCGTAGCCGGGTGCCATAAACGACGTATCTGTCAACGATTAGGCATTTCACAATCTGATGTATGGCGTTCACTGAAGTACAATAGTCTGTATCCTTATAACGTAAACGTTATTACCATCGCTTTTCGATGATTAAATTCTCTACAACATCTGTTGAAAACTTTGTGCAGTTGTCTGGAATTTAAAAAACAAATTGGTCCAAGTAGTTAATAAATTTAAAAATTTACGAAATTGCTTCTTTATTACCAGTAACTCTGTAACTAAACGTTTATGGACCTGCTTTTATATCAACTTTCTCTCGAGTTTTACTTGTAGAATAACATACTAAAATATTCGCATATCTTCGTGAATCACCCTGTATAATTTTATGCTTTTCTAAGTTTTGCCGTATCCGAGCATCTAAGAACTATCTCATGTATCTCGTGCTAACATACAAATGCACCAAGCTGTTATTGAAGGTTCCAGATCCACAGCATACTTCCTAAACAGAATCTCTGTAATCAAATGAATCAGTATGTCAACGGAATTTTTTGTATCTGCGTATTCTTAACATACTGCGCATTTGCGAATAACCGACCCCAATTCACATACCGCGAGATTCTAATTTTGTACGTAAGTGATGTAACAGGACATTCAAAAAATTCAGTATACATTTGCGCAGCTTGTAAGTATTAGGTACAGAGCACTTAATACACCGCGTTGGCATAATGATAATTTCATTCGAATCTTATTTTTCTATTTTAATGAAGACATTTTAGGTAAGCTTTGATCGTAACCTTTACGATTATCGGTTGAAACTACAAATTACTGCATCCAGTAACATTTATTATATTGTACATTACACTAGGGTTTCGGAGGATTATACCTCAATCATCACATTTCAATTAATGAGGCATGAATGAATTGTGTGTACGAATTTTGGGTAGCGTGTGCCTCTGTCTGTCATAGAAATAGTTCTTTGTTCTTTGCTGCCAGACAGTGCCACAGGATACCCAAAAGTCGTACATACCATACATCAGTGGCTTATCATTTGAAATTAAAATGATAGTATTATAATGTTCCGAAACGCGTAGTGGGAAGTATAATAAATGTGATTTGGTTACAGTAATTTTTAATTTAAACCGATATTCTTATGAAAATGCACGTCATTTTCCTTTGTTTTGGAGCACGCTTTTGGCGTGTTATTTCCTACAACTTTGTTGCTATCACATCTTCTAAGCAACGCCAACGATAGTGTAAATAATTTCAAGTGACCCGTATCGTTAGGTCTTCTTGACTAGTGATCTGTATTCTCACTGATTTTCAGCGATCTTTATTTAAAAGTGATCACAGTTTTCGTTTCGCCAATTTGTTTTTTGCAGAACCCTTAACTATCGTATCATAGATCAATTTTCCAACTGCTTGTTTAAATGTCTTCTTTTTACAATTAGTGTGTTCGTACGTATTGATGAGAATATTTACCTCGAGATGAAGCTCAGTCATTCTTGTGTCTGTGTTTGCTTGAAAACGAATTTGTTTTTGGGTAATCTACGTTAGACATCGAGTAAATAAAATTCTTTCTTCTTTTTTACACATACATGTTTCGCTGAAGGTACAGCATTTCCAGTGGTATTTTTTATTTTCTTTCTTCCAGATAATAGATTTTTACTATCTGTAGATAAACAAGTTTAGCTTTTAAAGTAAAGTACGCCCGTTCACAAACTGAAAGCGGCAACAGTTTAACGTTCCAGAAGTAATTTTTGATATAAATAAGTTCTCAATATTAAGTTCTCTCTGATTGTAGTTGACGAATTGTAAAAGAATGACAGCGATATTTCAGAGTACAGAAAGTAACAGAAACCACACCATGTGATAACATGGTAGAATTTCTTTTCGGTTTATGAATACTTTACTTTGAAAACTAAAATCATGTATATCCACACAAGCATCAAAAAGCAATTTTTCGTGTTATTTGGTAGAAAGAAAATAAAAAAGCACTGAAGATACTCCAACTTTAGTGGAACATGTATGATTGAAAAAAAGAAGAAAAATTGTGTTCGCACGAGTCGAAAATTATACAGAAAAACAAATTGATGGGAATAGTTTGTCAAAAACAATTCTGCTAGTTTTAGGCTAATTTCACATATAATACTTTCAAATTTGTTTCAGTGTTCAGCCACGCTTTACTATGGCGCCCACAACAAAAACATGCAATGCTTCAGTACGGTTTTACGTCATAGCTAGTAAATCTTTGCCCAGATCGATACCGCCTAGATAGATAGGATACATTCCCTGTATGCAGTATCCTGTTCCTTCATCAATGATACAAGTGTTGTTTATTTGTGTCCGTACGCATTTCCGTTCTTATCTTACGTTCCTTACTAAGTCACAAACCCTAGCAGTGAATAGGATCGGTAGCAGCTGACACGTTGTTGCTGAGATAAGCGCACACAGGATGAGGCGCGATATTCGGTAAGGCTTCCCTCATCTCAAAGAGACGGCCACTTCAGCAAAGTGGACTCACAATTCGATAAAGTGCTGAAAGAGATCACTGCTGTAGTAAGGGAACGGTGCATTTGGCACGCCTCACTGCGGATTCGAAACGCAAATAAAAGAGAATCTCTGCTCTGTATGATGAGTCGTTTTCTGAGCATGAACTCTCTATGCGATGAACTGCATACAGAGGCATTTCTCTGCAGCCCCTAACAATGTTCGCCAACAGCAATACTTCGGATAAAAGCAGAACGCAACTGTAGGAGCAAAGTTTTTGCGGTTTCCCTCTGGAGGTACTGAAATTAAATGCTCAGTGTTGTTTTGTGGCCGCGTGAACAATGTTGCAGAATTCCTATAAATACCGTAACTTGCGGACGGCGCGTTTTAACTGTATGAATTTCATCGTGTGGAGAGCCTGGATCTTTATAGCATCTGCAAATTTTATGCTCACTTGGAACTTTTCCGCCGAATCAGAGAAAAACTTTTTTCATATTCACGAAATAGTTCGTATGCGGGTCCGCGCATTTAAGTTCCTCAGCGCCCTCTCGTGAGATCAGATCTAACTCATATATGTGCCAGGAGTTTACCTTACCGATTTCAGGTTTGTTATTCACGTCCAATTTCGAAATTGGTTCATTGCTTAAAATCAAATAAAGTTACGAGAGGTTCCTTTTTGTTTTTTAGCTATAACACATGATTGATGAAGATCCTTTTCCTGTCGTATCTATTTCTTTTACGATCTTCTACTTTTCCAGATGAATATTTTGGATTTAAACAGTACATCTGACTCGGACTGACTCCGTACCTCAAACAACTATTGCCTCTGTTTTATTTGTGCCCGTAAAAAAACATCTACGGGTGGACCAGTTCACTCATAAAAAAAATGTAAGTGTGCTATAAGACCATGAAATCGAATTCAGGTACATCTGAGATAAGAAATGAAGACGTTGCGCGATTTCTTTAAATCATTGTCGGCTATTTCCGGTGTGGTTCCATCAATGAGAGCACGTGCCGCTTTCGTCCCTTTTCCTCTTCACTGAGTTAGTGTTTTGTCTTTAATGGCGGCGACGTCATTGAGATGGTAAACTTATTCCTATCTTTCCGGTGACAAACGTACAAGGCATATGTGTTGTGTGTGACAGTTTAATATAGTATGCTTGGACGGGACTCGAACCCAGACCGGTGCTTTTCGCAGACAGAGTATTTACAGACGTGCCCTCAGAGCAGCCTCACCGCCGATACAAAGCTCCGCCTTGCCACAAACTTTTCCCTTTTCTTCGCAAACACTGAAGAGGTTCTGCTGTACTGCTCATTTGTCTATCCACAAAATAAGGATTATTGTTGATCCAGTTTGTCTCAGATGCTAGTTCCACAACACCAGGGAGTACCGACGCTGAGAGAGAAATTTGGAGAGGATCGTAACAAATTAGGGCTTTCCATCAGTCCATAGTGCATACTCGGGTGGCGCAGTAGGTAGCATGTTATCTGTCCAGCACACTGTTTTAAGTGGACACACAAATTAACTCAGCGTAGACGCCACATAGAGTAATAAATTTAATTTTATACTGATTAGAAATTAAGATGGAAAACTGAACCAGATAAGATGTTAAAACCCATGTTACAGTCTTTGAAAATTAAACGTTAACTGATAAACAGTTCTGACGACTTAGAAATAATACTCTGGATATCCCAATTAGTCCTTTATTTCGAAATGTGTTTTTCTTAGTTAACGAGGCTGTTAATGTGTTTCCGACTAGATAAATAATTTCACGTGTCTAGTGAGTTTCGGAACGTTATGAAACGTGATACAGGTATGACCGAGAAAAATATATTTAAACTACAATGTTTCTCTAGTCTTTTTGGCGAATTGGAGGATTAACTACCAGGTAACTCAGTCCGTCATTAATACCAGATCACACTACTGATGTCACGAATGTAACTAGGATATTTTTATCAGTTGCTTCAGTGCCATAAGAGGTAGTAAACAAAACAACTTCTCACACATCACTACTCAATTTTGACGTTAGGATTGAAAAACGAATACTTACAGTCTTTTCTACATCTACATCTACATCGATACTCTGCAAATCACATTTAAGTGCCTGGTAGAAGGTTCATCGAATCACCTTCACAATTCTGTATTATTCCAATCTCATAGAGCGCGGAATGAACGAACACATATATCTTTCCGTACGAGCTCTGATTTCCCTTATTTTATCGTGGTGATAGTTTCTCCCTATGAAGAGAAAATTGGTGATTGGAATTTAATGAGATGATTCCGTCGCAACGAAAAACGCCTTTCTTTTAATGATGTCCAGTCCAAATCGTGTATCATTTCTGTGACACTCTCTCCCGTATTTTGGGGTAATACAAAACGTACTGCCCTTCTTTGAACTTTTACGATGTAGTCCGTCAGTCCTACCTGATAAGGATCCCACACCACGCAGCAGTATTCTAAGAGGACGGACAAGCGTAGTGTAGGCAGTTTCCTTAGAAGATCTGTTACATTTTCCAAGTGTCCTGCCAATAAAACGCAGTCTTTTGTTAGCCTTTCCCACAACATTTTCAATGTGTTCCTTCCAATTTAAGTTGTTCGTAATTGTAATACCTAGGTATTTAATTGAATTTACGGCTCTTAGATTAGACTGATTTATCGTGTAACCGAAATTTAACGAATTCCTTTTAACACCCATGTGGATGACCTCACACTTTTCATTATTTAGGGTCAACTGCCAATTTTCGCACCACTCAGATATCTTCTCTACATCATTTTGCAATTTGTTTTGATCTTCTGATGACTTTATTAGTCGATAAACGACAGCGTCATCTGCAAACAACCTAAGACAGCTGCTCAGATTGTCTCCCAAATAGTTGATATAGATAAGGAACAGCAAAGGGTCTATAACACTACCTTGGGGAACGCCAGAAATCAGTTCTATTTTACTGGACGACTTTCCGTCAATTACTACGAACTGTCTTTCCAAGTTTGTTTCCAAGTACTATGCAAATGGTTTGCTACCTGTTTCCAAAAGCTCAGACGTAGATATTGCTTTTCACAGAGTTTATCGTAATAAATGTACAGGATTTAAGCAGCATTGTCGTATCATGCAGGCACTTTAAAAAGTTTAAAGAGTCAAATAATACTTAACCGGATGTTCACTGTCCAGACAGCCACGTGGACGCATTCTCAGTGCGAGTGCTAAAGGGAAAAGAAGATCAGAGTTTTACTTTTGTCAGCTTAGTGCTCAGAGGTTTAGTTCGGAGGCTAAGGAAGGAAGGAACGGGCTGTGACCACCTTTTAAGTATTTACATGGCGATCACCAAATGCGATTCGATAAAACTGCGGATAACCAAAACCATTTTGGCCGAGCGTTAATTCTATCAGCTCTTCTTCCGAATATCGAACCAACGTCCTACGCACTGCGTCACATCCTTTGATATACAGTGAAAGATGTAGGTTTTCGTTGCGAAATGCTTTAGACGGTTTTCCGCTAAAGGGTTACGACATACTGCGATGGAGATTGAGCGATGCCATATTTATAATGACGACACTCACCTAGTCACTGAAGTGACGAGGCAAGCGTCCGTTATTGACATCTATAGCTTCTGAAAGTCGAGTTCCTGAAAATGAGAAGAAGATACAAGATGTGCCTGTGCGATTTGTTTAAATAGCAAATATCGTTAGAATATCGACTTTCTTGTTATATCTGATGTTACACATCCTGGATTACCTCCTCACTACGGATCAATTGGATTGAAAGTAAATCTAATCTAATCTGCAGTCAAATTCCCCATATTCTACTCAGTGAGTCCACACTGTTTACATTTTTAGAGCAGCTAGTATCAGCAAACGTGACAAAACAGGTCAATAAATTTTTACTTTTAGTTTCTTGCAGACTAATTAATGATTAAAATAAACTATCTGAATCCTAGTTTATGAGTGATGTTAAAAAAAGTTCCATGCAGAGACTAGATTTCATACTGATCTTGTTATCAAAATTTATAAATGGAAATAAAGAAGACAAAGAGCTAACACAAAAGAAGTTTGTTGAAGGACATCTAAACACCATGAACAGCAGTTAAAACGTGTATTAGCCAAGTCGACGTTAGTGTGTGCAAACCATCGTCAGTGACATCTAGTACAGAGAAAAACAAACAGTTGTATGTGCGTCGCTATCTACAGAATGTCAGTTTTATACTTAAAAGCAGATATGTAAGTCTACTTATATTATGTACCTCTGTATGACTGACATGGGTGTCACTTACAACCACTCTGCGATGTGCAGCTTAAAATACATTTAGAAAGCAAACAACCTTATGGACACCCGGAATCCAATTACATCCATGTCTATGTTACTATGTTCGGATAGGTATCATGAAAAAAGTTGTCATGTGGTAGACACCGATGCACATACAATTATTTATTGTCTTCTGTATTAGATGCCACTGACGATGGGTCACAAACCTGAATACCGGTTTGGCTAATAAGTGTTTTAAGTGCAGGTTATGGTGTTTAGAAGATGTTCTGTAAGGAATATTTAGAAGCTGCGGAGCAGTAAGTGTTCAAAATTTTTACAAAAAAAGTTGTTTCAGTACGCGCATTTTTTTTTAAGCCGGAATTCAGTGCGATCTGCAGATGGGTGTTTTTTTCGCGTCGTAACGTCCGTCACATCATTTACTGCATCGCTCAAAGTGACATTCAGTAGAAATTACGCCTTAATTTAAAAACCACAGTCACGCTGCTCCCACACAGTGTAAAATATTGTTGATCAGCTGTACATCTGAATCAAACCATGTCAACCGCACCGCTAACTGCACCATCCTCCCTGTAACCGAGAGATCGTGACTTAGGTTTGCACCATTGCCAGGGATGTACAAGTTAAACATTACATCCTTTGTTTGTGTAATGTCTTCTCTTGTATTCTGCCTTCGGCCAACCACATTTCTTGCTCCATCGCCATACAAGACATCATAGGGAATGGCAGGAGGTTGCAATAACATTGCATGAATGTAAGTAGATAAAAAAATCAGAAACGATTCGAAGAATGGGGCTTATCAATCTCTCTATCACACTGACATTTAATTTCATATGTCTCTTAGATTTCTGCACCTCTTAATATTTATCAAACATTGAATTTGTCTTTCTTCGATATCGAATTTGTATTCCAACCACTTTCAGTGAATTCTTTTACTTACCACTATCTTGCGTATGTTGAGCTATTTTCGAGTAAATATTAGCGGCAAATAGCTAGAGGACACGATCAAGTACTTTTACTTTCTCGTTAAAGGAACATACAATGCAATAGAACAGTGAAATCCCATCCAGAAAACAGCAAACACGATGTTATGGTTCCTTGGCGGACTTTGGTGAGATCTTACTCATCTGAAATAATTGCAGGATGTGTCTCAAAAATGTACTGTCGGCACAAAAGCGAGGGCTTTTCAACAAAATCCAGCGAGCAGGACTACAAGAAAGATGTTATGCTTTAAGTGTAATAATCCCCTAAACCTAGAAAACTTGTCGTCATAAAAGATTCTGAGCACATATTACGCTCGACAACAGATATTTACAACGTAAATATTTATGTCTATTTGGTATTCACGTGCAACCTCAGAAAACAGCTTTGTTGCATCTTCGGCAGGAAACTTTTCATTTCTTCACATTATTTCTTTACATATTGACCCTTACGATATTCTTATGAATTAGGCCTTCATGATTTTGAAAACTAGTGTAGCGTAATTGAATACGTTGTACTAAGTGTGTTGTTTCACTTTCTGATTGACTGACCAGCAACTTCAGTGATACTGCCTTTAACTTAGAAAAGATGATACAGAACACGCGTTTTAATATTTTCTGAGTTACTATCAATGTAGTTTTCCCGTTATAGTGCCTATTTACAGTGCGCAGCAAGTAAATTAAACGCTCTACAATCGTTTTCACATCTCCATGGTGCAAAATACGGTTTTTATGTGCCAACTGGCTTTAATGCAATAGATTTTAAACACTATTTCTATTAATGCAGGAATTTTGTGTGTTTTGTACGGACGTCATATCTACATTTAATGTCTCACTGCTCGATTATACGATTTAAATAATTCATTTATTTGGCGAAATACAACAAAATTGGAGCGCTAATTTGTTAATTGCAATTTTTTTAGTAAATACGCCATGTAGGTTTCGTCTGCTCCTCATGTATTATTCCTAAATAGCTTGCGGTTAATGTTTAGAAAAGTGCTTCGTCCATACTTAAATGATGTCGTTATAAAAAGGCAAGATTTAGTGCTAATTACTTTACAAGTAATACCTCAAATGAATGGGAGATCGGACGTTTATTAAATGGCAAGATAATGAAGTTTCTGTATCATCGCTACGGCCATAAACTGGGGTGGGGACACCATAAATTCTACTGCTGCTTAGGACCGCTAATGTTTTGTCCTGAGATTCATTGGGGAAACAAGAAGTCTACTCTAGCAATTTATGGTGCAGTACTTGCCGTGAGCACTGCGGTGTGAGGGCTTGCTAATGGTACCGAAATCTGCGCCGCTGTAGAAACTATGCTTACTGTTTCCTTTTTCCTAGACTTCAGTGAATCAAGACCAACATAGAGGTTTCCACTTATTTGCCATGACTTTATCTACTTACGTGTGAATTTTGTATCTCTGCGTGCTGTGATCCGCTTCAGCGTACTCAAATTATAAGTATTCGCTTGGTTTCAAGTACACAGTCGCAATGTGTTTACTAGCACGTGCCAACTTTTTGAACTTGATAACTGTCGTATCCTAGCTTACATCGCAGTTTATATTCCGTTTCCCGTATCTGGCAAACAATTACTAATTTCCTGCAATACATCTTATTAGGCCTCTAGCATAAATTGCTTTGGTAAATTATGATTACTTTTCATACGACTTGTTCTCATCGCATGAGAATAAAATCACAGTAATCTCCATTGGTCACAACACACTTCTTTCTATGTTTACAGCGCTCTTTGCTACTGTCACGTAAGGCCTTCTTTAAAATCGATGAAAACGTTGTTATCACAAGACTTTGGCCTTCGGTGCAAATGTCATGCGCACTTCTGTTGTGATTATTCCCCAACCAACAATTTCCATTTGTGTTACCTTCTGCTGGTCAGGTAATCTGTGTAGCAAAAAGGGGGAACAGACCTTACGGTTACCCAAACATTACATTAATGATCCTTTAACACAGCCTTTGTTAACGCTGAATAAGTCAGATATTACTCTCAGAAGATAACTGCCGAATTCTTATAAACATATGTCGCAAACTGTGAGTGTATCTATTGGTAAGCATGTTGATGTCAGACTTGAACGTATACTTCGTCAATAAAAAATTGGTTCAAATGGCTCTAAGCACTATGGGACTTAACATCTGAGGTCGTTAGTCCCCTAGACTTAGAACTACTTAAACCTAACTAACATAAGGACAGCACACACATCCATGCCCGAGGCAGGATTCGAACCTGCGACTGTAGCAGCAGCGCGGTTCCGGCCTGAAGCGCCTAGAACCGCTCGGCCACAGCGGCCGGCCATCGTCCTCTTCCGAACACTACACTAGCAGCAGCACAACATTTATCTCTGTTACTGTTTCTGCAGTTTTTGGCTATACTTGATGATTTTGCGTTGTTCTGTTGCTCTATGAAACGAGTTTGAAAGCTCACTGGTTTCTGCTGCCCTAACAAAGGAGCTAAAGCGTAATTAGTTCGATAATACGTAACAGTATCTTCTGGAAGCAGAAAAAATGGCAAATTCTGAAAGGCAAGCACGTGTAACACAAAACATAAGTACCAGGAAAACCACAGCATGTACACGCCACATACACTGATGAGCAGAAACATAGTGACCATTGACCACCGCGAGGTCGTATGCTGCCTGGTGACGCTGAGGGCACGTGATGCGGTAAGAGAAGTGAATGAGCGGAGCAGAGGCGAATGGGCAATACTTCTAGCGACGATAAGTGGCGTAAATGCGGAAATGCGCTGGCTTAAGCGACTTTGACAAAAGCCAGATTGTGGTGGCCCAGTGCCTGGGAGCGAGCATCGTGGAAAAGGCAAAGACGCTAGGTTATTCGCCTGCTGCTGTTGTGAGCATCTGTGGAAAGTGGTTGAAGAACGCTGAAACCACGAGTAGGCGACAAGGAGCTGGGCGTCGATACCTCACGACAGAACTTAGGGATCGGAGGCTTTCCCGCTCTCTGAAGCAGGACAGCCGGCGATCTGTGACAGGGTACAATGCTAGCGCACGCACGAGTGCTTTGGACCACACTGTGCAGCGCAAAGTGTTGAACATAATGTTCCGCAGCAGAGGACCCCCTACGTTTTCTACATCTACATCTACATTTATACTCCGCAAGCAACCCAACGGTATGTGGCGGAGGTCACTTTACGTGCCGCTGTCATTACCTCCCTTTCCTGTACCAGTCGCGTATTGTTCGCGGGAAGAACGACTGCCGGAAAGCCTCCGTGCGTCCTCGAATCTCTCTAATTTTACATTCGTGATCTACTCTGGAGGTATAAGTGGGGGGAAGCAATATATTCGAGACCTCATCCAGAAACGCACCCTCTCGAAACCTGGCGAGCAAGCTACACCGCGATGCAGAGCGCCTCTCTTGCATAGTCTGCCACTTGAGTTTGCTAAACATCTCCGTAACGCTATCACGCTTACCAAATAACCCTGTGACGAAACGCGCCGCTCTTCTTTGGATCTTCTCTATCTCCTGTGTCAACCCGACCTGGTACGGATCCCACACTGATGAGCAACACTCAAGTATAGGTCGAACGAGTGTTTTGTAAGCCACCTCCTTTGTTGATGGACTACATTTTCTAAGGACTCTCCCAATGAATCTCAACCTGGCACCCGCCTTACCAACAATTAATTTTATATGATCATTCCACTTCCAATCATTCCGCATGCATACTCCCAGATATTTTACAGAAGTAACTGCTACCAGTGTTTGTTCCACTATCATATAATCATACAATAAAGGATCCTTCTTTCTATGTATTCGCAATACATTACATTTGTATATGTTAAGGGTCAGTTGTTCCCGTGTTCACCCAACAACATCGTCAGTTATGATGACGGTGGGCATGGGATCATCTAGATTAGACCGCGGATTAATGGAACTGTGTCGCCTGGTTGGATACATTCCGTTTGTAGTTAAATCAGGTCGATGGGCGTGTCGAGATACGATGTCATCCAGCCGAACGGCTTCTCGCTACATGCAGCGTACCACGGACGCAGGCCGGTGTGACCAGTATTATGTTATGGGGACATTCACCTGGGACTCCATGGGACCAGCGGTAGTAATCGAAGGAACCACGACAGCTGTACACAACATGAACATTATTAGGGACCACTTGTAACCTCGTATGCTTGATGTCTTCCCCAACGGCTATGGTATCTGCCAGCAGGACAACTATTCGTGTCACAAGGCCAGAGTCGTGCTGCAGTCGTTTGAGGAGCATGACAGGGAACTCATGTTGATGTCTTGGCCATCAAATTCGGCTTATCCGAATCCGATGAAACCCAACTGGGACGCTATAGGGCAGCAGCTCCGCGCCCACAAACCAACCGCCCGTAAATTTCGGGAAGCGTGTGATCTGTACGTAGGCATATGGTGTCACAAAACTCTGGGAACGTCTCAAGTACTTGTCGAATCCATGGCACGCAGAATCACCGCTGAACTGCGTTCCAGGGGTGAACCAAAACGCTTTTAAGTAGATGATCATAATGTTTTGGTTCATCAGTGTATATACATATATCCACAGGGTGCCCTAAAATTCACCTTACGAACTTCCAGAATTTGTAGAGGGGATTGAGTAGACAATAATTTGAATTGGAATCCATGTCCAGAAACATGTTTGCTAGATAGGGATGCAACAGGGTAGTCACGGTGGGGGGTAGGGGGAAGGTGGGAGGTGCTTACGTTGGATCGGCTGATGAGATTTGACGTCTATTCTACCTCTCTGGCATGGCTCGAGCATCAGTCACATGTCTGTCGGTGTTGGAGCAACATTCCTGTAGAAACGGGAGAAGGTCTTGTGGGGTGGCATGAGTTGTGGTCACTGCAGCACAGATTGCAGGGACACCAGCTATGACAGAGAGTATGTATCACATCATTGGAAGGTACAATGTACATGTACCATTACTGTTGTTGCTTAATTTTTAGGGAAATCAGCTTTGGGCCAAAACAAGAAAAGGTCTAGTAAACAAGGACTGTAAAGTGCATACCTTAAGATCTACGAGCATGTGTTCATCTCTGATATTAAAACACGTCTCTTCAGCTGGAAGATCAGTGGTTTCCATATTATGGGAGGGGATAGTGTGGACCAAAAGAAGAAGAAAATGTCCAATAAATATGGGGTCTAGAATGTATACCTTAAGAGTTTGGTAGAATAAATGTTTATCTTAGTATCGATGACGAACAAGTGTTCACAGCTCTTAAGGTATGCATTTTTGGGTCCATGTTTCCTGGGCATTTTTTTCTTGTTTTTGTCCGTAGCAACATCTCTGAAAGTTGCATATCCTACAGTCTCGGCAACAACAGTACCGGCACGTATATTCCACTGTCAGCGGTGTCAAAATGGTTTCCAGACCAAGGTCTCTTACCTGCAGTTGACACATTTATCGTTCTCCCTCATCCCTGAAAGCTTGTAACATCATCACGGAATCACCATGTACAACATGAGAGTGAAACGTAATTCGTGTAGGACCGTTACTTCATTTTTTATCAAAGAAAAATCACCAAACAGCCGTGTGTTTTCTGAAGTTGTCATTTTATTTACACGACCAGTTTCGACATCTCATTAATGGCATCTTCAGGCACCTATGCACTCCATGTATACATCGATGCTTGCAAAACCGGAGTCATCAATACCTGGTCTCTGTGAAGTGCTCACTCCACAAAAATTTCACCGAATCCAGATACTGGTGGCTCCAGTTACGCATGCATCGACGTATCTGATTATCTATGCATAGAGTGCATAGAGGTCTGAAGATGACAATGATGAGATGCCGAATCTGGTTTTGTAAATAAAATAACAACTTCTGGAAACATATGCTTTCGAATTTTGGGGCAATTCGTCATTAAGAGAGAAAGTATTCAGTGCACAAAAGCGTGTAATCAGAATAATGGCTGGAGCCCACAAAAGATCACCTTACAGACATTTACTTGAGGAACTCGGGATATTCACAGTACCTTCGCAATACATATATTCACTCATGAAATTTGTCATAAATAACCCATCCCAATTCGAAAATAACAGCGAAGTGCATAGCTACAACACTAGAAGAAAGGATGATATTCACTACTCTGAATTAAATCTCACTTTGGCACAGAAAGGGGTGAATTATGCTGCCACAAAAATCTTTGGTCATTTGCCAAATCGTATTAAAAGTCTGATAACCAACCATCATTTAAAAGCAAATTAAAAGAATTTCTGAATGACCACTACTCCTACTCAATAGATGAATTCTTAGATATGAAGTAGTAACTGTAAGAAAAAAATTAATTAATTAATTATTTTGTGTAAAGAAAACTCATGTTAAAGTGACACGTTCCACATCATTACCAAATGTATTCATGATCTATGGAACAAGGGTTAATGTATGTATGCATGTACACACGGCTATTTAGTGGTTTCTCTTTGGTAAATATCTGTCTGGCCACTATCCGTTTCCACGATGGATCAATAGAGATTACTTCATTGTGTTGAGGTTACGTTTTCACCAGTGTATCAGGGTACACGTTACTTAGGACACTCCTTGTAGGGAGCTTAAGTGATGTGGCTTGACAAGTATTCTTCGTCAATTAATTATTTCCGAAATCACCTCATTCTCGTTATTCCTTCGTGTACGCTAGGACTCTCATTGACAGTAAGAGTACCGGGTTACTAACGTCGCTCACCTTCAGCAAAGTTTACCTGTAAACAGCGTATCGGACAGACTGCAGTTAGGGAACGTGTACTGGAGGAATGTGTGGTAAATATCGCTGTTGGTATACCCATCTCAGGTGACTGTTTGCGATCTTTGCCAGCTTTCGTTAAGGTCTTCAGGAGGCTGCAAGGATGGTTTTTGACTTCATGCGAGCATTTATTTACTGCGCGTTTTGTGTGCAATGTAACCAAACGCTTCATCGTGGACTGTGACAACCTGGTGGCAAAATTGAACACTAAAAGATGAGGAGAATAGGAGGAACACGCAATGACTGGCAGCTGGACGCGAGCGCTGCTGCTACGCACAAATGCCCCGATCAGAAGAGACAAAGCCAGTCTGTGATCACACGCGCACCGCTTCCGCCGCTAATGTGCCCGCCTGCCTGTGGGCCAGCGGGGCCATCGCCTGCCCCCCCCCCCCCCCCCCCCCCGCCCTTTTGCGTCGTGCCAGCGCACACAGACGGGCCGCCGAGCGGCACCGCTCGGCAATTGATTGTTGCGCGTAAACAGCGTGGCCGGAATTACGCCGTCACGGCAAACACGGGGATCATGCTCGTATTTTTCCACCCGTTAGAGGTGCAGTTTCATTTTTATTTCGCGTCCCCGTCCCCTCTGGCCTCCGTGTCCTCTGTGCGACTCGTAAATACATTATTAAAAATCTGTATTTGCTGTGAACAGCTTTATTTTTCCCCCACTTATTGCCCGGGAGCGCGCGCAGAAGTCGATATTTCGCCAGGGATACTGACTGGAATGAGTTGTTGCGGTAGCTCAGAGCAATTTTCTGTGCAAGCACTTTGTCATTTCACCGCCCCAGGTGGCGCAGTGATGATACACTATGTGATCAAAAGTATCCGAACACTTCCAAAAACTTACGTTTTTCATGTTAGGTGCATTGTGCTGCCACCTACTGCCAGGTACTCCATATCAGCGACCTTAGTGGTCATTAGACATCGTGAGAAAGCAGCGGACTTCGGACATCGTCAGGTGATTGGGTGTCACTTGTCTCATACGCCTGTACGCGCGATTTCCACACTCCTAAACATCCCTACGTCCACTTTTTCCGATGTGATAGTGAAGTGGAAACGTGAAGGAACACGTACAGCACAAAAGCGTATAGGCCGACCATTTTTGTTATAATTCCGAGAGAGTACGTTGTCAGAAGAATCAACCTTTATATTGCTTCCTCCTACGAATGTCTCGCGAAAAGACCATGAAGGTAAAATTACAGATATTCAAGTTCACGCGAGGGCTTGCCAACATGCGTTCTTCCAGTTGAACATACGCCAGTGCAACAGGACACGGGAAGTAACAGTAGTATGCAAAGCACGCTACACCACACACCTTAAGTTGGCTTGCGGTTGTAGATGTAGAAGCAGAGTTTTGTTGTCTCTAGCAGAATTATCATTAAGAATGGATTATAAATAGTCTGGGAGACCAGTAGGGATATAGTTTTTCAAGCTAAGAGAGGTGTAATGAACCCGACGGCTGTGTTATCTAGACGAAGAGATAAATATCCACATAGATAATAGAAATACCAGAACGGTTATATTGTGTACGTAATCTTTTCCCCTGTGTCTCAGATGTTCATATACGAAGCAGTTAAATCTGAATGGACGACCTTCAGTGGGAAATTCAAAAGGGCGCAACGAACTTCATATGAATGGCACATTCCTCGCTAAGAATGTCAGATCGAGAATATGATTAGGTTCTTCGTGGTGACTTTACTGTCCCATTGCTGTTATAAGCAGACTTCGAAATGGTTCAAATGGCTCTGAGCACTAAGCGACATAACTTCTGAGGTCATCAGTCGCCTAGAACTTAGAACTAATTAAACCTAACTAACCTAAGGACATCACATACATCCATGCCCGAGGCAGGATTCGAACCTGCCACCGTAGCGGTCGCTCGGTTCCTGACTGCAGTCCCTAGTGTGGTGTCACCGCCAGACACCACACTTGCTAGGAGGTAGCCTTTAAATCGGCCGCGGTCCGTTAGTATACGTCGGACCCGCGTGTCGCCACTGTCAGTGATTGCAGACCGAGCGCCACCACACGGCAGGTCTAGAGAGACTTACTAGCACTCGCCCCAGTTGTACAGCCGACGTTAATAGCAATGGTTCACTGACAAATACGCTCTCATTTGCCGAGACGATAGTTAGCATAGCCTTCAGCTACGTCATTTGCTACGACCTAGCAAGGCGCCATTCTCAATAGATATTTAACTTCTGATGCCTGTACCGTCAGACCGATGTACACCACTTATGGCTTAAAGTTAAGTATTACATCAACTACGTACCTTATTTGCTACTATTAATTCCCTTAACTGTTCCAGACCTCGCGGCAGCCTGCGTGAGCTTAAGCGCGTGCCTTTCGGCTTCCTCTCATAGTGACTTGGCTGTCTTGCCAAGTCACAACACCTAGAAACCGCACGGCCGATCCGGCCGGCAAGCAGACTTCCTCACCCGCATTTTCGTGTCACTTTCTTTAAATACGTGTGTCCGATGTTTGCAAAACAAAGCCAGGTGCGCCTGTGTGCTGTCAGGTGATATACAAGTTGTCCTTTTCCAGGCCACGGCCATAACTGCAGCTAGGCTGTAGTAATCTTAGTTTTACATACTGGCAAGTGAGCACTATGTTTGGTGCAACAACGTATATCCGATCCTCAAAATCCTTAGCCGCATGTCGAGAACAGTTACCATAAATTTCGAAGTACAACTCTTCTTCAAGTTGCAAAAACCATTGTAAAAAAGGGAAACATCGGAATACAGCTGTTTCTAGTAGCTAGAGTTAGTTTTGAAAACCTTTTAATCTAAGTATTCACTGTTTAAAAACACATGCTAATCAGTTCTACTATTGTCATCGACATCAAAGCAATATCGCTGTAATGCGGTTACTCATAATGAATAATGCAGATTTTTAATAATACATCTACTGGACTGAAAGCGCTCAAAACGCAGCTATGTAGTCGCTTGTGAGTTCAGTGAATCATATCTCCATAACAAACAGGTCTGGGTTGTGTTCATCACACCTGATGATATCCCTTACATTGGCAGCTAAGAAAAAGTCAAAGCAGTTGTCTACGAGATTGTCAGATAAGGTGAGGACGTAGGCATTGTCTCTGTTTTCACATCTAGTGCACTAATTGAGCAATATGTTTCTGACTGTGATTCGTCCATACATCAATGCGACTTCGTACTAGTTGAGCTAGTCAGTTACTATCCGCACCACCTTTGGCTTAGCCTTTCATTAGGCCCGAACTTTTCTCAAGACATGGTGGATCATTAAGATCCAGAGAAGTATTCTCCAAGTCAGAGTAGAGTATCGCCATTATTCCATATGCCATCAAGCTACGGCTTATCTGAAAGGGATGTAATTATACGAGAAAAGCAGAAACTCAGTATTAAAACTGGGATCATGGTGTGAGGAATTCCCTTACTTCCCTGTCCAGTCGTCCTTACTGAATAGCTCAAAAGACTGGCTTTGACTTTGCCTCAACGAATAATATTTCAAAATTTACACTCATTAAGCAATACGAATACACACCCGTTCCACTACGATTTTCGAAAGCAAGGACGAATCATAATTTTTTCCGTTTTTCTTCTGAAGCTTACAAAGAAATCGCTTCATCTTTAGTGATTTACGGAACTAATTAAAGATCAAAAGAGCCGAGAGCTAACTTGAGTAAAAGATGTGGGTCTATATTCTTCATCAACATCAACTGTAAATGTACCAGTCAAAGTTTTTCATGATTATATTCCTCTAATTAAGGATGAATAAAGGACTTACGGTGGGAAGAGTCTATAGCAGACTTATTTTATACCAGGCTATTGAAAATTTATATATCGTTCAGTTTTCTTCGAGTGCTTTAAGACTTACTAGAAATGTTATTAACACAATCTCATGTTCGAATTTACTTCAACTTTTTCGCTACTGAGAAACTCTTTATAATTGCTGACATTAGAAATACATACAATTTCAAAAGAAAACACGAGGAAATTTGTTCGTAATTGATACAGGATGCACTTTTAGACTTTCTATAGAAAATGATGGCGGAGCAAGGATTGTAAACGTTGTCATGACAAATGCGGGTCGATTGTTGTAACTACTGCACCACATTGCCCGAAGATTTTAGTCGAATGAGAATAATATTGTTCGGGTTTGCTTTGTGAAGGAACATTTAAAGAAGGCCTTCCGCATTTCGGCTTTCGTTTTTGATGTTAGTCAATACCAGAACGAAAGTCATGAAAGGTTCAAATGTGGAGCGTCTGCTATGCATAATGCAAATAAGGAAAAACAGCACAGGGACTGCTTATTTGATCTCGCGGGAAGTTGCTCAAGGAATCTAATAAAATATTTACGAAATTTGTACATAATGTATTTCAAGCTTAAGTCACATAAATGGTATCAGGACCTCTTACTGCTTCTTAAATCGTCAGATGATGAGTTTGAAAAGAAAGGGTTTTTGGAGGTAGCAATACATCAGAAAACTAAACTATAAAATCAAACTCACTTCTATAGAGCAGTTCACGCACCTGAATATGCTACATAGTAACTTTTCAAAATGCAGCTGATCGGGTCAGGAGAGGCTGTCACACTCTGAGGGGGTTATTCTGTCCTCCCTCACGGGAAACTATCAACTCTGAAGTATATGCGCTACCCTTAGGAAATTGAAGAGACGACTTCACTGTGTTCGTCGTCATCAAAATGTAAACGAGTTTCTCCTTCTACATGACAATGCAAGGCCTCACACAAGTGTGTGCACCCGAGAGGAACTCACAAAACTTCATTGGACTGTTCTTCCTCATCCGTCCTACAGCCAGAATTTCGCACCTTCCGACTTCCATCCGTTTTGGCTAATGAAGGATGCACTCCGCGGAGTTCCGTACGTAGATGATCGGGAAGCTACTGATGCAGCAAGACGTCGCATCCGACGTCGGCCAGTAGAGTGGTACGATGTGGGCATACTGGGCCTCCCAGGCCCCGTAAGGTGGCGTAAGGTCGTCGGAGTTTATGTTGAAAAATAGTTTTGTCCCCAAAAGAGTGGAGAATGATGTGGCGTAATGGAATTCAGAATGAAACCTAACTGCTTCCAGAAAAAAATTGTTGCCTTGCTTATTGAGCGATCCTCGTATCTGTAGCGTGTGACCTGAACGCTTGCCTCGTGCGGTGTATGTTTATGGTTTCTGAAGGTAGCTGCAAACTGCATCAAAGTCCGTGCGGTTCTATGTGGAAACCAGGGCGGTTATTCCACGACTGCCTTGCAAGAATTTGCTGAACAAAAATGGTCCAAATGGCTCTTAGCACTATGCGACTTAACTTCTAAGGTCATCAGTCCCCTAGAACTTAGAACTACTTAAACCTAACTAATCTAAGGGCATCACACACATCCATGCCAGACTGTAGCGCCTAGAACCGCTCGGCCACTACGGCCGGAAATTAGACAGAAGCTTCCTAAGTTCTTCGCTATGAAAATCATTCTTACTTGTGGTTTCACAATGGAGTGAAGCTGGCTATTTAATGTTGAAAAATGTGTACATAACAAGATCAAAAGTATCTGAACATATAATAGTGCACATTAATATAGAGCCGCGTGGGGTAGCCTCGGGGTCTAAGGGCACTTTGCCACAGTTCGCGCAGCTCCTCCCGTCGGAGGTTGAGTCCTTCCTCGGGCATGGGTGTGTGTGTTGTGCTTAGCGTAAGTTACTTCAAGTTAGATTAAGTAGTGTGTAAGACTAGGGACCGATGAACTCAGCAGTTTGTTCCCATAGGAACTTATCACAAATTTCCAAATTAATATGGATTTTGTCCAGCATCCGCCTTTATAATGGCTTGAACTCTACTGGGAACTTTTTCAGTGAGGTATCTGTATGTCTGTGGCGGAATGGAAGCCCATTCTGTCTCAAAAACCGAAACTATAGAAGGTAGTGTTACTGGACACTGAGGTGCGCAGCGAAACCGACGTTCTGACCCAACCCGAAGGTGTTCCATTGGTTAGAGGTCGGAATTGTGGGCAGGCCATGCCATTTCGGGAATGTTGTTGCCCACAGACCACTGCCTCACTGATGCTGCTTTGTGTCAGGGTGCGCTGCCATGCTGATACAAATAGTCATC
The DNA here is from genome assembly GCF_021461385.2 of Schistocerca piceifrons. Lineage (NCBI taxonomy): Eukaryota > Metazoa > Arthropoda > Insecta > Orthoptera > Acrididae > Schistocerca > Schistocerca piceifrons. The sequence continues at coordinate 486,337,230 of NC_060142.1, forward strand.
GTCTCATGTACGTAGTGCACTGTGCTGTAAAACGTTTTCATATCCTTCCCTATTTAGAGTTTTCTTAAGCGCAATAAGGAGACCACTTCCTAATTACAAAAACATTCCTACACCGTATCACCTAATCCTCCGCACTTCATGGTTGACAATACATGCAGTAGCACGTAGCTTTTTCCAGGCGTTCGCGGAACGCAAACTCTTCCATCGGATTGCCGCAGGGTATAGTGTGACTGATCACTCGAAATCTCTGGTTTCCAGTCATCCACTGTCCAGTAGTGTCGCCCTTTACGTCATCTCGTGTCTAGCTTAGCACTGTGTGGTTGTTGAGGAGCTGTTCGCCCGTTGTTCCCCATCACTCCCTAAGCATATTGATTGTGGTAGCCGGAGTACTGGTAGCATTTGGAGCTAATATCTGAGTCCTTTCGATACGTACATGTGATTTGTTACAACCATTCTCCTCATTGCTCGAGTGGCCCTGTCCATCAGTACATGAGCTCTGCGTGTTCCTGGCTTGGCTGTGGTTGTTCGTGCGTGATTCCACTTCGCAATCGCATCGCTGTCGACTTGGGCAGCTTTAGAAATGCTCAAATGTCACTGATGCACATCCAATGATTAGTCCACGTTCGACGTCCCTAGGCCGGCGGCTGTGGTCGAGCCGTTCTAGGCGCTTCAGCCCTGAACCACGCGGCTGCTACGGTCGCAGGTTCGAATCCTGCCTCGGGCATGAATGTGTGTGATGTCCTTAGGTTAGTTAGGTTTAAGTAGTTCTAAGTTCTACGGGACTGATGACCTCAGATGTTAAGTCCCATAGTGCTTAGAGCCATTTGAAGTCCCTAGTCCCTCCTGATCCACCCGTTCAGCTATTCCTTTCATACTGGCACGAACGCCTCTCGTGACACTTCTCGTGATATCTAGTGGTCAATTCCGCATTACACAGGGGTATCTGGCTACGTAACAGCTACCCCTCTAACAAACAAGGTGGTGGCGTCAGCGGCTCTGTACAAACGGGAAGCGCCAGCGCCACCGGCCTTCTGTCATGTCTCAGTGTTCGCAGTGCATTCTGGGAAGCATCTTGCCTCAGCGGCTGCTGTTTTTCTTTTTTTTTTATGTTCACCAGTATGCAGCGTCGTGTTGGCCGAACCGAATATGAACAACTTTAAACTGTACGTGATGTGTTGAACTTTGTTTTATTTCATCATTCGCGACGGAATGTCCTCGCAAGCTATTCGTGCTAATGAGAAACTAAGTAGACAATATCGGTCAGTTTTATTACTATTCAGTGATTAGAATTTATATACTGAACTTTAAATTCCGATTTTGTTAAAGATAAGGCGCTTTGGAACTCTTAAATTGAGCGCCCACGTATGGTGTGAAATTACTGATACAGTTCGCTGTCTTCAAATGTGACGTATTGCTGGCTTCACTCCGCGCATTTATGAACTTTGCTGACTAGTCAACACTAGCTGATCACGTCAACAATACTTTTATTTCTCGGGTTGGAAGATCACCATTCGCAGGTGATTTCGGTTTTATTTAGTAAAACTAATTCTGTTAAATATCGATCACAAATGCTTCTCGCCCATTTCCTTATGTTAGCTATCCTACTTTAGCAATCTAACTCACAATTACCACCATATTTCGCAGTTCTCACCAATTTATCAATAAAAATTCAGCGATTCTACAGTTAGGTTGGCCGAAAAGTGGTAGGGGAAGTGATGTGTTCGCCCTCTTAGACATGTTTTCGAGACACATTTTCTGCTAAGTTACAAGTCTGCTCTACCCTTTGCAATTTCGACCACAGCTTTCAAAACTAATTTTGTTGATCGAAAGAGCTGGGAATCTCACATCATGATATACAAGGTGTTCGAAAAATCCCGCTACAAACTTCTACGACTTGTAGAGTGTAGTGATTACAGAACATTTTGAATAAGGACTCATGTTCGGAAACGTACCTTTTCCATTCTAGCGACGGTTTCAACTCAGATTTTTAACTCATCCACTTCTGCTTGAGAAACTGAATTAGGCGTGAACTTAACATCTGAGGTCATCAGTCTCCTAGACTTAGAACTACTTAAACCTAACTAACGAAGGACATCACACACGTCCATGCCCGACGCAGGATTCGAACCTGCGACCGTAGCAGCAGCGCGGTTCTGGACTGAAGCGCCTAGTACCATTCGGTCACAGCGGCCGGCTCCGTAGAACAGAAACGCCACGTTTCCAGACTTGCCTCCCTCCTCAGAATATTACGTACTCGGTCCCCTCTAGAAGTCCTAGAAGTTTGTAACGGGAATTTCCGAACAGCCTATACCTAAAGCCCATTCATACGGTTTTCTTCGCATTTACCACCGTCCAGTTGCCTTACAGCATCTTTGTGCTTCTCCTGTTGTCACAGAGTCACGGAGTTCTTCTGTTGTACATCAATTTCATTGTAATTTTTCCCCTTTTTTGTATTAGTACCGTCTGCGAAACACATTTTCCTTTCTGCTGAAAAGAAGTAGGGTAAATCATTTATAAAACTCAAGAATAAGACCGGGTTCGATCCCCGGCGGGGTCAGGGATTTTGAGCTGCCTCAAGATGACTGGGTGTTTGTGTTTTTCTCATCATTTCATCATCATTCATGAAAGTGGCGAGTTTGAACTGAGCGAAGTTTGGGAATTTGTACAGGCGCTGATAACCGCGTAGTTGAGAGCCCCACAAAGCCAGGATCATCAAAATGGTTCAAATGGCTCTGAGCACTATGGGACTTAACTTCTAAGGTTACCAGTCCCCTAGAACTTAGAACTACTTAAACCTAACTAACCTAAGGACATCACACACATCCATGCCCGAGGCAGGATTCGAACCTGCGACCATAGCGGTCCTCCAGTTCCAGACTGTAGTGCCTAGAACCGCACGGCCACCCTGGCCGGCCCCAGCATCATCATCATAATCAAGAATAAGAGAGGGCCTTACATGGAACCTTGAGGTAATCCACAATTAACTTTGCTGTACCCTGAAAAGAATAAGAGAGACCTTATATGGAGCCTTGAATTAGTCCATAATTAACTTTTCTATGGCCTGAAAAGTAATTTTTATTTTGGTGACATATTTCTACCTCTGGTAATATTCCTGCATGCTCATTTTTGGTGACAGTGTAGCCTGATGAAAGTGTCAATTAACTTGCGACGAGCCGCCATGAACTGGTTTCTCTGGGAGTAGTGGAGAGTTGGGGTACCACACCGCTGCCGGGCCGGCGTCAAGTGTGCTGCAGGATTGGCTGCGGCCGGCAGCGCGCGATAAGACGGACGCCGCAGCGTTAACGACGCCTTCATTACGGGGCAGGGGGCGCTGGGGTGCGCCAACAGAGGACGCCTTGTTAGCCGCCCCGCTCAAAATTAATCCACTCATTACCGAAAGATTTATAATTTGCAAAGGAGTTGCCGTTTCGCCGTATTCTTGTAAAACTAGCCCTAGACGAGGTGGAGGAGGAAACGAAAGAAATTAGCCCCCCAACCAATCTGCTGCAACCACGGTGCTCGCTGTAGAATGGAAGATCACATTTTAATTATTTCCTGTTGAGGGCTTAAGCGCGCCGTAATCGGCTCACTCTGTGCGCCAGTGATTAGGCTTCCACGGTAACGTTAGATCGGGATTAATCCTCGCCTGTGTGCATCATCTAGGTCCAATTATAATCAGTTGTGGTACGCCCGCGCGATGCCACTTTATTTAAGCCTTCCGGGCAGCAACGGGGAACAAGGCACAGCTGTTGTACTGTTGTGGCACACATTTCAGCCTCAGCATATTCCCTACTGTGGTGATTATATTTGAACTTCTCCGTTTCCCTTAATGAGAACCGAAACCTTCCAGGTTTGGTATAATACTGTACAGGAGTCCCCGATGCTAGCTTACGAAGAGTCACTTGCGTTGCAAAGTTGTTGTTGATGAAAGGGTCCTCTTGAACGAAGAACCTGGACCTTTAAGCATTGCGTTGCCTTGCTCAGAATAAAAACAATATTAGCGAAACCGTAGCCAGTTGGCGTTTTTGACTGATGTCTAAAATAAAATAGATGAGTTAACCATTCGCTATCCATGAAAACTTTCTCCCAGAGAGTTTAAGATGTGGCGACAAAAGCTGCGCGGAGTGGACGCGCGGTCTCCGGCGCCATGTCTCGGATTGCGCGGCCCGTCCCCCTGGAGGTTAGAGTCCTCCCTCAGGCATGTGTGTGAGTGTTGTCCTTAGCGTAAGTTAGTTTAAGTAGTGGGCCAGTCTAGGGACCGATGACCTCAGTGGTTTGGTCCCTTAGGAATTCACACACATTTGAAAATTTTTGAGGCGACAAAAGTCATTGGATAGCTATATCCACATAGACAGATGGCGGTAGTATCGCATACACAAGGTATAAAAGGGCATTGCATTGGCAGATCTGTCATTTGTACTCATGTGATTCATGTGAAAAAGTTTCCGACGTGATTACGGCCACACGACGGAAATTAACAGACTTTTAATGCGGAATGGTAGTTGGAACTAGAAGCGTGGGACATTCCATTTCAGAAATCGCTACGGAATTTAATATTCCGAGAGCCGACAACTCCAAATTTCAGGCATTACCTCTCACCATAGACAACGGAGTCGCCGACACTTCACTTAAAACGGAGGCTTTTGAATAGAGTTGTCAGTGCTAATGGAATGGCAACATTGCGTGAGAGAACCGCAGACGTGAGACGTACAACGAACGTATTCGGTAGGACAGTGCGGCGAAATTTTGCAATAATGCGCTACGGCAGCAAACGACCGACGCGAGTGCTTTTACTAACAGCACGACGTCGCCTGCAGTGCTTGTCCTAGGCTTGTGACCATATCGGTGAGACGATAGGCGACTGGAAAACCATAGCCTGGTCGGTTTCAGTTAGTAAGAGCTGGTGGTACGGTTCGAGAGTGGCACAGACCCAACGAAGCCATGGACACAAGTTGTCAACAAGGCACTGTGCGAGCTGGTGGTGGGTCCGTAATGGTGTGGGCTATGTTTACATGGATCATTGATTGGAAATGGTTATGTTTGTCTACTTGGAGACCATTTGCAATCATACATGGACTTCATGTTCCCAAAAAACGATGGAATTTTTATGTATGACAATATGCCATGTCACCGGGCTACAATTGTTAGCGATTGGTTTGAAGAATATTGTGGACAATTCGAGTGAATCGTTTGGCCACCCAGGCCGCCCGAGATGAGTCCCCTCGACCGATTATAGGACATCGTGGAGAGGTCAGTTCGTGCACAAAATGCTGAATCGAGAACACTTACGCAGTTATGGACGGCTAGAGAAGCAGCAAGGCTCAATATTTCTGCAGGCCAACAACTTGCTAAGTCCATGCCACGTCGAGTTCAGGCACTATGACCGGCCAAAGGAGGCCCGACACGAAATTAGGAGGTATCCCATCACTTTCGTCACCTGAGTCTTTACAGGTGTTCAGACAAGCACAAAATCTTAAAATGTGTATCGCACTAGTTCCGTAGTCAGTCAAAACAGGGATTACGCCACAGTAAAATTTACTGTTCGCTCGCCCTCCATTATAGGACAGTACCCATCTAGAAATGGGCCACTGACCGAAAGAAAGTATATTTCGACAAGGAAGATGCTTTCTTCAGCTACATAGCTATTCTTCCTCGCAAAGTGGCATGAACTCATTCAACAATGTAATGGTCGCCTTCAGGGCATTCATCTTTGTAAAAGCGTACCAACACGTGAAAATATAACCTACTAATCACGCCGAAAAAACTTCATAAATCATTTCACATATCAACATGTACTATTTTGATGGCGAATTGTTTTCAAAGTCGTGAGATGAGAGTCAAAAAACACTTGCTACACAGTTTTATGGGAACTGTTCTTCTGGTAACGTTATATTAATCTGACGCCCAGACTCAGAAAATATAGTTGCTGAACAGTTGAAAGAAAACTTCAGTCTCATTTCGAATAGATATCCCACTCACACAATTACTGTCGGTGGTGACTTCAATCTGCCTCCGATATGCTGGAAGAATTATACGTTTAACGCCGGCTGCAGGCATAAAACGTCATCCGAAATTGTACTGAACGCTTTCTCAGAAAATTATCTTGAACAATTAGTTCATGAGTCCACGCGAAGCGTAAATGGTTGCGAAAGCATACTTGGCCTCTTAGCAACAAATAATCCTGGACAAATAGTGGCTCAAATGGCTCTGAGCACTATGGGACTTAACATCTATGGTCATCAGTCCCCTAGAACTTAGAACTACTTAAACCTAACTAACCTAAGGACAGCACACAACACCCAGCCATCACGAGGCAGAGAAAACCCCTGACCCCGCCGGGAATCGAACCCGGGAACCCGGGCGTGGGAAGCGAGAACGCTACCGCACAACCACGAGATGCGGGCGACAAATAGTGAGTGTAGTGACGAATACAGGAATTAGCGACCACAAAGCGGTTGCTGCTAGGCTGAACGCCGTAGCACCTACAACCATAAAAAATAAACGCAAAGTATAGGATTTAAAAAAGCTGATAAAAATGCTGTTAACGCCTTTTTTTAAGAGACAGTCTTCATTCCTTCCGATCTGATCATGTAAGCTTAGAAAAGATGTGGACTGCTTTCCAAGAGACACTATCGACGGCAATTGAGAGATACATATCACATAAATTAATGAGTGATGGTACTGATCCCCCATGTTACACAAAACGGGTCAGATCACTGTTGCAGAAGCAGCGGAAAAAGCATGCCAAATTTAAAATAACGCAAAATCCCCAAGATCGGCAAAGTTTTTCAGAAGTTCGAAATATAGCGCGTACTTCAATGCGAGATGCTTTTAATAATTTCCACAACGAAACACTGTATCGGAATCTGGCAGGAAACCCAAAGAGGTTCTGATCATACATAAAACACACCACTGGCAAGACACAATCAATACCTTCACTGCCGGCCGGGGTGGCTGAGCGGTTCTAGGTGCTACAGTCTGGAACCGCGCGACCGCTTCGGTCGCAGGTTCGAATCCTGCCTCGGGCATGGATGTGCGTCATGTCCCTAGGTTAGTTAGGTTACAGTAGTTCTATGTCATAGGGGACTGATGACCTTAGAAGTTAAGTCCCATATTGCTCAGAGCCATTTGAACCATTTGAATACCTTCACTGCGTGAAAACAAATATGAAGTAACTGATGACAGTGCCACTAAAGCAGAGCTATTAGACACGGTTTGCGGAAACTCCTTCACCACAGAATACGAAGTAAATATTCCAGAAATCCAACCAAGAACAACTGGCAAGATGACAAACATAGAAGTAGATATCCTCGGTGTATCAAATCACCTTAAATCAGTTAATAAAAGCAAGGCCTCCGGCCCAGATAGTATACCAGTCAGATTCCTTTCAGAGTTTGCTGATACATTATCTCCATATCTAGCAATTATATACAACCGCTCGCTCCCAGAAAGATCCGTTCCTAAGACTGGAAAATTGCTCAAGTCACATCAATACCCAAAAAGGGAAATTGGACTAACCCGCTGAATTACAGGCCCATTTCATTTACGTCGATTTGCAGTAGGGTTTTGGAAATATACTGTGTTAGAACATTATGAATTATCTCGAAGAAAACGATTTATTGACACCGTTCTTCACAAGCGTCTTCTAACCGAACTGTGTGCCTATGGAATACTGCCTCAGTTGTACGCCTGGATTTGTTATTTCCTGTCAGAAAGGTTACAGTTCGTAGTAATAGAAGGAAAGTCCTCGAGTAAAATGGAAGTAATATCCGGCGTTCCGCAAGGAAGGGGTATAGGCCATCTATAGTTCCTGATCTATATTAACGATACAGGAGACAATGTGAGTAGCTGTCTTAGATTGTTTACAGATGATGGTGTCATTTACCATCTTGTTAAGTCATCAGATAACCAAAACAAATTGTAAAACGATTTAGATAAGATATGTCTGTGGTGCGAAAAGTGGCATTTGTCTCTGAATTTTAAAAAAAGGGTCAAGTAATCCAAATGAGTACTTAAAGAAATCCGCTAAATTTCGATTAAGCTATACGTCACATAAATTTGAAGACTGTAAATTCAACTAAACACTTAGGGATTTCAATCACAAATAACCTAAATTGGAACGATGACATAGATAATGTTGTGGATAGAGCAAACTGCGATTCATTGGCGTAACACTTAGAAGGTGCAACAGGTCTACTAAAGAGACTGCTTACATCACGCTTGCCCGCCCTATTTTGGAGTATTGCTGTGTGGTGTGGGATCCGCATCAGGTGAGACTGACTGATACATCGAAAAAGTTCAAAGAAGGGCAGCTCGTTTTGTATTATAGCAATATAGGGCACATAGTTCCACAGACATTATACGTAAATTGGAGTGGCAATCATTAAAGCTAAGGCGTTTTTCGTTGCGATAGGATCTTCTCATGAAATTTCCATCACCAGTTTTCTCCTCCGATTGCGAAAACATTCTGTTGGCACCCACCTACATACAGAGAAATGATCATCACGGTAAAATAAGAGAAATCAGGGCTCTCACAGAAAAATTGAAGCGCTCGTTTTTCCCGCGTGCCGTTCGAGAGTGGAACAGTAGAGAGACAACTTGAAGCTGGTTCATTTAACTCTGTGCCAGGCACTTTATTGTGAATAGCAGAGTAATCACGTAGATGTAGATTTCTTCATCTTATCTTTTGCAAATGATGTCCTACTTTCTTTATGGTGCCACAACACCATCGTTGCAATATGTATGGCGGCTGCCAGCATCGCCGTGACTTGGGACTTTATGGAATTCAGTTCTTGGCAATACTGCTACTCAAAGAGGTGCGACAGACACTCCATCAAAGTTCTTGCAGAAATAACTGCCGATATCTTTACAGCTGCAGCCTTCATTTGCACCTCCCTTGTTCCATCAGTGCAGTTCATCTAAGAATAAGCTGAGAACTTTGGACCTCCCTTCGACGAGACTTTTGAAATGTGGTTTGTCTCAGTGGCAGAGTACCTCGATGGCCCAGCCAACAGGTACATAACCCATTCGCTTATCGGAGGCTGTGGGTATTGATCGCTGTCGTCTTAAGCACCCACTGGGTGGCAAAGAGCTTATCGTTCGCTGTACGGCCACACTACGTTTCTAGGCTTAATGGACGCACATCCAACTCAAATATAAGATTACCGCACCAAAAAATTATTTCCGAACTCATTTCTTTAGTAGTTTATCTAATTCATCTGTCGTAGCGCAGAATCCCCATCGAAAGGGTAAACCGTGTAAGGTGGTTCTTGGTAAACGTGGTACCAGTCACCTTCCAATGCAGTTAACGCGTTTTAAAAAATTGCTGCAATGCACACGTAAATCGGTTAGTTATTCGCAACTCTAACAACTCCTTCAAAGTCTGGTGACAAGATTGTTGCTTCGTTTGCTACCAGTTGACCTAAACAGTAATCACTCTGTTTCACAGCATAATATATACTCTAACAAGAATACTCTGAATTTCTGAATGATTGTACCGCGGCTCATCTTACAAAACGTAAGGGAGAGTTGACATATCTTTAACGTAAGGGACATGATACTCAGTATCGAGCATGGGCTGGGGATACACGATGTTAGGATGAAAGTAATAGAAATTAAAATTACACTTTGCTAAATATAAAAAACTGGAGAAGCAGACAAGAAGTCAAACAGGAGGAGATAATCGAAGCAAAGAATATATCAGAAATACATTGGTCTGTGTGTTGTAGTAAGGTTCCAGCAACAAATTAGCTCTGCCAACTGTCTGCGGGAAACGCCAGAGGAAAACTACTACGAGTAGTTAATTCCGCTGTCAAGGAAGTACTGAACATGTAAGGTAGATCATCGTGGTTGATGGGTGTGTGGATAAATAAAGAAGAAACAGGTAGCACGAAACACATGAATTGCATATAACCAGACGAAAGACTGATTTTTAGACATAGTAGAGCTTGTTCGAAGAGATATCTAGATTGCAACCGCTCGTCGTAAACTTCACTCCACGATATTTCAACAGGACACCTGCCATTCGTCTTCAGGCGAACCATCGCAGACAGTCTTCTATGGCTCACCTGCCAGTCGGCAGATGTTCAGTTGAAATATTGGAGTGAAGTTTACGACGACCGACTGCAACCCCGAAATCTCTTTTTCGAACATTTAATTCACCGCGAAATTTTTAAATTTCACGAAGTAGGGCTTGCTAAACTGTCGATTTACTACTTAGAACCCTATAGCAAGTTACAATGTTTGTAACGGATTTTAGTTTTGCAGAGAATTTCAAATAAGGGGAGAAGCGAAACAGTCGCCGTAAAAGCCTTGTTTGTAGTTTCCTGTTTTGTGGACTACACGTGTCTTGTTATTTTCTACTATCTGAGAAAGGAAAAACTGGTAGAAACTATAAAAAAATGGATGGAACAGGCTTCACCTTTTGAAAAAATAATTATCTTTGAACAGGATAGTGCATACTATTGCGCTTCTATCTATATTGGTCCAGAGTTGGTACACTCTACTGTGAAATACGCGTCATTGTAAAATTGTGAATAACGAGAAGTATGTGAAGAATTGTAGCGCAATGTATCGGTATGCCACAAAACATTACACTCTCGTCCACAACACAGACTCGGTTTCGTAACCGCATGTGATGCATGACTCAACGGCAGCAGAGAAATCGATTTGTGGCCTGTTGTGCTAACTACGACATGAATACGCAAATTATCGTTAGAAACTTCCTGACAAACAACATTTTCAGTTCGCCTGTGCCTGTGGTATCTCTGAAAAAATAATGCTGCAAATTGTAGCAGAAACTACACAGCGATATGCGACGCTGTTAGACGTAAGGCAACGGTAATAAATGTTAACAAGAAATGGGGTTACGTCTCTAAATAACACTGCAAGAGAAGAAAAACTATATAACTGTAAAATCACCCATAAATAGTGCCTTCAAATCTGAAACTGTTAATTTTTGGAAATTCAAGTGAGTGTCATCTCTAGTCCAATAATCTGTATGGCACATTTTATGTACTTCAACTAAATCATAATCGAGTAATTTTCAAGATGCATCATTTGTGACAGATGAGTGAAAACCTTTCAGAATTTTCCTAGAGAGATGTGAGGAATTTAGTTAACAAGTCACATACATTTTCAATCAGCTCACTTGCTGTTAGATGGCCTCTCTGGAACATGTCCAAGATCTTCGTTCTAATGCCTCTTTTGTTGACGAGTTGTTTAAAAGAAGGTTTAGGTTGTGTGATGGGGAATGATAAGAATGTTTTCGTCATTAGGGCGCATATAAAATCTATTGTACGACTGAAACTTACTGGGAAAATTTTGGGTTTCAGTGGTGCATCGGGAAACAATACTTCGTGCACCACTGCTGAGAACCCAATATTCACGTGACGCTGGAGTAATGCTCTTCACCACTTCCGATTCAAAAGGAGACTGATCCAGTCAGCAGGAGAGTTTTTCGGGCGTTACCTGAGGATATTTTAATGAAAAACGTCCGGTGCTTTACGCGGATAGTTTAGAGATCTATTGGCTGTCGTGCATTTTCCAAAACGATGTATTACCACTAAAAGCGTAACATCCATAATTCAATACGTGCCCTCTTAAAAAAGTAAACGATCAGTCAGTCAAGAAAGATTCTAACAGTGATGCCGTTTATTAAAAATCTACTACTCGAAAGATTCCATCATTAGGTCTCATTTTTGGACGATATGATAAGTTACACTAAATTTCGTACAGAAGTGAAGAATCATTTTTTATCGTACCGTGAATTGTGGTGAATAGAACCAGTTCTCACCGTTAAAAGAAAAAAAATCATAATTTTAAAAAGAAACGTGGAAACCAAAATTATGTAGGTTTACATGTCTTGTACCTAAATTTAAACTTATAGTTAAATTTGGGACGTAGCCACTATTATATAATAAAGAAACAAAAATTTGTTGTTTCCATTAACCCCGCAGAAAGGGGTTAATAAAAACGACGGTGTTAACCTTATTACTTTTTCATTTTTATTTGCCCTTCGGGTGAAAAAGGATATTTTTTAAATCTTTTTTGGACCAAGGAGAACAAGAAACAAAATATATCTGGTTCAAAAAAGTTTTTTTAATACAAAACCTACAATTAATTAATGAATTTTGGCATTTTATTCCGTTTCTGAGTGAAGAACCTTCTATATCTAATTACGTAAATGTAACATTACCTTGACTACCATGGTTTGTTTTTTAATACATTTAGTCACTGACATCACGTTTAAGGACGATGTCTTTGAATCTAGAAGTCTTACCTCAGAAGTAACGAAGAGCTTTCGAGCATCATCTCCTTGCCTAAAAATGACCCCTCATCTGTTAAAGTAAACTAATTCAGTTGGCCTTGTTTTTCCAATTTGCTTTCTAAATAACAAATTGTGCATGTACACAATTCAAATGACTGCCTACTTTTTCCACATACTTCAGTTACTGCATAATCACCTGGGTTGAGAACGGTGCCACGTAGTTTTTCATTTCCGTCAAATTCCCGGTCTTCTTCTGAAGGAACACTGACTATGTTTCTGTTCACCCCACAAATTCCGAAAATACAACACTACAGTTTCATTTAGTGTAAACACAAATCAGATTAAAGTACGCTTTAAAGCTGAACATTCGGTCAATTAATCGAGATTGCAAATTTGCTTATTGTGTACTTAAATTAAAACAACATAGCTTACACTGGTACTTATAAATGAAGTTCGAAATAAGGAAAGTCAGTATCATATCCGCGTTTTGTCATATAGTGTACGAAACGTCAGCTGACAGCGTTGCCAAATCAGAAATTCATGATTTCCCTGTTAGATTGATCCACTACCAACCTAGATAGACAAGTCTTTGAATGATATTGCAATTTGTCTTCCGACGCAATAACATAAAACATTTTTGGAAGTTTTGTTTCTATTCACCCCATTGTTTCCAATCACTCCACTTTATCGCACCAGTCACGAGTTAACACTAAAGTAACACTATGGAGAATCCATATTGACTCATTGTTGCCGTGTTCGTCTATAAGGTAGCTGTAGTTCAGTAAGGGACCTTCTGCAGATACGCTAACTCACTAATAATGTGCCCTAAACTTCTTTACAGTTTTTGCTACTAGTTCTTACAGCGCTACTGAAGATGCCTTGGATACACAGGTAGACTGCAAACAGTCTCTCATGTTGCTCGTGCGCTCTCGTGTTCCTATCGCTAATTGCTTTCAGCGCTTCGCACGAGTCTCAAAACCACATTGCCGAGCATTCGAGGTCGTGTGTGCCAAAATAATTAATCTGGACCCTATTGCTGACTATTGTTAAAGCAGTCGGATATCAGTTAAATGCTCTGAGCGAATAGGAACGGATTTGCCACGCTGAGTGTGTCGGATGATTCTGCGGGGTCAAAGCGACGGAAACTGAATGTCGCGTTCCACCGCGTGGTGGCTATTGAAGGCGGCGAGGAACTTCGGACGTCGCAGGAAATCCGGCAGAGTTCAGAAACTTAGTAACCCTGCGGAACGGCACCGTGTCACGAGAAGGATACGACCACCCAAGTTCATTCACTTCGACAAGTTCGTAGCGGAATTCAATAAGTCGAGGAAAGTCGAATGTTACATTTTACGCCTGTTCGAAGTCTGAAATGTTTTTACGACATAAATGTTTACTACAAGAATTAATCCGTTCTTATCGTTTAAGTTACAAACTTATCAATAAAAGTAAGTCGTTTTTGGTGACCAACTGATGTAACTGTGAAAAAGCAATTTTTTTTTGAGATCGCTACTTATCCAGTTTGAGACGTTTGTATAATGCGCAAATATATTTTTGTTGCTTCTTTCTGAGGAGACTCGTCGGCTGCCCAGTAGTTTCCATGCCACGAACCAGTTAAGAATATTGGAGCATAATTACTGGAAAGGTCAATGGACATCTTGAATGAGAGGTATGAATATCTAAGTTTGACGCGTACTTAATAAACTGTGTTGTACAATGTTAAAAAAACTCATTCTTTCAGAAAATAATCTGCAACAAAAAGCGCGGTACTATTTGGGTTGTGAAATCGTAATAATATCCTTTGCCAGATGTTCCAGTTTGCTAATAGTGCTCATGTAAACAGGTACTAAATGATCAAGATATTCTAATTGTTCTCCTATGAGTTTTACAACTATGGGACAGATCATGGTACGTGTTATGTAAAGTTGTTAGAACTTAGCGTCTTGCGAAAACAGAAGTGGCACTACGTGTTAAAACCGAAGGGCTATGATGACCATCTTCGGTACATTTCTTTTTTCTGTTTTACTGAGCCTTTAGGAATTGGTCTGTAGAAACTGTTATAAGGAGCAGAAAGGGGTTCATTTATTTCTCAAGCTAAATTACAAAGGTCACTTTGAGTCTACTCACCGTTTATAAAAAAATTTGTGAAATTAAGTAAAGAGAGAAAAGTTCTTTAAATTTGTGACATATATAAGATTTTTCCTAACTATGTCCATTCACTACGTGCAAGAAAAGTCTAAGATTTACAAAAAAAATATTTCTTAATTGAATTATAGGAACTGATAGTACAACAACAGCGATAACTAACTCCATTTTCATCAGTATTGGAAAGTCTTCCTTCCGAACAGCACAGTTGACCGGTGATTATTCGTTCCATGAGCAAAATATATTGCAATGCTTACATAAATTATTCAGTAGTACAATTCTTCAAAATATAAAAATAAAGAAAACTTTAAAGTTACATCAGCTCCATAGCTGTTTGAGTGTATCTCCATTTGAATCTTCCTTGCATCCGGTCACAGATGAATATACAGAAAAGCGGATTGCCAGTATCCAATTTCTTTCACTCAGATTCCCTCTCGTAGAGCACGAAGGTGACGGAATTTAGTTCTGCATACAAAGGAGAAGTGTGGTGTTTTTTTTTTTTCTCTTTTGCGCCATTACAATTTTCCAGAAAATATTGATGTGTCATGAAAAAAGTTTTAATGTTGTCTTTTACACTTTAAGAATTCAAAGATACGTCTCACCGAACATCAAATACCACAATACCGTAAAGGTAATTGGTATCGCTAACGCCAGAAATTCTGCCACTTTCTACTACAAAGCAAAAATATTATTTTTTAACGAAATAGTCCCGTGGAGCTAATATTTTGTGCTGACTGTAGTTATAGTTGATTATGCTGTAGCACAACATGATGAAATGGAAAATATACAAGCAGTTTTGTGGCAGAGTCGTTGACAGAAGGCATTCACTTTTATTATAAAATGTGGTATAGGAATAGACTAGAAAGTTTCCCATCTATTATAAATGGCGTAGGCAGAGTCTTTTTGTATCGTTTATCTACGTTTTGTGTGACACGTGTCTGTATTTCTCTCTCCTGAGTTTCTAACGACATTCATCCTCCATTTACGTTCTTTTGTCTTATAATTGCGTTACATTGTGGTGGAACTGTAACTTACCTGATGGCGCGGTTTGATTGGAGCAAAACAAAACGAATAATGAAAATGCGAGCAATTTATTTGAACTTCAGTACTTCATTTAACAAATACACAACAAAAACAAAGCTTAAACCTTACAGTTGAATACCAGAATTTTCTCTTAATTTCAAGAAATTTAAACGGATTAACGACTGCTTTAGTAACTGACGACTTCCCCTTGCTGACTCCGCAAAATAGCCAACGTTAAAAGCCTCTTTCACAGTTTAAACAATCAGTAACATATGCAGTAAGACAATACTTACACTTTTCAACATGAAATAATCAAATAAAATATTCTAAAAGCTTTTTTTTTTAAAAAAAGAAAGTAGTAGTAAGAATTAAGGCAGTTACTTTGTTAACTAATATCTGTTACTAGCTGGCTCATCAAAACAGACACCCTTAAAGTCTTTCCCTAACCTGAACAGTATTTTTAGCATATAGTTTAAATAATTAGTTCTTTGACACTCAACAAGTAGCACTTCACAGCTGAACTAAGTAAGCACACAAATAATTTCTTTGCCGATCAACAAGTATCACTTCGTGGCTGAATTAAGGAAGCACACAATACAACTCCCATTTCAAAACTTAGCATTTAACTGACACATTGAAGACAACATTTACTTGTAACAATTATTAAACACCTAGGCAACTTTCCTTTTCCGTTGCAAAGTCAGATAATCGAGCAGCTGTCCCGCAAATACTGCTTATATGTCCTTCCTCACCCACACGTTCAAACAGAACCGTGGACTGTTCTGCAAATTCTTGGAAGGCAGTCGTGGAATAACCGCCCTGGTTTCCACACAGAACCGCACGGACTTTGATGCAGCTTGCAGCTACCTTCAAAAACCATAAACATACACCGCACGAGGCAAGCGTTCAGATCACACGTTACAGATACGAGGATCGCTCAATAAGTAAGGCAACAATTTTTTTCTGGAAACAGTTAGGTTTCATTCTGAATTCCATTACGCCGCATCATTCTCCACTCTTTTGGATACAAAACTATTTTTCAACATAAACTCCGACGACCTTACGCCACCTTACGGGGCCTGGGAGGCCCAGTATGCCCACATCGTACCACTCTGCTGGCCGACGTCGGATGCCACGTCTTGCTGCATGAGTAGCTTCCCCATCATCTACGTACTGAACTCCGCGGAGTGCATCCTTCATTAGCCAAAACGGATGGAAGTCGGAAGGTGCGAAATTCTGGCTGTAGGACGGATGAGCAAGAACAGTCCAATGAAGTTTTGTGAGTTCCTCTCGGGTGCACACACTTGTGTGAGGCCTTGCATTGTCATGTAGAAGGAGAAACTCGTTTACATTTTGATGACGACGAACACAGTGAAGTCGTCTCTTCAATTTCCTAAGGGTAGCGCATATAATTCAGAGCAGTTCGTTTCACGGTGAGGCAGGACGTCAAACAGAATAACCCCTACAGAGTCCAAGAAGACCGTCACCATGACGTTACCAGACGAAGGTGCTGTTTTAAACTTTTTCTTCGGAGATGAGGTGGTGTGACTCCATTAAATGGATTGCTCTTTTGTTTATAGTTCGAAGCGAACCCACGTTTCATCGCTTGTGACAATCTTCGACAAAAAATTGTCACGGGCAGCCTCCTAACGCGCAAGCAACTCCACTTAGTTGGACATCCGGTGCTTTTTCTGTTCTTCTGTTAGGCGGCGAGGAACTCAGCTGGCACACAGCTTTGAGTCAGCACTACCAACAGAGACGACCAGCTGTGCAGCGAGGTGTTTGATTGTGATCCGTCGGTCACCTCGAGTGAGAGTGTCCGCACGTTCCATCACTGTACGCGTAACAGTTGTGTGCGGCCGGCCGGACGCGGGAGATGGGACAGGTTTCCGCAACCTGCTTGCGATGATGACAGCCCCTCGCCCAACGACTCATCTTGTTTTTATTCATTGAGAAGTCTCCGTAGACATTCTGATTGCGCCTACGAATATCTGCAAGACTGTGGTTTTCTGGCAAAATAGACTCAGTGACAGCTCTCTGTTTGGAACGCTCCTCCGTTACAGACGCTCTATTGAAGGCTACGAATAGTGCCGCTACCTGTCTGTGCTTAATGAATTTCTAGGGACTAAAGGGGAAATATTCCACAATGTTCTACAGCAAATTCTGCATTTTTTCAACCTAAAATAACCTAGAAAAAAAAGTTGCATTACTTATTGATAGTGTCTCGTACATCGTTGAAATCCACAGTCGTCGCCAACTGTCGTCTGCACCTACTGAAAATCTACTAGCAACTCCTTCCACCCCCATATGCACTGTCCGCTAGAGACCTTCCACATACCGATTAGGCAAATACTTTCTCCTGATACAGTAGTGCCAACCTTCAGTCATAGTACCACAGTAATCAAGAAACGCACCCAAATTTTCCTTTTCATGTAATTCGACGCCGTTGTAAAATTCCATAGACCACTGAAAATTGGAGAACAACCGTGAAAAGTTGACTTCGACGAGCGACATATTCAGGGCGTCCCAAAAAGCGCCGACACGTTTTATGGACAGGTTCCTTACATAAAAAAAGGCACGTATCTCTTCTGCTGAGCAAGTGCACATAGTTCTTAAAGTATGCATTTTAGATCCCATGTATACTAGACTTTATTTCTTGTTTTGGTGTAAGGAAACTGTCCTTAAGGCTTTTCGGTGAGCTTTGGCACATCTTGTTTATAATTTGATGCCATTTATAGAAACAGTCCCGTTATAGATAAGTAGAATCACGTTTGGAACGTCGCTCCTAACTCATCAACAACTTCTACGTCCTATAGGGCGAATATTTCTGCGTTCAGCTATCATAAGCCAATAGTGGAAAGAGACTTCAAGAAAAACGTCTAAAATTTTTGCGGAATAAATGGTTCAAATGGCTCTGAGCACTATGCGACTTAACTTCTGAGGTCATCAGCCGCCTAGAACTTAGAACTAATTAAACCTAACTAACCTAAGGACATCACACACATCCATGCCTGAGGCAGGATTCGAACTAGCGACCGTAGCGGTCACTCGATTCCAGACTGTAGCGCCTAGAACCGCACGGCCACTCCGACAGGCCTCTTCGGAATAAATTACGTTCTTTACTTCACTCATATGAAACTTGTCTTTTGTATCTTATGTAGACACAGTACGTCGTGAGAGCTACAGATGAAATTAAATGGAATCTTTTTTTCCCGGACTTCATTTAAAAACTTTTATTTGTCAGCTCTTGTTTTATCATTCCCTATTATGATACGAACATGACCTGTATCCTGAAAACTACTGAACAAATATATTTTTAACTATTGGGTAATTTGCCGTCTTATTTCAAATCAGTAATTAATGTCAGTCTTTCCGTTGACCATTTTGTTTTCTGAACTATTCATCTGACATAATAATAGGAATCCCGTTGCTTTGTTTCTATCGTTAACCGAACGCTTAACGCAAAGAAAAATTGCGTTATATTTTACGATAACTTGTATGGTTGATCGACTTTTTCCCATGAGATTCGGTGAATGTTTAAGTTTGGTGCAGTGCTGTCAGTACTGAAATTGGTCTTAAGAACGAGTCATTCATCTTAATTTTTGGTGCAGCTTTGCAGGTAGTCATCGATTGCTCCACAATTTCATTGTCTCTGTACCTGCTGTATGCTGGCGTGGTGCGAAAAGCGCTCTTGAATAGCTATTACGGCGAACATCTGCAGGAACGGAGCAGAGAAACCGGTTAGGACCCCGGACCGGAAACAGAACTTGAGCCATTTCAAAGTTCTGCGTGTTATCTTCACCCGCTCTGGTTTGTTCGCTTACGGTTCAAAGGAACGACCTTCCGCGTCATTAGCGGGCTTAGTATATCGTTATTTTGAATAGGATGCCATTTCATTAATCATTTATGTTAATTCCTTGAGGTGGAGAACTATGTTTATTATGTCTCATCCCGCCGCTCTTCGAAAGTATTCTTCGTGCTTTTTATGTTCAGCCGCACTAATTGTCTGACAAAGTCGGGTGTGGTCGCAGCTGTTGCAGTATTTCAGCTCGATCCCTTGACTAGGTAAATCCCTGTGAAAGTCCATTACATTGAGTGTTGTTATTTCACAGAACAAGCTCGGAAAATGGTTGCAGGAAAGTTTTCACACACAGATATGTCAGCTTTCTGTAGTCGTTATTGTGTGTATTGAGGATGATGATAAAATAGAGTATCAATGAAGTACGTGAAGCAGTATAGTTTCAGACGTTTAAGTTATTGTACGGCGATTGTGTGTAAATAAGGCAAGGAAGTATACGACGCGGCTATGATTCGAACATGAATTTGAACCAGAGAGGAAGGAGGACAAAAGCAAGGAGCGAAATATGATCCTGTGAACTATTGCCTACTCGTTCAATACGACAGCTGCTTCTCTGATTCTTTTAACAGAACAAAGGAATATCAACACCCAAAAAATATGACATTCTTGTCGCACAAAGATGGGAACATTGTGGACAAAGAATAACGTGTGTTGTAGGTTGTGACTGGACGGACTGAGGGGAAAAGCAGAATTGTTTAAGAGGAAACAAAGCATCTCAGTCACAACGTGCTATGTCTTATTTAGTGGAGTGTTACGTGAATAGGTGCCGGCAAACCATCGTTAGTGTTAAACAACAATGACAGTCAACACTCAACTTTTGTACCTCAATCCCTATAGTCATCGATAAAGTAGACGAAAAGCAAACAAATATTACTTACGTAGATCCAACAATCGCAGTACATCTTTCGCAGCAGTTATTACAGAAAATCCACGACAGTGAAAATACGAAATTTTACTTCCTAAAATACGCAAATAGTTCCTGCACATAAGATTCCTGCGATTATGCAATGAATATTTGCAGTGCGTAATCCAAGAAGGAACACATCATGTGATATCTTTCTTCACGATAGGAAATCAAAGCAGCTATGAAAAATACATAGGTATCGACTTGATGAAAGCAGCACCATACAGTCCATGTGTAGGTTATTAATAAGAAACTAAACATCGTAATCGATGTTAGGAAATAAGTCGAGCTGAACGGATAAAAAAAGGTTTAATACAGGCAATATTTTCTACTGAACCAAAGTATATAAACGAGAAACGAATTTAATGCAGCAATCAAGCAGCCTTTAGCGAATTTGAAATGTCCTACGAGAATGTAGATAGGAAGACTCTGTGATCTATAATGGAAGTGAGAGGCTGGCCAAAGCACTTCCTGGGATCTCTAAAAAGTCATTGTAGAGATTCCGAGAGTAAAACAAAATTCAATGAATGGCGATTAGAGGCATTAAAAAGCAATAAAAGTCGTATCCGTTTCCCAACATTATTTATTTTTTGTTCTGATTCTGTTTTCAAAGATCATAACTGCAAGACGGATCATTGTATAAAAATAATGGAAGACATATCAACACGTAAATATTTGATGATGGCGAAATTATTATTTATGGAAATACATATGATATCCAAAGGTACTCAAATGACTGATTTTGATGCGTAAGAAATAAAAAATGAAAGCATCAAAACAAGAGCGTTTAGTAGTGGCTTTTAAAGGAGCGCAAAAAACAATATCAAAAAATTACATCAATCTCGTACAAATAGAACAGGTGTCACATTTAAGCTACCTATCATATGTGCGATATACAGAGCAATAAAGAGTAAAACCAGAAAGAGTGCACTGTTAAACAGCTGTACAAACAGGAGTATCCACAATATTATATGTATATAACAACTGGCATAATTTCCAGACGACAAATAAAATATTCAGATACCCAAAAGGAAGTTACTGCTGAAAGTGAGTTTAACTCTAGCAGATAAACAGACTGTAATACATAAACAGAGGATAGAAGACACAATAGTTGCAAATACAAGTTCTAAACTAAAAATGCAAAAATGTTGACAAATATGGAAAAATCATTTGAAGCGAAAGAAAAATGACTCATTATCTCAACTCTCAATATTATGCAGCAGGGAAAGAGATAGTGCGTCCACGTAGAAGATTGGTCGAAGGCTTATGTCATAACAGCCAGCCGGTTAATTCTTGAAATAAGGAAGAAGAAAACGAGGAAGAAGCACCCTTACCAAATTCAAGCAATCTACGGGAATGCAGCCGAATGATGTCCTGTACAGCCTCCCTTATTTCGGCAGCAGGTGGTTTTCAAGGTACAAATTAGTGCCTTGCAAGCCTTCTCGCCTCTTATTACGTATATTGCACCTTCAAAAGAAAATTTTTAAATGGAGTCCAGTAGCCGATAAATGGTGCAGATTGAATACAAGCCAGATTTTTTTCGAATCTTATAAATAATAAAGTTCTTCGTCCCAAAAATTTCTTCGTTTCACAAAAAAAAAAAAAAAAAAAAAATGGTTCAAATGGCTCTGAGCACTATGGGACTTAACTTCTGAGGTCATCAGTCCCCTAGAACTTAGAACTACCGGAAACCTAACTAACCTAAGGACATCACACATATCCATACCCGATGCAGGATTCGAACCTGCGACCGTAGCGGTAGCGCGGTTCCAGACTGTAGCGCCTAGAACTACTCAGCCACCCCGGCCGCCTTCGTTTCACATTTTTGTTAAAACGAAAACAACAACTTGAGACTGTTACTGGACGACAAACGTTTTGACGGGATAATTGCAACTATAAAAATTTCATATGAAACGTTGCCTAGCGCAGAGATATTGTTTTCGACAAGTCGGTCATCAGGAGAGACGTCTACAGTTGTAATCGACCAAGATTGCGAAATCTGCATAGAAAATAGGTACGTGTGTACTACCTATACTGATAAACTTTCTGACAGTCGTGAAAAGAAACAAGTAAGTTATAGTTGTGTTACTGGAGCAGTAATATACATACACCAAGCTGACAAAAGTCATTGGATAGCCATATGCACTAATACAGATGGCGGTAGTATCGCATACACATAATTTACAGGGGCAGTGCCCTGGCGGAGCTGCCGTTTGTTCTCAAGTGAATCGTGTGAAAAGTTTCCGACGTTGTTATGTCCACACGACTGCAATTAACAGGTTGTGAACGCGGAATGGTATTTTTAGCTAGAAACATGGCACATTCCATCTCGGAAATCGTTATGGAACTCAACATTTCGAGTTCCACAGTGTGAAGAGTGTGCCAAGAACACCAAATTTCACGCATTTTTTTCACCACGGATAACACAGTGGCCGACGGCCTTCATTTAAAACCCGGGAGCAGCAGCGTTTGCGTAGAATAGTCAGTGCTAACGGAAAAGCAACAGTGCGTGAAACAACCTCAGAAATTAATGCGGGACGTACGACGGCCGTATCTGTTAGGACAGTGTGACGAAATGAGGCGTTAATGGGCTATGGCAGCAGACGCCACCGCGAATTACTTCGCTAACGGCATGACGTCGCCTGCAGAACACCTCTCCTGCGCTCGTGACCACAGCGATTGGATACTAGACGATTGGAAAACAGTGACCCGATCAGAAGTGCTGTGGCCTTCTCCACCAGACATCACGGCGCCTAGAGTATCAGCAACCAAACTGACAGCCTGCAGCCGCGGGTTGCCCGCTTCGCACGCACACCGAAGCACTACACAACCGACAGGCAATATTGATGAACTGCCACAACAACAACAACACCACAGCAAAGATACCAACGGCCACCAGGGCCACTACCGGCCCACATAAACATAAGGAAGAGGTCGCTGCGGATTCCGGAACTATTTTCACACGTCATACCACGTGATGGAAAATAGTTTCGAGGTACTCATCCACCGAAGCGCTATAAAGGCCAGGGCTCGGCCGCACATCGGCAGTTCAACCGCCAACAGACGTGGATAGCTGCCGCCCCGGAAGCCTGGCTTGGATATTCTCGCTGATCTCTGGATTAGGCTTGGTATATCGGAGAAGTCTCTGGCAGAGACTAGTAGGAAATTATTTCAGTTGTTTTGTATATTATTCTTGTATGTAGTTGTGATTCGAAGACGGATCACTCTTTTGTGTTATACTTGGAGAATTTGTTTTGGTTAATTGAACAGACCAATGAATTGTTTTTTGACTTTGATTGTTAGTTTCTTCTGGTTATGCAGACATATCAAGAAGAGTCCTGATTTCAGTTGGTAAGAGGGGGTGGTGGGGTTCGAGTGTAGCGCAGATCCCACGAAGTTATGGACCTAAGTTGTTAACAATTCACTGAGCAAGCTGGTGGTGACTTCATAATGGCGTCGGCCGTGTTTACATGGAATGGACTGGGCCCTCTGGTCCAACTGAACCGATAATTGACTAGAAACGGTTATGTGCGGCTACTTGGAGACCGCTTGCAGCCATTAATGCACTTCATATTCCCAAACATGGCACCAGGCCACAACTGTTGGCGACTGGTTTGAAGAATATTCTGGAAAATTCGAGCGAATGATTTGGCCACCCAGATCACCCAACATGAATCCTACGTGACATATCAAGAGGTCAGTTCATGCACAAAATACTGCACCAGAAACACTTTTGTAATTATTATGGAGGGCTGTAGAGGCAGCATGGTTCAATATTTCTGCAGGAGACTTCTAACGATTGATACACACCAAGAAAACAAAAGAGAGAGAGAGAGAGAATAAAACTACGCACCACGAAGGAATTATCCAAATGGGACGGATATCAGTAGATGTGATGTACATGTACAGACAAACAAATGATTACAATTTCAGAAAAATTGGATGATTTATTAAGGAGAAAAAGCTTCACATACTGAGCAAGCCAATAACGCGTTAGTCTATCTCTGGCCCTTATGCAAACAGTTACTCGGCTTTGTATTGATTGATAAAATTATTGGACAGCTGTTAAGCACCTGCCTGACTGTTGCCCGGCACACATCCCACAACCGAGAGGGGTGGTCTTGGGTGTCACTTGTTTTCAGAGCAGGACCCCTTCTGTTGGCCGGCCGCTGTGGCCTAGCGGTTCTAGGCGCTTCAGACTGGATCACAGGTTTGAATCCTGCCTCGGCCATGGATGTGTGTGATGTCCTTCGGTTAGTTAGGTTTAAGTAGTTCTAAGTTCTAGGGGACTGATGACGTCAGATGTTAAGTCCCATAGTGCTCAGAGCCATATGAACCATTTGAAACCTTCGATTGTCATGTGCGGCACCCTTACAACGCGTCGGCGAGATTGGGTGACCCGTTTTGGTTCCCTTCGTGCCAAGCCATCCTATTCTTATAAATCAGCAAGATAATGGCCGCCCCTATACGACGGGCGTTTCTAATCCTTGTCTTCGGGCTTGCCAAACCCTACCAAGGCCAACAAGGTCGCTGGACCTCTCGTCAATTGAGAACGTTTGGATCATTACGAGCAGGGTCCTCCAACCAGCTCGGGATCTTGACGATATAACGCTCCGATTGGACAGAATTTGGCACGATATGAGTCAGGACGACATCGAACAACTCTATCAATCAGCGCCGAGCCGAACGGTCGCCTGCATAAGAGCCGGGGGAAGAAATGAGCGTTATAGACTTTCGCACTTTGTGAAGCTGTTACTCACGAATAAATCATTCAGTTTTTCTGAAGTTGTAAAAATTTGTTTGCCTGTACATGTACATGACATCTACATATTTCCGTCCCGTTCGGATAATTCCATTATGGTGAGTTGTTTCTTTTTTTATCCCTTCCTTATAATGTATTTTTCCCATAAATCTGTCGCCGGCCGGTGTGGCCGTGCGGTTAAAGGCGCTTCAGTCTGGAACCGCGTGACCGCTACGGTCGCAGGTTCGAATCCTGCCTCGGGCATGGATGTGTGTGATGTCCTTAGGTTAGTTAGGTTTAATTAGTTCTAAGTTCTAGGCGACTGTTGACCTCAGAAGTTAAGTCGCATCGTGCTCAGAGCCATTTGAGCCCATAAATCTGTCCATCTTCATGTGTGATTTCTAATAGTTATTCTTTAGAGTGAGCTGCGCAATGAGATTTCAGTGTCTGTAGGAGCAGATGAGGTCTGCACAAGCAGCGCAGTGAGGCAGCTCTGATTTAGCGGCAGGTAGCGCGTAAAGTCAGAGACGGGCAACCGTGCTGGTAGATGCGCTGCGCGGGGCTGGCACGTGATGAGACTCATCCAATTTCCACCGTAAAAGGCAGTGTTCGCCTGTTGCTCTTGTCCGATCCGGTTAGCTGCTCCACCGTCGCCAGATAATTGAGCCGGGGCTCTAATTTTGGCCCGTGTAAAAGCCAGAAAATATAGCTGGCGGCAAGTGGAACCCTAAAGGCGCTGCAGTGCGATTCACTTTGGTCGCTGTCGAGTTCCACCAAGAGAAGCACCGTACATACCAGATTTAATCGTATCGATCTTTCTTCTTTGTTCTGTTTGTCGTTTCAATGCGGAGGTAACTTTGTGTGCAGTTGGCGGTGGAATCCTCCCCTCCTTCCTCCCACCCCCCTCCACAGAGTCCAAAAACACCGCAGTCTTTCTCCGTTTGTCGGCTTCCCCGCTCACCTTCTCGTCTCTCTCTCTCTCTGTCTCTGCCATTTCCTAAAGAGGAAGGTGGTGGGTAAACTGGAATTCGCGTGTGATCGCGCGCTTGCGTTTCAGTTTTTGTTACCCAGTTGCAGAGGGGGTTGCAGGGATTATAGAAAAGCAGGCAAAGAGTACCGCCAAAGCTAGTACTATCAATGAGAGGAATGCAATGCAGAAGTAGCTGAAGCTGATGTATTTCCCGTAACTGGAGATGAGATAATGAAGTGATAGGTGCACACAGTAGTACACAGTGATCAGCCGAAACATTATGACCACTGCCAACTGCAAGGCTGGAAGCCTCCTTCTGGCGTTGCGGGCACGTGACGCAACAAGAAAAGTATGTAAGCCGAGCAACTACCCTAGCGAAGATATTAGCTGCAAATAGAGAAACCCACTGACAAGGGCAGGCCACAAGGTTTGGAACGCGGATTTACTGCAAACTTCGTACACTCATAGTACTCCATGAGGACAACAAAATGTGTAAACAGTAGCGCGAACTTCTCAAGCGTTATTGAGAAAATCGCAAGATAAGCCTCACGGTAGCTCAGCGTGTTCGGTCAGAGGGCTTAGCTACCCTCTGTAATAAAAAAACTGAACGAACGGATCAACGATCAACCTGAACGGGTGCCATCGGACGTCCGCCACGAACAAATTCAAAATATAGAACAAAAAGAGACCGAAAAAAGTTGTTAGCGTTCAAGCCCCGTAATCGCTGGGTCGAGTCCCGTACGTCAGTTTTTTTTTATTATCAACACAGTCATTTTATTTATTATTTATATTACAATTGATATAGTTGAAAAATACATGTAATCGGATGAACTGTTATTAAATTCACAATGTTATTTGGCAGTACAAATTTTTTAATCTAAAATAATATAATATTCATAACTATCGGCTACTAAACGACCAGACGCATAAAGTGATACTGCAAATGATTGCTTGTCCGTGTCTTCAAAATTGTTCGTATTTAATCGAAAGAGAACGAGAAACTGCTTCTCGTGAAGACGCTATTAAAATACACTCGATACTGCATGACCGGTTATCAGTGCCGATATTTAAGGAAATACTACGATATGCATGGTTTGCTTCCAAATTATCGGCTGAAAGAGAGATTTTTGAAAATGTTTACGAGGTTTGTATTTCCACGGAAGACCTCAAAAGACCTTGCGTATGCGGAAACATAGCATTTATTCAATGCAGCTGGTGCCGTTTAACTTTATGTACTCTGTTTTTACGAAAAATACCATGCTGCAACTTGTACTCGTAATGTCGAAAGCGACGATTAAGTGTACATCTTTAGAAAGCCTTCTGTGCCGGTCAAAACTTGAAGGAAACAAGTCGTTTCGGGCTCCTTCCAGGTATAAGGGATTTCTCTAATCGCGGACAAGTATATATTTTCAGTATCACTTTATGCGTTTGGTCGTTTAGCAGTCGATAGTTAGGAATATTATTTCATTTGTGATAATAGAAATTTGTAGACTGCCAAATAACATTGTAAATTTAATAAAAGTTCGTTAGATTACACGTATTTTTCCAATTAAATCAATTGTAATATAAATAGTAAAGAAACTGACTGTGTTGAAAGAAAAAAAAAAAGAAAAAGCCTGACGAACGGGACTCGATCCAGCGATTACGGAGCTTGAACGCTAACCACTATTTTTTTTTTCTTTTTGCGTTTTGGTTGGTATTGTTCGTTGCGTTTGGACTGGGCGAACGTCACAAAATATCCGTGGAAGTTGATCGCTGATTCATTTATTTAGTTTTTTTTTTTTTTTTTTTAATACAGAGAGCAAACAGTCCTCTGACCGAACACGCTGAGCTATCGTGCCGGCACCATTAGGCTGCCGCCGCTTCGTACTAAAAATAGCCACGCACAGGTATAGA
This sequence comes from Schistocerca piceifrons, assembly GCF_021461385.2. Lineage (NCBI taxonomy): Eukaryota > Metazoa > Arthropoda > Insecta > Orthoptera > Acrididae > Schistocerca > Schistocerca piceifrons. Next base: position 486,365,033 of record NC_060142.1, read on the forward strand.
TTTGACGACCGGAATTACCTTGCGATTTTCTCAATAACGCTTGAGAAGTACGAGCTACTACTTACACATTTTGTTGTCCTCGTGGAGTACTACGACTGCACGAAGTTTGCAGTAAATTCGCCTTCCAAACGTCGTGGTCTACCCTTGTGAGATAAGCGACTTTGCCAAAGGGCAGGTTATTATAAGGCAGAGCCTGTGAACGAGTATCTCGAAAACGGCAACGCTGGTCGAGTGTTCACTCTCGTGAGAATCTACGGAAAGTAGTAAAAGGAGAGTGAAACTAGCACTTGGCGCTAAGTGGTTGGACGTCCACGACTCTTCAAATCCTCAAAGGACGTGTACTTGGGAGGCTTGTCTGCTCTGTAAATTAGGATAGATGGCGATGTGTGGCACCTCTAACGAAACAGCACGATGCCGGGGGACGCACATGTATTTCGCATTTCACCACATTGTTGAGCAAGCGGCTCCGCAGCAGACGACTTCCGTTTGTTCACAAGTTGGCCTGACGACATCGTCAGTTACGATTGTAATGGGCTCGGGATCATCGAGACTACACCGTGTATCATTGGAAACATGTCGGATCGTCGGATGAATCATGTTTTTGTTACGTCAGGTCGATGGTCGTCTCCATAAACGCCGTCATTCAGACGGACGGCCGCTCGAAACGTGCACCACGCCACCGACGTAGGTTGATGGGAACAGTATTACGCTATGATAGACATTCTCCTGCGCTTTCCTGGGACCTGTGGTAGTAGTCGAAGACACGCTGACAGCTGCGAACCACCTGCATCCCTTCATGCTTGATATCTTCCCTGACGACGCTGTCATCTTTCAGCGGTAGAACTGTCGATGTCTCAAAGCCAGAATAGTGCTGTGGTGGTTCGAGGGGAATGATAGTGCAATGACGTTAATGTCTTGTCCACCGAATCCGCCTGATGTGAACCCGATGGCCTCCATCTGGTTCGCTATCGAGCGCCATCAACACGTTCGCAAATCAGTGGCCATTTATATATGGGAATTACATAACTCGTTATAACATGGCCGGGAGTACAAATGACGGGGGTACCCTAAAATTGGTTGTCGTCTCCACCGTTTCTTGACCGTGCGCACTGCCCACACCACGTACCTGATAATCCTACGGCGGTCGTATTGTTGTGCCTCACACTGCCGCTGGCTTGCCTCAAATTATCCATCGAAATATGGAAGCGGGTTTAGGGGAGCCACTAAACGTTAAAACACAACACTGTCCTAAGTCTGATATGAACAACTATATTCAAAATGGTTCAAATGGCTCTGAGCACTATGGGACTCAACTGCTGAGGTCATTAGTCCCCTAGAACTTAGAACTAGTTAAACCTAACTAACCTAAGGACATCACAAACATCCATGCCCGAGGCAGGATTCGAACCTGCGACCGTAGCGGTCTTGCGGTTCCGGACTGCAGCGCCTTTAACCGCACGGCCACTTCGGCCGGCGACAACTATATTCTGAGACATAAAATAAAGTAGCATGTTGCACTCGTTACATTCTAATTCATAAGTGTTTATCCCAATTAATGGATGATTACCAGTCCACAATATCACTCAGACGAGCGTAACGTAGCCGACACGACGCGTGTGATTGTTCATGATGTGGAAGCTGAATGATCGCATGAAAGTTCTTACGCTCGTCACGCATACACAGATATCTGGTACCAGTCCTCCTTGACACTAACAATAATATAACACTGTTAATAAACTTAAATTTTCAGTTCTCAGTTCTCACTTGTACGAGCGTGCGCGTAACCGTCGCGGCGCAGCTGATTGTTGATAATGCGGAAACGCGATGATCGAACGCACGTCCTCACGCTCGCTACAAGACACTGGCACCTGACTGCACTCTTTTGTGGTAACTAATTTTTACTGATTCACATCAGTTCATTCTGGGAGACCGAACACGGCGCGGATGATTGATGCTGTGCGACACATAACTAGAGGAATACGTTATGGGCAGCACTGCTCATTTTTAATTACATCTTGACGCACTTTCTTCTGAATCACTTCCATATTTCATCACTTTACTGTAATAGCACTTGTAGCAACACTTCAACTTCCATACTAACAATGCTTCTTACATGCAGAGCTACCCACAACACAACGTAACAGTTCCGTGTCCCGCGCTCGACTCTACAGACGCGGCTGCCCGCAAAGATACTCCGCAACTAACCCAGCGATATGACAATACGCTTACATCGTGCGTAGACACCTGTGGCACATAGCTCCACAAATCTTCGAACGAACTGTAGACTCGGTGAGACGCAGAATCGGTGATATATTGCGTTACAAAGATGGCCCAGAAACCTGTTAAGCAGGTGGTCATAATGTTTTGGTTCGTCAGGGTAAATTTGCACTACCACATCTAAACTGGCTGCTGCAGTTTTCGTATCAGGTGGCTTGAATGAAAAGAGTTTGCCCTAGTGCGCAGGTGAGATAAATATTGAAAACCCATCAGGACCTCATGTTATTATTGTACCCAGTGTCAGACCGTGGTAAGGCACGAACTAAAACCCTGATTTGACACTGATTTGTGTGGATACCGGGGAAGGTGGTAGAAATCGCAACACAAACAAAAGATTTAGAAATTGACAGAAAGAGATATATTCTGCAAGTAGCACATAGCAACGTATTCTTAACCGAGGGCAGCCTCCACTGAGAGACACATTACAGAATGACATATAGAGATAGTATTTACTTGTAGCTACATGACTTGAAGGGAGAAAACTTCGGGGTAAGAATCTCGAGCAATGACAACAACGTTTTAGCTACATAAAGAGGGGTCGGGGGAGGAGAATTCGGTGGGCGTTATCGCATGGCTGGCGCTGCTGCTCCCCTGTTGTATCGCGAAATACTTGCGATCGCCGAACGACCGAAATGGCGATCGAATCCGAGAATCATTATTAGATTATGCCCGAAGTCACGAACCATTAAGCTTTACAGTCGCGTCGCGGAGCGTATCTGTGAAAAATAGGCGGCCGCGGAAGACGTTCCAGAATGGGGCTGGAGCGGCGACGCTCAAGGGTTTTGATAGCTGGTCAGCACCTCACACCAGTGTGTCTAGGGCTGAATAAAGTAGTACCGGTGCCAAGTTGCTGGGTGTTCAAGCGGCTAGCAGTCGCCTGCTGGGCCATAGACTGTCCTAACCTGATGCAGCCTCCGCCGGTGGGACGACGAGATGTTCCGTGTTCGTGCGCGCCTCAAAACGAAGAAGACACTCCGTTTAAATGTGAATCTTTTTAACGGCCTCCGCCATTTTGAGCAGTTTATTAATTCCTCTGCAAATGATGGCAGCTGAGATCTGTTTACAAATCTCGGTTGCTCTGTACGTACGGAATTATTATTACAAGATTTCTTTCGTTTCCATAACTAATTAGGTGCATTAATTCGCAGTTGAATCTTTAAATAGTTCGAAATAAAATTGCTATGCAAATTATGGATAGAGCAGAGGTTTGTTCCTCCTCAAAAGGTCCCGAATCTGTCACCTTGTTTCACACCAAGATTTACATCCTTTTTTCCCGGCCTCGCGCGGTCGCCCACGCGCTCGTCGCTGCACGTGGAGTTCTTGGGAGGGTTCATAACACGATAATTTACACTTAGTGTCCCTTACATTTAGGGTCAAAATTATACTTCTTTAGAGGATCCCAAATATTGTGAGGAAACAAACAATGTTCGGGGATGAAGATTTCAGGAGATAGGAAGATACTCAATTAGTAATGCCCGTGAAATACAAACGACTGTCTTCCACATCGATCTTGAGAAACTACTCCCAGTTGGCCTCGACGTGTTCATGCTGTTTATCACTATGTAAGGTTCATGACTCTCTGTAGTAGCCGGCCGCTGTGACCGAGCGGTTCTTGGCGCTTCAGTCCGGAACCGCGCTGCTGCTACGGTCGTAGTTTCGAATCCTCCCTCGGGCATGGATGTGTGTGATGTCTTTAGGTTAGTTAGGTTTAAGTAGTTCTACACACTGCAGTAAGCCGGCAGGTGTGGCCGTGCGGTTAAAGGCGCTTCAGTCTGGAACCACGCGACCGCTACGGTCGCAGGTTCGAATCCTGCCTCGGGCATGGATGTGTGTGATGTCCTTAGGTTAGTTAGGTTTAATTACTTCTAAGTTCTAGGCGACTGATGACCTCAGAAGTTAAGTCGCATAGTGCTCAGAGCCATTTGAACCATTTTTGAACACTGCAGTAAAAAGTAGAAAATAATTATTTAAATGAAAATTAATTTTTATATAGCACAGTTTTAAATTGGACAAGAAAGTGTAAAACAGTTTTTACTAGCTCTTTACAGATCCCTAGCCCCTTAGAGATAGTCCCCTTAGAGATAGCTCAGACAGTTTCTGATTGTGCATTTTTAATAGCTATGAAAATACTTGCAAGATTTAAAACGAATATCGTGGAGCACATCTGATACGTAACTTGTGCATGGCTAGTTCACCGCCTTACTATTACACTACTTACTAATTCATACACGAACAGTTCACCTCGTTACTGTTATCTGTTGCATGTGTCATACGTTTAAAGTTTCAGATCCTACAAATATTTCCGTAAGTATTAAGAACTGACAGTCATAAATTTTGATGACTAACTGTACGGGGGTAGGAGTCTGTTTGGGGGGGGGGGGGGGTAGGAGTACAAATTTTTTGACTTTCTTCATAGATGTTCTACGCCATAAAATCTAAGTTTTCGTGGTAGTTCCTCCATATATTCTACATTCATAGTATCTACCGAGCAGCATGTTTGTGCATATCGCCATTGGAATACTTGTTGCGTATACTACATCTGTATGCGGTAAAGCACTCCGTCTTCAGGCCATTAAGTGGCTCATCGGGACCATCCGACCGCCGTGTCATCCTCAGGTGAGGATGTGGAAAGGAGGGGCGTGTGGTCAGCACACCGCTCTCCCGGTCATTATGATGGCTGTCTGACCGGAGTCGCTACCATTCGCTCGAGTAGCTCCTCAGTTGGCATCATGAGTCTGAGGGCACCCCGAAAAATGGCAACAGCGCATGGCGACCCGGATGGTCATCCATCCAAGTGCCGGCCACGCCGGGCAGCGCTTAACTTCAGTGATCTGACGGGAACCGGCATATCTACTGCGGCAAGGCCGTTGCCTCTGTTTGCCGTAGGTATTCGAAGTACACTCTTTCTCTCCAATGTGTCTATACACCAATAATTTTCTCACGAACGACTCACCAATTTAAATGTTTCACTAGCACTTCCTGCCACCTTCTGTTTCGCCGTTTCCATTCTTTTCTCTTTCCTGTCGTTAAGAAACTGAGGTAAACAGCAAGCTTTCGCACCTGTGCGTATGATATGTAGATATTTCGAAACCAGCGAACACCTTCAGACGCGTGCAGCTATTTGCAGAGCGAGTGTAGCGGTCCGTGGACACATTAAGTGGGCAGTGGAGTTAGCGCGTGTCGCACAGCTTGCTGCCTGGGAGCCGCCGCTCGGCAAACAGGGACAGGCGGCGATGCCGTATGCAAATGTCGCGCTGCGGCTCGCCCAGCGACCCCGCGCGTAAAATTGACAAGTGGCGGCGGTTAGCGGCTCCGCTTGTTTGAGTTGCCGCGGCGGAAGTTGTCTCGCCGGCGCGGGCGTAACTTCAACCCGCTCCTCCAGCGTGGGTTATGACCACTGTGGGACGCGCCGGCGCGGCGCTGCACAGAGTGACCGCGTTAAAAGAAACGGCCAGCGATGAGTGCAAGGAGGAGGAAGACAAGATGAAGGGGTGACAAAGGGAGGAGACAGCGGTGCTCTCATTTACTAAATGGCAAACACGAGACGTGGTGCGTGTAACAGGGATATAAAGTCGTACTGGACAGTGTGGACAGTGCACTCCTGTGGAAAGCGATCGTCTGTGGCCCTGTCCTTTGTCTCCTAAAAGTTAATATGGCAAGAGTTTAGATTTTCTGACACAGTTAGGTCGTTTTACGACCACTGAAATAAAATGAAATGCCGTGTTCTTTTATTTGACGCCACTTCGGCGACTTGCACGTCAATGGGGATGAGATGATGAAGACAACACAACACCCAGTCCCTGAGCAGAGAAAAATCTCCGACCCAGCCGGGAATCGAACGCGGGCCCCACGGCATGACAAGCCGGCGCGCTGACCATTTTTTTTTTTTAATCGCTTATTGCCAATCACAAATTTAAAGGAACAGGAATGTTTTATTTATTTATTCATTTTCAATAAAGATCACTTTGTTAAAAGGGACATGTAGATCATTTCATGGTATAGTACGTGCATTACATACGGAGTGGTGAGATAAGCGTGAGGTTCATTATCAGCTGTCAAATGTGCACACCGACTGCACCCGGCACATCCCAACTGTGTGGGAGGTCAGGGAAGACTGCCTGAAGATAGTTGGCAAAGGTTTTCCGATAGTGTGACCATCTATGAACCTCATCGTGAGCTTGCTACAAGAAATACCAAAAGTCAAGTCGTGACTTGGCAGCATCCCCATAGAGGTACACGATCGTCCAACCTTTGACCTAGATGATCGACTGTGATTTAGTCGCGGGAAAGTAGTCACTCTCCCGATGTAAGAAGGAAGCAGGTGTAATATGTTGTGGGGTCACACGGAGGTAGCAAGCTACCATCTGTCTGCCTAGGAGCTAGACGTCCTCCACCGCGATACAAGTTAAGCGGTGATGGTCGTCATCCACTTGGCGACATTTCGGGCATAGTGGAGTGTGCACTAGTCCAGTTGCATGGAGCCGTTGGTTGGTGTTGAACTTGCCACAGGCGACAGAGAACCACAGTGCCCGAACGAAGGTAGGAAGGAATTTTTGGTGTACATGTCTCCAAATCTTCGGCCATTACAACCTGGGGTGTTTGAGTTCAATGACATTACGACTTATCCGTCGTAGCAGCCAAACATAAAAATCCTTCGCGCATGGCGGTCCCGTGCGCGGAAGCTCGTCTCTGGTATAACTAAGTTCCACGAGAAATGTTGATACATGCGCAAAATGTGGCGTAATGTTGCCCACCGCCACCGGAGGTGTGAGGGACGCTGGAACCATGAGATCCAGTAGGCGGGACGTAAGGGAATCACCCCCGCTACGCCATTGCTTGTACATCGTGGCTAGAAGGAGCGCCGCCGCTCGGCAGTGAACATTCGTAAGTCCGAGTCCCCCCTTGTCCGTAGGGAGCGGGAGCGTTGTGTATCGCACCTTGAGGGGCGGTCCAATCATCACAAAATAGCCTAGTGCTGATTGAAGTCTACGATTCAGCTATCAAGGAGGACTTTACGACCACTATTCGTATGCTGTGTTACATGGCCGTGGGTAGTACACAGTTCCTTCTAGTCACGCTGGACGATCTGCATGTTAACGCCACCAAATCGGACAACTTCTTTCGAGATGTGGTTATGCGTATGTTATCTGATCCAAAGTATCCCCAGGAAATATGGACCATTGATGTTACGAGTCACTATAGTGATATCAGTATAGAACAAGGTAAAGGATATTGTATTGTAATTAGAGAAACCGTAACAGCAGGATGGGTACAGAGAGCTCAGTGACTTGTTATGTGGACTAGGCACTGAATTTCACCTAAGTAAGAAATTCAGTCGGCCGCTGTGGTCGAGTGGTTCTAGGAGCTTCAGTCCGGCGCCGAGCGGCTGCTACGGTCGCAGGTTTGAATCCTGCCTCGGGCATGGGTGTGTGTGATTTCCTTATGTTGGTTAGGTTTAAGTTGTTGTAAGTCTAGGAAACTGATGACCTCAGATATTAAGTCCCATAGTGCTTAGAGCCATTTGTACCATTTTTCAAGAAATTCATCAGCGATCTTTCAACCCTTTCTGGAGCTACCCAAGTCTTCTGTTGGTAAAGTGATTGTGAAGTGGAAACACGAAGGAACAACCGAAGCTAAAACAAAAACAGGCAGACCTCATGTACTGGCGGATGGGAACCGTCGGGCACTGCCGAGGTTGATTGTAAATCACGTGAAATAGTGGAAGAAATCACTTCGTATTTGCTACTAGCAGTCCATCTAGCGCAACGACTGTGCTTAGGGAGTTACGAAGATTGGGCTACAATGGTCGAAAAAGTCCCTCATAAGCCACTACATTTCAATAGTCACTGAAAAGCGACGCTTGAGGTAGTGTAAATAGTGACGCCACTCGACAGCGCATCAAGTGGATCACTGTAAACGAGCGATTCGTATTGATAAATCACGCTATACACCGTGGCAATCCGATGGAAGCTTTTGGGTTTGGTGCATGCCTGGAGACCGTTGCCTGCCATGATGTGAAGTCCCGACAGTGAAATAGAGAGGAGATAGTGTTACGGTATATGGCCGGGCCGTTTGTCGTGGATAGAATGTGACCCCTTACTGCGCTAAGTGCAGAAGAATATGAACAGCATTGTGTGCTGCGTACAATAGAGGAACAGTTCGGAGACGGTGATTGCTTGCATCAGCAAGACACTGCCGTCTGTCATAAAGCACCAACTTTGAGGCAATGATTTGTGGACAGTAACATTCCAAAAATGGACTGGCCTTCCAAAAGTCCCAACCTGAACCCAATAGGACACCTTCAGGATGAGACAGAATGTTGATTTCGCTCCAGACCCCAGCGTGCAACATCGCTACCTACTCTGCTTTCGATTCTTGAGGAGGAGGACATTCGGACACCACACTTAAAGTGCCCCCAGCAGAGTGCAAGCAGTCAGGTGGACACACGCACACGCACACACCATATATTAGTGTCCACTAATAGGTGTCCAGATCTCTTTGATCAGATAGTGTACATATATCCTAACACTACAGCTCCGTTCTGTCATTCTGTCACGGTTCCTCCTGGACCCTACACTCACTCCATGCAGCGGACTGCCACATACGTACCGTGTAACTGTCATGATTTCCGCCCAACTTTGGAGGGTCACACTTAACATCTCATTTCCTGGTCGTGCCCTTGTGCCCCTTCTTTGTCTGTTGTCTACGATGGGGTCGTTCTCGAGGGAAAGGAGCTGGTGGGCGTATTTTCGCATAATTTTTCTGAATGGTTTGTGGCCTGAGCATGAATGGCTGTCTAATAGACTTAATTGTGACTACCACTTCGCAAATATCGATTTATATTGTTTTCATTCCATTGTAGGTGCTAGCAGGCAGAATTATTTCAGTCATATCCGTCTTAATATGAGATTTGTGTTAATAATCGAGTGAAAGACTATTTAGATTTGTTCTGCAAATTCAGAATTAGTTCTCATATACGTATCTCGAATATATAGCTGAACTACTTTACTTAGTGTACACGCCATGTTCGCCTCCATAGCGCAGGTCGAGATATGACGCTCAACCAGTAGGTAGATGATAACTTGTTGCTGAAGAAAGTTATACCCTCAGTATTTGGTGTGTAAGGGGATTTGAAAGTGCAGCGTATAATTCCTGGTTCCTATGCAGTGCGGTGAAGTCCTGGATTAAGATAGAAAACATAACCACAATGCCATATGGAATGACGGCCTGTGCCACTATAGACGGCGTCAATCCATCGGATTTGGATGTTAAGCTCAGCGACCGCCATGGCGTTTTAGATAAGAACAGACTATGTAACGGCACCCCGTATCAACCTTTGCCTTCCTTTCCATAAAAACACAAAATAAAAAAGAACAATACAGTATACAATCTATACTACACACGAGCATTCTTGATACTGGTGAAATTAGCAACGGAAAATAAGTACGAACATGACATTTGACATTGCAGGATTCATCCGTTGCCTTCAAAGCACATCAACGAATATGGATATCACGTTTATCTTTGTATCCAAATCTACGAGGAAGAGATGCAACATCTACATCCACATCTGCATGGATACTCTGCAAATCACATTTAAGTGCCTGGCACAGAGTTCATCGAACCGACTTCACAATTCTCTATTATTCCAATCTCGTATAGCGCGCGGAAAGAATGAACGCCTATATTATTTCCCTACGAGCTCTGATTTCCCTTATTTTATGGTGGTGATCGTTGCTCTCTATGTAGGTCGGTGTCAACAAATATTTTCGCATTCGGAGGAGAAAGTTGGTGATTGGAATTTCGTGAGAAGATTACGCTGAAACGAAAAACGCCTTTCTTTTAATGATTTATAGCCCAAATCCTGTATCATTTCCGAGACATTCTCTACCATGTTTCGCGATAATACAGAACGTGCTGCCGTTCTTTGAACTTTTTCGTTGTACTCCGTCAGTCCTATCTGGTAAGGATCCCACACCGCGCAGCAGTATTCTAAAATAGGGTGGACAAGTGTAGTGTAGGCAGTCTCCTTAGTAGGTTTGTTACATTTTCTAAGTGTCCTTCCAATAAAACGCCGCCCTTGGTTAGTCTTCCCCACAACATTTTCTATGTGTTTCTTCAAATTTAAGTTGTTCGTAATTGTAATACGTTGGTATTTAGTTGAATTTACAGCTTTTAGATTAGACTGATTTATCGTGTAACCGACGTTTAAGGAGTTGCTTTTAGCACTCATGTGGATGACCTCACAGTTTTCGTTATTTAGGGTCAACTGCTACTTTTCGCACCATTCAGATATCTTTTCTAAAGCGTTTTGAAGTTTGTTTTGATCTTCTGATGACTTTATTATTCGATAAACGACAGCGTCATCTGCAAACAACCGAAGACGACTGCTCAGATTGTCTTCCAAATCGTTTATATAGATAAGGAACAGGAAAGGGCCCATAACACTACCTTGGGGAACGCCAGAAATCTCTTGCGTTTTACTCGATGACTTTCCGTCAATCACTACGAACTGTGACTTCTCTGACAGGAAATCATAAATGCAGTCCCATAACTGAGACGATATTCCATAAGCACGCAATTTCACTCTGAGCCGCTTCTGTGGTACAGTGTCAAAAGTCTTCCGAAAATCGAGAAATACGGAATCGATCTGAGATCCCTTGTCAACAGCACTCAACACTTCATGTAAATAAAAATGGCTGGCTCTGAGCACTATGGGACTCAACTGCTGTGGTCATCAGTCCCATAGAACTTAGAACTAATTAAACCTAACTAACCTAAGGACATCACACACATCCATGCCCGAGGCAGGATTCGAACCTGCGACCGTAGCAGCAGCGCGGCTCCGGACTGGAGCGCCTAGAACCGCACGACCACCGCGGCCGGCTGTAAATAAAAAGCTAGTTGTGTTTCACAGGAACGATGTTTTCTAAACCCATGTTGACTGTGTGTCAATAGACCGTTTTCTTCGAGGTATTTCATAATGTTCGAACACAATATACCGTATGTTCCAGAATCCTGCTGCATATCGACGTTAACGATATGGGCCTGTAATTTACTGGATTACTCATACTACCTTTCTTGAATATTGGTGTAACCAATGCAACTTTCTAGTCTTTGGGTACCGATCTTTCGTCGAGCGAACGGTTGTATATGTTAAGTATTGAGCTAACGCATCAGCATACTCCGAAAGGAACCTAATTGGTGTACTGTCTGGACCAGAAGACTTGCTTTTATTAAATGATTTAAGTTGCTTCAGTACTCCGAGGATATTTACTTCTACGTTATTCATATTGGCAGCTGTTCTCGATTCGAATTCTGGAATATTTACTTCGTCTTCTTTTGGGAAGGGATATCGGAACGCTGTGTTTAGTAACTGACTTATAGAAGTGCTGTATGAAAATTGTGAAAGTCGCGTGTTTTTGTGTAGTGTTACTTCTGGCTGCCTATGCGTGGACACGGCGAAGCAGCTGAAATAGGTAGACCTCAGTGTCAATAGTTGTCCTCTCCTATTTACTCTCATTGCTGCTGAAACAAAGGCGTCAGTTGATGTACGACCATCTAAAATTTACCTAGCTGGAGGCCTGTTCCCGATTACAGCCAACGTCGTAAGGGCGGCTGCCAAAACAAACCGGTGTGACTTTGGTGTACAAGTCACCTAAGCAGCGTTACACGGTGAACCCTGCACCAGTTACTGACCCACTCGTTATACACTTTATGTATTTACTGCTTGGCGTTCATTATGCAAAGTTGTACCTCCACAGGTAAATCCGATTAGAGTAAATACTAAAAAGACCGCGCTTAGTTTTTCTGAGGTTACCCAGGAAGGGATTAATAGCACTGGTTATGAAATACAGCTAACTACTAACTTCTAATCATAATACATCAAGACACTATTTTGGAGCAAGTCTTCAGAATGTCGTGACGAAAGAAGTAACTACTCTTTGGACAATGTAGATTTGTCGGAAGTTTATTAGTTCTATATCAAGTCCCTCATTGACACAATGTGCATAAACTGATAAATAATCTACCGCTTGAAACGAAATACATCGGTCAAAGAGCTAGTTTGTTTTCCACCTGTATCCGGCAGTCAAACAGCTGGTCACTGCATGTACATGTACCTGGCGCTCTAAACAAGCTAGCGCTCCGACAGTTTTAGTTAGCATATTGACGTGAATGGCTTTGACAAGCAGTGTTCCATGTGTTTGCGTGCGATGATCGTTTACCTAGCCGCCCCGCCACACAGCAATGCTGGAGTTAGTCCCGCCACCGCGCCGGCTGGCGGATGTAGGCGGGCGCCGTCTGACAGCCGGCTGTATCCCGGTTTGTAAACAGCCTGAATTGCAGGTAATGAGTCAGCGGCAGTGATTCCCGCTGCGTACCGCATGCGTTACAAATTACGGACTTCGGTACATCGCCATGTCTCGTACCTTACGTCTTTCGCAACAGACTGAAATAATCCTGATCGTCATGCATTGTCGTATAAGATTAGAAAATTAAAGTTGTTTCTTAACGGCATCGTCGTGAATCAAGAATTACATACCCTTACTATAATTGTTTAGGTGGACCGTGGGCGTAATATCATACTTCAAAGTATATTTCCTTATTATCTGCATTTCAGTTACTAAATACCTTGTGAAAGTGAATAAATCTTGACCTGAAGTCACGTCTTAACAATATGTGGTACGGTCATATTTTGTTATTAACGACAGATTTTGGAAATAGTGAGTTTACGTAGCCTGTCCGTCTGTTCGTACACCGATGGAAATAATTAGGGGGTCATTCAAGACACTATGAATCATTCTGTGGTTGTTGCCCCTCTTCCTTTCCCCAAATTTTGAAAATAACTGGAATGTTGTCATCGCCATACAGTGATTAATCGCACACACTTTCTATCATTCTTGGCGTATAATCCCAGTTGGACAAGGATGGGGAAGCAGATCAGTAGTGTTGGATTGGAAGGAACCATACCAGAATCTCCCTGTAATAATTTGAGGACACCCGCTCCTCTTGAATTTGACATACAATTAATAAACACATGACATATCTTGCTCGAAAATAATGTCATGATGCAGTGTGGTTAGCAGTCAGCTATATTTCGCAGTTAGTTCTATTACATTCCCTCCTGGGTAACGTCAGAAACACGACACGTTGTTTTTTTTTTTTTTTTTGTATAAAGTGAAATCGAATTTAGCTGTGGGACCGCCCCTTAAACATTGCTCCAACGATTGAGAGTTTATGTGACAGCTAGGTGTATCACCGTTCAGTGATAGTTAGACACGCGACTGATAAAGTAGACAATAGTCAAAGTAATGGATCTTCATGAGTGGTCGGTGTTCGTTACCAGTGTTCACGGTGTTTAAAAAGGAAATTCGTACAATGTGTTTTGTGACGTGATTTCCTGTTATTTGTAGCATTCAGTCCATGCATTACGTAGTAGATGCGATGAGAATAGTGCAATGTTTAACTCCACAGCGGTGGGTTTCTTTCAAAGAACGGAATATTCGTAGAACATAGTTCGCTAGTAACTTTACCGGAGACAATCATAAGATAACGTGCGCGATTAGGTCATATACGCTTCAGGAATTAAGTCAGTTACAGCGAACGTCGCACCCAAACACAGAAAATAAGTCTAAACCATCTGGAATGGTCTCCGTGGAAGTAGCTCTTATTCACATAGGTCTGTTTCCTGTGTGCATTCCACTGACACGTTACCATACTGTGCGGAGACACTTAGTGGAGACTCATAGCGGATGGAACCCGCCGGCCGGCCCTTGTGACCGAGCGGTTCTAGGCGCTTCAGGCTGGAACCGCGCGACCGGTACGATCGGAGGTTCGAATCCTTCCTCGGGCTTGGATGTGTGTGATGTCCTTACGCTAGTTAGGTTTAAGTAGTTCTAAGTTCCAGGGGACTGCTGACCTCAGATGGTAAGTCCCATAGTGCTCAGAGCCATTTTTGGAAGCCGCCGAAAGGATGCGTGTTTATTTATTTAATGCCTTTGACAGTGACATGTTTTCGTATCGAGCTAACACCACACAGAGACAAGGCCAAACAACGTATCTTGACGATATTGCCAAGCGGCGATCGTAATATAAAGCAGCTAACAACAGAAGAATTGTGTGTCACGTAAAATTAGCGATGTTTCAGTTTATGCTTGAATGAGAAAACGAATGCGAGGAGGGAGGAAAGACATACAGTTGTTTATGTGAAAAAGAGGTAAAAACAATAATGAACGCATAACTATGATTAATTTCGTGAATACCACACACAACATTACTATCACATTTGTAAACAAAGCTGATGACGTCTTTGAAGAAACGGGTTATTTTCGTGCGTGTGAACTGTTAGGAACATCTGCGCATTTTTAAATGTAGCCTCCAGTAGTTGTTTGGTAGAAATTCATACATTTCCTTATAATGTTTTCATATAAGAACACTTGGGCATGCACATCACAGTTTTCAGTTACCAGTACAACATCAATAACAAATTCAGTGACTAGAACTTTATTTAAACTCCTTTTGAACAGACCTCCATTTTAAATGATTATTATCAGTCACAATATACACTGAATAATGGGAGTACACAGATAGACCGACACACACAAAAGTAATACACTCTTCTTCCACTATTTTTACCCCGAAATTCTTTCAAATACTCATTATGATTGGCTGTACTAATCTTGATGCTTTCCTGCAGTAGTGTTACCTCCAACGTACTTTTTCTTCCGGTACCTCTCTGCATGGTCCTGCAGCTAAAGATAGATAGGTCGGACAGATCAGAAAAATGCCTGCTGTGAGACTGGACCCAAGCCATGGCTTTAAAAGTCGAGCAGTTACAGTTTTTCCGTCTGTGCCTGATACTTCCCAGATAATGTACACACATCTGAAATTGGAGCAGTGAAGTATATTAATTGTAGTGTATTCAGCCAAATAACAATATTCCACAGTCTATCACATAGCACAACGAGTTTTTGTGCCCATCACGTCGTTGATACAATACAACTGTTGACCATCGCCGCTCCTCTTTGACGTCACAAATTCGAATTCCTCGGCTCGAATTCCTCGGCCTTTCAATCTAGGCGATGTAGGTCAAATGAAACAGCAGAAAAGAATCATCTCTAGTGAATACACGAACCTCCATTTCAGCTAATTCAATTTTTCATAGTTTATAGCTATTGACATTAGATCGTCTGATCATTTTGTACTCATACAATTGTGTAAGCATAATATATGTCGTTTCTCTTTCCCATAGATTCTGCGCGCATGCGGAAATGTCCCGGTTATCCGCAGTTTTAATTTAGACGTTCTCTAGAACAAAGGCTTAACTGAAATATATTGAAATAGACACTTTATATCGTTTTCTATTCATTTCAAACTCTCATACATGTTTTAATGTAAAGGATATTTCGTGGTTTCAGATTATATGACCAAACTTAAGTTGTTTTTCCGTTGATCACTGTATAACATAAAAAGAAATGAAATTTTCGATATTTTATTGTTAAACTGCCATCAAAAATAAAAGTAACGTTCCCAGACCTTACTGCAAGGAAAATTACATTTTTATTAAAGAAACAAATTTCGAAATTAATACGGACTATTTTCTCTAAAAAATTATGATGTACTTCTTCTGAAGTACCGTATTAGTTTCATGGAGAGAATAATTTGACGAAGATATGCATAACCTTGCAGCACTAAAATCAGGGTTGACAAAATATTTCCTTCAAGATTTGCCTTTGGAAGCAAACTTATCCCATTGAAATGGGACCATTTCCCATATGTCTGTTGCTGTTTTGTGCGGCCTGTAGCTGTGTTTCCCCTGTTGTCTTCTACTGTAAGGACAGCAACATTCAGTGCTTCCAAAACTGTTTTTAAACGACTCTCAGTAACTTGTAAAAGTTTGTAGAATAGGGATTTACATTCTAGAGTACTGTTCTTGTTGCATTTTAGATAATAAATATACAAAGAGCTACGGTTCCGACCAGACTTGGTTTCATTAGATGTTACAGATAATTATTTCTTTTAAATGAACCTTTCAATCAGTATATCTCCCCTGTACTTTTCACTTATAGATAAAAATATTTCATGGATCTCTTCCTAATCTTTTGGGTTTATTTTTACAAAACATTCCTTCTAGCAGCATTTCTTGCTGACTTCAGATTTCTTTGAACTGACTTTCTTACCAGTTTTTGACGAAGCATAATATTGTCCAGAATTTCTCTTCTTCTTCGCACATCTTTCTTCCACTTTTCTTTCTGAATTTTATGTTTCTTTCTAATAGATTGTTTCTCATATTCACTGTCCTTACTGGATGTATTATCACACTCAGTCTCCAGTATCTTGTAGCTTCAGAGGTGATGTTATCAGAATTAAATGCCACGATAAGGCTACCTCGTCACTAATAAACAAATCTCAGCACAGTGCACACCAAACACAGGTCTGCTCTACAGCCGTCTGTGAAAAACGAAGATGTGCGGCACAGCATGCAAATGTTTCTGGAGGGCATTTTTTCTGTAGGAGAGTAATAGTATTTTGTCAACCGAAAAACTTATTAGTCCATATGCAATGTTTGAAAGGGACGGAAAAGCGACTTATTGGACTTAAATTCGTTATTCCAGGGAACGCCTCAGTTACATAGCATATAAAAACCTTTGTCGATGCGGATATCCTCGGGTTTCTCTGCGGACAAACACAATAATAATTACTTTTTGGTTAAAAGTTAATGGACAGTGTTAATCAAGTTTCACATTAAAAGCAACGGATATTAAAGATTATTATTGTCTATGTCATTATTACTATCATTCTTGACGGATTGCCGCCATGTTAGCTTGAATGCGCAGTATTCTGTAGAGGGTGGGCCCGCTGTTGACATCGGTAAAGACTAAAGATGGCGACATGGCGATTTACGAAATTTTCCCCACAGTGGCACATACATCCTGATGCCATCATACTAGCAGCTAACTTAGACCTCGGTCATTCCTGCTTCATTCACATTAATAGAGGTCACGTACGTAATTAATGAAAGCTACCACAAAATGTCGTTAAGGCTGCTGTAGGACACCCCGTTCATTCGAAGCTTCGCCTCACGGCCTCATCCTTGTTAGGTGTAAAATGAATGTGCTGACAATACTTCTCTTAAATGTAATTACAAGTACACTATGCAGCCCTTATTAAATCGAGAGATGTAGCACGTGAACACGATTTAAAATTAATAATAATTAATGTTCAATTGATAAACGAAATGTATCTCTTAACATTTAACGGAATGCAAGATGCGATGACATCGAGTTCATGAGCTTCCGAATATTCAGGAAATATTCTTCAGAAAATTTCACATAACCCGTCTCAGTAATTACGACGGAAAGTCGTAACTTAAGGAAAGTAGCAAGGAAATTTCAGACTGTATTACATTAAAATGTCGTCTTTATTGGCCACTACGTTCCTAGTCCGTGGAATGTGGATTACGAGGTCTGACTTCAGGAGACGAAAATTCAAACCACGTGCAAGGCTTCCATCAGAATTCTAGATTACCGAACAGGTAAAGCGGATACCGAAAGAAAGCAAAGACGCTGGTTGGGAGGCAGGAGCGGCAGTTTCAAACGTGGCGCCGGCTCCTCGCGCCACCTGACGTCACTCGGTCCTCTGCGAGGCCACTGAGATGTACGGGCCCTGCAACGAATTTGTGACGTCACACTAGTCCGTCACGCTTTAAGAACCCTTGGCTCAGTGCAGAGCCCATGGGAGATCAATATTTACCACAAAAGATACCTATTAAAGGTCTTAATTGTGTCGTATGCTATCGAGAACTTGCGTGCATTTAAACACGCAGTCAATAATTATTAAACTCGTCTGAAATAGTTACTCGTTCCTCTCGGGAGACGGCTGCTGGCACTTATAAAATCTGCAGTGTCACGTGCTGTGACTTACGCGCCACGGTTCCTCGTGGGCCTCGGCTCGGGCACGCAGAGGGTCGGGGCTGCTAATAACTGCCCAACAGGTCTTCCGCACACACATCGTTTCAGCCCTCTCTGACTGGTGCCAGAGGCTGCAATCCTGCCTCGGAAATCCGTACTAGCCCTGGCAGTCAGTGGTTTTAAATCCTGAAGACGATGGCAGAGACAGCCACCGGAAGATGGAGTATTTTATTCGAACTGACGCGAGTTGAAAACCGAGAAAATTTTATTCAGACATGCCGCCGCGAAAGATTCCGAGTGTTTTACAATATTTCAGTGTCCACAGGCGCCGATAAAATACTTGTAAACGCGCATAAAGGGTAAGGGACTTAACGGTTGCGGTTAGCAATTTCCTTGTCCGCGCTGTTTTCTACCCGTGGAGCTCAGTTGGAAAGAGACACACTTAGAAGTGATGGTATTTCTCGAATGTCATGTCCAATGTGGGTTGGGTTGGGTTCTTTGGGGGAAGAGACCAAACTGCGAGGTCATCGGTCTCATCGAATTAGGGAAGGATGGGGAAGGAAGTCGGCCGTGCCCTTTCAAAGAAACCATCCCGGCCTCTGCCTGGAGCGATTTAGGGAAATCACGGAAAACCTAAATCAGGATGGCCGGACGCTGGATTGTCCAATGTACTTTCCACCTTAAAACTGTTGAACATGTTTGAGATTCGCTCTCAAGAGTAATTGTAGCTTAGGGCAAGATGTTCCACGACTGTTCAGGAGATGGTTACTGCTATTATGGGAGGCATAAAGATATTTTATTTGGTCTTGAATGTATGCCACTTAGCTTCGAAGCATCGTCATCCCTTCACAGAAACCACATAAGCTATTAAATGTCGCTGATTACTACTGCTGACACTTTTTTAAACTAATAATATTTGTTAGGGTTTCTTGGTTTGTTCAATTACTGGTATGTATTTTGTCGGGACGTCGTCTTAGCTAAAAATTCCATTTTTCCGCACAATACTTCGACTGGCCGTCGTCTTATTCGGTTACTGGAAACACACACAAGATCATTGCTCCGAGAGGCACTTTTCTGCGGTTGACTGAAGGATGAAAACCGAAATCCTCAAAATGTCACTTTCGTACTGAGCTGTCTCCTTTGCAACATTGAAATAAAATACTCAGGTCGACGTCAGTGTAGTAATCACGGATATACACACATCAAAAAAGTTTTGCATCACCTTGGTTCCTAGAGTTCCGGAACCTGTACAGAAAATTGAAATACAGAAAAACATAAACATCATTTCCGTCCTTTTCATTGGTCATGAAAACCACACATTGCATAGTGTACCACCATACAGCGAGACCTTCAGAGGTGGTGGTCCAGATTGCTGTACACACGGGTACCTTTAATACCCATTAGCACGTCCTCTTGCATTGATGCATGCCTATTTTCATCGTGGCATAATATCCACAAGTTCATCAAGGCACTATTGGTCCAGATTGTCTCACTCCTCAACGGCGATTCGGCGTAAATCCCTCAGAGTGATTGGTGGGTCACTTCGTCCATAAACAGCCCTTTTCAATCTATCCCAGGCATGTTCGACAGGATTCATGTCTGGAGAACATGCTGGCCACTCGAGTCGAGAGATGTCGTTATCCTCAAGGAAGTCATTCACAAGATGTGTGGGATCGCGAATTGTCTTCCATGAAGAATTCGTCGCCAATATGCTGCCGATATGATTGCACTATAGGTCTGAGGATGGCATTCACGTATCGTACAGCCGTTACGGTGCCTTCCATGAGAACCAGCGGCCCCACATAATGCCAACCCAAAACAGCATTGAACTTCCACCCTGCTGCAATCGCTGGACAGCGTGTCTAAGGCGTTCAGCCTGACCAGGTTGCCTCCAAACACGTCTCCGACGATTGTCATGTTGAAGGCATATGCGACACTCATCGATGTAGAGAACGTGATGCCAATCCTAAGCGGTCCATTCGGCATGTTGTTGGGCCCATCTGCACCGCGCTGCATGGTGTCGTCGTTGCAAAGATGGTCCTCACCATGGACGTCGGTAGTGAAGTTGCGCTTCCTGCAGACTATTGCGCACAGTTTGAGTCGTAACACGACGTTCTGTGACTGCACGAAAAGCGTTATTCAACATGGTGGCGTTGCTGTCAGGGTTCCTCCGAGCCATAATCCGTAGGTAGCGGTCATTCATTGCAGTAGTATCCCTTCGGCGACCTGAGCAAGACATGTTATCGACAGTTCCTGTCTCTCTGTACCTCCTCCATGTCTGAACAACGTCACTTTGGATCACTCCGAGACGCCTGGACACTTCCCTTGTTGAGAGCCCTTCCTGGCACAAAATAACAATGCGGACACGAATGAACCGCGGTGTTGACCGTCTAGGCAAGGTTCAACTACAGACAACACGAGTCGTGTACCTCCTTCCTGGCGAAATGACTGGAACTGATCAGCTGTTGGACCCCCTCCGACTAATAGGCGCTACTCATGCATGGTTGTTTACATCTTTGAGTGGGTTTAGTGACATCTCTGAACAGTCAAAGGAGCTGTGTCTGTCCACAGCCAATGTCTATCTTCGGCAGTTCTGGGAATTGGGGTGATGCAAAACTTTTTTTGATCTGTTTATTTTAAGCCAAGAAGACCTTGGTATTGGAAAGCAGGTTTGGTGGACTTTACGATATCAGTATTCGAGCCAGACGATTCTACTATCATTTCCTGCTGGAGAACCAGAAGAAGAAAATAAGAGGGATTTGTTTGCTGATAGTAACTTTCCTCACGCATCACTCTCAAGTGAAACGATAAGGAAGCATTCGGCACGGAACTCTCCACAGTGGCTTGTTGGCTATGGTCCGATATTACGTCATCGTTAAGAAAGTGTTTGCAACGACCTTCTCGCAGGACAAATTAAATCAAAAGTGATCCCTAAGTTCTTGTGTTCTCAGCTGATACTCACAAAACATTTATTCTCAAGTTACGTGATGGCATTCAGGTGGCACTACGGTACTTGACATATATCGCATAGTACTTTGACTACCTTACACATCTCAGCAAAAATGTAAATGATAAAATAGCACAAGTGTGTGGAAAAGAGGGTGTAGTTACACGTCGACCATAAATGCATTGGCAGATGGATGCACCTGTCATAAGTTTTCACTGCGTACTAGTTTCTGAATGTGCACATGAAGAAATGCATGGATGTTGTTACGACACTGATTTCGCACGACGCCCTCATCAGTTGCGAAACTGCAATTATCGTCGTTCTGGGCGCAAGTAGAAAGCCAATTTCCGTTTTGCAACTGTAATCTGCTGAGATAATCCCTTCTTGTATTCCCGAGTGCCTTTCATCAGCCTTATTACCGCAGAACGAGTACTCTCTCTCTCTCTATCTCTCTCTCTCTCTCTCTCTCTCTCTCTCTCTCTCACACACACACACACACACACACACACACACACACACACACACACACTCCCCGTCCCCCTATCCCACTCATTCTCCCCTGAGCGTGTGTGTGTGTGTCTCTTCCCTGGGTCAACTTGTGCGTGCAGCCATTGTTCTCTTTCCTCATAGCTAGCGGCCTTTCGGAAAACTCGTCACGTTACACTGGTCGCCGCGTAATAGCACGACGAGCGCCCTGCTCAATATTCATGGGAGTGGAACGGCACCGGCCCTTGTATGGATTACTCCTGATACTCTGCCGCATCCTTCCTGCCCCTTTCTGCCCAGTTCCCACAACCGTGGCTCTCGACAATCAGGATAGTGTAACCTGATGCCGCGCTTTGCTCTAGAACAAGTGAGCCACGGCTCTGCGCTAATATGTCCTATGCGTCCTCCACTGCATTTCTTGGCCGTCTGTGGCACCCCTGCCCAGGTGTCTGACCCTCCACACACGTTTTAATACTTGTCCGTACCACACCAAGCACGCCTGCTCGCCACTTCTCGAGGAAACACTGGAGTTGCTCGTAGAGGAGATCGTTACGTCACGATCGGATTTGACCGCCCGGAAAATCCAGACTTACACTCGGGCTCTCCGCGGGAACAGCCGCAGTTATTTACGACAACAATCATCGACGGTCTACAGTGGAAACGGAGGCGGCGGAAAAACCGCGGGAAACTTTTGCGGACGCAAACAGCGACCGCGGCGCGCTGCGGTTCGTTACTGGTCGCAGCGCGTGAAATATTGTATTATCGGGCTGGGTGCGCGGCCGCTCGCCCTATTGTGCGCACGGCGCGACGGCCGCCGGCACTCGTAACCGACGAAATAACGAAGCTCGATTAATGTCCGCGATAGTGCTAACGACCAGCCGCGCTTTCAACCGTAAAATAAAAACGGATGTAATTCAGAAGAGGACTTTAATTAAGCGTAATGCACACTACGTTACGGCGATTTCTCTTTCATCATTTCGGCACTATCATTCGGCAATCGCGGGGCTCCATTTTCTCTCTTTTTGTAACGAACTCAGTCTGGTGGTTCCAAGAAACGGCGTCACGACGATATGTCGTTTATGGCAGTGGATCTCGATATCTCCGACATTTATATGCAATAAGATTGAGGAAATCATGCCACTAAACGTTTAATGTTAGTATGTACACTACTGGCCATTAAAATTCCTACACCAAGAACAAATGCAGATGATAAACGGGTATTCATTGGACAATTATATTATACTAGAACTGACATGTAATTACATTTTCACTCAAAAAATGGTTCAAATGGCTCTGAACACGATGGCACTCAACTTCTGAGGTCATTAGTCCCCTAGAACTTACAACTAGTTAAACCTAAGTAACCTAAGGACATCACACACATCCATGCCCGAGACAGGATTCGACCTGCAACCGTAGCGGTCTCGCGGTTCCAGCCTGCAGCGCCTAGAACCGCACGGCCACTTCGGCCGGCCATTTTCACGCAATTTCGGTGCATAGGTCCTGAGAAATCAGTACCCAGAACAACCACCTCTGGCCGTAATAACGGCCTTGATACGCCTGGGCATTGAGTCAGAGCTTGGATGGCGTGTACACGTACAGCTGCCCAAGCAGCTTCTACACGATACCACAGTTCATCGGGAGTAGTGACTGGCATATTGTAACGAGCCAGTTGCTCGGCCACCATTGACCAGACGTTTTCAATTGGTGAGAGATCGGGAGAATGTCCTGGCCAGGGCCGCAGTCGAACATTTTCTGTATACAGAAAGGCCCGTACAGGGCCTGCAACATGCGGTCGTGCATTATCCTGCTGAAATGCAGGATTTTTCAGTGATCGAATGAAGGGTAGAGCCACGAGTCATAACACATCTGAAATGTAACGTCCACTCTTCAAAGTGCCGTCAATGTGAATAAGAGGTGA
Source organism: Schistocerca piceifrons (assembly GCF_021461385.2). Taxonomy (NCBI): domain Eukaryota; kingdom Metazoa; phylum Arthropoda; class Insecta; order Orthoptera; family Acrididae; genus Schistocerca; species Schistocerca piceifrons. Next base: position 486,388,575 of record NC_060142.1, read on the forward strand.
TCGAGACGTGTAACCAATGGCACCCCATACGATCACGCCGGGTGATACGCCAGTATGGCGATGACGAATACACGCTTCCAATGTATGTTCACCACGATGTCGCCAAACACGGATGCGACCATCATGTTGCTGTAAACAGAACCTGGATTCATCCGAAAAAATGTTTTGCCATTCGTGCACACAGGTTCATCGTTGAGTACACCATCGCAGGCGCTGCTGTCTGTGATGCAGCGTCAAGGGTAACCGCAGCCATGGTCTGCGAGCTGATAGTGCATGCTGCTGCAAACGTAGTCGAACTGTTCGTGCAGATGGTTGTTTTCTTGCAAACGTCCCCATCTGTTGACTCAGGGATCGAGACGTGACTGCACGATCCGTTAGTCATGCGGATAAGATGCCTGTCATCTCGACTGCTAGTGATACGAGGCCGTTGCGATCCAGCACGGCGTTTCGTATTACCCTCCTGAACCCACCGATTCCATATTCTGCTAACAGTCATTGGATCTCGACCAACGCGAGCAGCAATGTCGCGATACGATAAACCGCAATCGCGATAGGCTACAATCCGACCTTTATCAAAGTCTGAAACGTGATGGTACGCATTTCTCTTCCTTACACGAGGCATCACAACAACGTTTCACCAGGCAACGCCGGTCAAGTACTGTTTGTGTATGAGAAATCGGTTGGAAATTTTCCTGATGTCAGCTCGTTGTAGGTGTCGCCACCGGCGACAATCTTGTGTGAATGCTCTGAAAAGCTAACCATTTGCATATCACAGCATCTTCTTCCTGTCGGTTAAATTTCGCGTCTGTAGCACCTCATCTTCGTGGTGTAGCAATTTTAATGGCCAGTAGTGTAATCATTAATACCCTATGGAATGCCATATAAAACAATAGCATGCTGAATTTATGTTGTTATTGGAGGCAGTATGATTCTTCTGTTGTGCTAATTATCACGTGCAGTTTTTTTCCAAAACTACTCCGTAACGTAACCAGCAAAAAAATGTTCAAATGTGTGTGAAATCGTATGGGACTTAACTGCTAAGGTCATCAGTACCTAAGCTTACACACTACTTAAGCTAAATTATCCTGAGGACATACACACACACACCCATGCCCGAGGAAGGATTCGAACCTCCGCCGGGACCATCCGCACAGTCCATGACTGCAGCGCTCCAGACCGCTCGGTTAATCCCACGCGGCACCTAATTAGCAATCCACTAATAAAATTATAGTACCAAATCAATTCAAATTGCAAGTGATACACGAAATTATGCATGTAACTGAAACGAACTTCAGTGATTGTGAATTTAACAAGAACTACTTCTTCTCATTTTAGGCAGTGGTGCAAGCTATGAGTAGTTTTTCTGTGAGCTGCATCCGCCGGCTGACTGTGAGAGTGTGAGGGCCACAATGATATGATAGGGTAATAAGGGGGTCGTAAAACTGTTTTTGCTGATAGGCAGAGTCCCTGGCAGGATTCAGCGCCAACGGGTTCTGTCTCGGATGGTGCACGGCGCCCCATTGACGACCACACCAGGGCAGAAGGCCGAAATTGGCAAGTTTTAAGTTCACATCGTGAGAAGCGGAAGTTAAGCTTTCTAAAAAATATAGGGATCTACAAGAAGGTGGCAAATCATGAGACGCTCAGAGCGAGAGGTATTTGATGGACTCAAATAATGTTACCAGCAAGTGATGTGTTTGTTTTGTAAGGGAGCCCAGGATTGGCTCATTAAAACTACTCTATAGCGGGGATGCAAACTCATGAGTGTCTACGTGATGGCGTTGTCATTAGCCGAAATGTGAAGCCAAGGTCATACTGAGAGAGAATTTCTTTCTGCCCCACTCTAAGAGGGAAATCTGTGTTGCTGGTTAAACTCCGCAGATTCCTTAAGAGGAAGAAAGTGCTAATATTTTTAAGAATTTTACATTGGCCAGAACTCGGAAAGTCCACAGCAGTTTGCTGACAAGCATCTGGTGCTGGCAGAACCAGCAAGAGTTGTAGAGAGTTGTAGAGTGCTAGAGCTCCAGAGAGGGAACACTTCGCCTGAGTCTGCTCTTCTAGCAGACTGTGCTAATCTCATTGTTGTTTTGAGTCACTGTCTCAGAGCCGATCATAGTTGCTGGGCGCAAACTTGTAACTTTCAGCTACCACTGCGGCCATTCTCTACATTTGTATTTTGGAACGAAGGCAGGCATGTGCAGCGTCTGCCCAGGGTGGATGTGAAGTCATTTGTTTCGAGTTAAAGAGTTTTGCTTTTCAGAATTAGTTCATGCACTCAGCTAGTTGAACTCAGCATGAACTTAGATAAGGGAATTTGTACTCATATACAATTTTCCCAGTCTTTCCTTTAATCTGTTAGCTAATTCAGAAATCATTGGTGGTTTACATGGTCACGGCTAACTGTCCATTGTTATCATCACTTCCTTTCCAATTCCTCCCACCTGTGCCAAGATACTATCGTGGGTGTTTACTAATGCATTTGAACCATTGTGTACATTATAATTACTTGTATTATCTATTTAATGTTTGCAGTTAAGTCCATGCATTTTAGCAATAAACAGGATTTTATTGTGGCCTTTAGTTTCATTCATTAGGTGAAAAAATGGTTCACATGGCTCTGAGCACTATGGGACTTAACTTCTGAGGTCATCAGTCCCCTAGAACTTAGAACTACTTGAACCTAACTAACCCAAGGACATCACACACATCCACGCCCGAGGCAGGATTCGAACCTGCGACCGTAGCGGTCGCGCGGTTCCAGACTGTAGCGCCTAGAACCTATCAGCCACCCTGGCCGGCTTCATTAGATGAAACCCTACTCATTATATCTATGTGAGGTATGGTACCCATATTTCGTTTATGACTGGGCCACCTTTCTTCGAATTCAGATGTCTCTTATAATTATCCATTGTGCAACTTTTGTAATTATTCACACGATGATATGTGGAGCTAGCTGTTCATCACAAAGGTCTCCAGGTTCAGATTTTAATAACATCGGACAAGTTTAAAGCTCAACCGTAGTGTCACATATTGCGTAACAGACAGATAAACGAACTCCATACTACACTCCTGGAAATGGAAAAAAGAACACATTGACACCGGTGTGTCAGACCCACCATACTTGCTCCGGACACTGCGAGAGGGCTGTACAAGCAATGATCACACGCACGGCACAGCGGACACACCAGGAGCCGCGGTGTTGGCCGTCGAATGGCGCTAGTTGCGCAGCATTTGTGCACCGCCGCCGTCAGTGTCAGCCAGTTTGCCGTGGCATACGGAGCTCCATCGCAGTCTTTAACACTGGTAGCATGCCGCGACAGCGTGGACGTGAACCGTATGTGCAGTTGACGGACTTTGAGCGAGGGCGTATAGTGGGCATGCGGGAGGCCGGGTGGACGTACCGCCGAATTGCTCAACACGTGGGGCGTGAGGTCTCCACAGTACATCGATGTTGTCGCCAGTGGTCGGCGGAAGGTGCACGTGCCCGTCGACCTGGGACCGGACCGCAGCGACGCACGGATGCACGCCAAGACCGTAGGATCCTACGCAGTGCCGTAGGGGACCGCACCGCCACTTCCCAGCAAATTAGGGACACTGTTGCTCCTGGGGTATCGGCGAGGACCATTCGCAACCGTCTCCATGAAGCTGGGCTACGGTCCCGCACACCGTTAGGCCGTCTTCCGCTCACGCCCCAACATCGTGCAGCCCGCCTGCAGTGGTGTCGCGACAGGCGTGAATGGAGGGACGAATGGAGACGTGTCGTCTTCAGCGATGAGAGTCGCTTCTGCCTTGGTGCCAATGATGGTCGTATGCGTGTTTGGCGCCGTGCAGGTGAGCGCCACAATCAGGACTGCATACGACCGAGGCACACAGGGCCAACACCCGGCATCATGGTGTGGGGAGCGATCTCCTACACTGGCCGTACACCACTGGTGATCGTCGAGGGGACACTGAATAGTGCACGGTACATCCAAACCGTCATCGAACCCATCGTTCTACTATTCCTAGACCGGCAAGGGAACTTGCTGTTCCAACAGGACAATGCACGTCCGCATGTATCCCGTGCCACCCAACGTGCTCTAGAAGGTGTAAGTCAACTACCCTGGCCAGCAAGATCTCCGGATCTGTCCCCCATTGAGCATGTTTGGGACTGGATGAAGCGTCGTCTCACGCGGTCTGCACGTCCAGCACGAACGCTGGTCCAACTGAGGCGCCAGGTGGAAATGGCATGGCAAGCCGTTCCACAGGACTACATCCAGCATCTCTACGATCGTCTCCATGGGAGAATAGCAGCCTGCATTGCTGCGAAAGGTGGATATACACTGTACTAGTGCCGACATTGTGCATGCTCTGTTGCCTGTGTCTATGTGCCTGTGGTTCTGTCAGTGTGATCATGTGATGTATCTGACCCCAGGAATGTGTCAATAAAGTTTCCCCTTCCTGGGACAATGAATTCACGGTGTTCTTATTTCAATTTCCAGGAGTGTATAAGTGATTTCAATCAGTAGAACTTGTCTCGATACTGCTAAGGTTTTAATATTTATTTACGAGCAAGTCCGTACTATGCAGTGTCTAATCGCCAATACCTGAAAACTATCCTGGAGCCGCTACTGCAATCTTGTGAGCTTAGAGCAGATCTCTTTGGTGCAAATTTTGTTCTGACAGCAATGACACATTTTCTTATGGACACAGTATAACTAATACCTCTTACAAAGGTAACAACTGTTCCATAAGACAAACGGCAAACATCTACCTTTAATTTGACAATATTAACAGATACGAGGCTTACTTATAAAGTTATGATTATCAGTTCGAAAAAAGCAATTTTCTAATAACATTTGCGTTTTTTTGGCAAATAAATATCCACAGCCGTGGTACACAGTGAAATACCAGTGTCACAGCATCTAAGCACGTTCTTAGAGGAGCCAGAATAAAATGGCACAGCCCTTTGATAAACTGGTGTGGGCTGCACTACTTCATTTTGGCTCCTTTAGGGGCATGCTAACGTACTGTGACGCAGTATTCCAATGTGCACTGGAAAAGCAGATATTTATGTCGAAAAAATTAAAACTTTGACTAACCCTCGCGCTATAATAAACCTGTCTGATTCTGCCATGTTCGTTACTCAAATTTATATGTTTTGTTTCCTGATTGCTCTCCCCATTTTTAGTTTAGTTTTTTGCAGCAGCGTATTCTCAATGACTAGTGTCTGAAACTCTTATTCATTGTAGTTGGTATGACATTCCATACCTTTGGCACGTTATGTAACGCATCATTGACGGGACACGATTCCTGTAATGCTGGCCGCTATTGCGCGTGACAGCGCTGGTTTGGCAGTGTCCGTAGGACTGCGGTTAGTTTCCTTCCTGAAGATGATGGGCAGGGTTCCACTAACCTGGCTAAAGAATGGTGGCCTGGTCCTACTGGGTGATGTTCAGATCTCTGGTGTTTCCTGGTATCCTTTGGGAAGCAAAATTCGGAAAGTGCTACAGACAGCAGTACTTTACAGGTTTATTCTAAACGTCAGCAGAAAATGGCTAATCTCAGTGATTACTTTCTGCTCTGGAGGCTGATTGGCCGAAATGTCGGCGTGTGGATATTATGGTTCAAATGGCTCCGAGCACTATGGGACTTAACATCTATGGTCATCAGTCCCCTAGAGCTTAGAACTACTTAAACCTAACTAACCTAAAGACATCACACAACATCCAGTCATCACGAGGCAGAGAAAATCCCTGACCCCGCCGGGAATCGAACCCGGGAACCCGGGCGCGGGAAGCGAGAACGCTACCGCACGACCACGAGCTGCGGACTGTGGATATTATGTCGTGGAGCTGGAGGAAGCTCGCGAAATCGAGGATTCGGTCAGAGGAGGTGGTAGGGCGAAGGAGGCGAGTTGTGCCCTATGGGGCGGAAGTGGTATGGAGGCGTATTTCGGAAGTTATAGTCAGGGAGCAGTAAGGTGGTTCTCAAGATATGTAAGGTTCAGAAGTATTCTCCTTCCACTCGTGTGAGAAACGTCTTAATCTAGAGCTGGTTTTCGAGGTGGATGTTGACGTTAGCGAGCATACATAGACTGTTAAGTAGGAGATCGCCTAACAGAGTGTGGAGTAACTGGCTAGCTGGGGGTCTTTTGTAACGAACGAAACAATCTTGGTGAGGGTTATTAGAAGAAGGAAAAGTTGAGTTGCGGTCCAATAGAAATTGGAAATATGGAATACTCGCGTATATCCTTGCCCTCTTTGACTTCAGACAACGTTGTCTACAGAAGAAAACGGTTGATGAAGGTATAGTAACTGAATGCGGTGTTTTTCGTGGGATGTATTCGGACGAGATCGTGCGTGAGGTAGCATATCTGTAGCTGGATGAATGGACCTCCGCGATGTTTTTTACCGCGCAAGTGTAACTAGATACCTAAACGCTCATGTACATCCTTATATCCATGCGATAGCTGATGATGTAATCCGTCAAGATCACAACACTTGACCACACAACAGTCATTGCGTGGACAAATATTTTCAGCACCAGATGCCTCAGCAATGGCGTGCCCACCTTGTTCTCCCAACCTGGTTAACCATATATTATGCTCTCGAAGGCGAGTTGCAGCACAGAGTCGCGGTCTCCGCAAGAGAGCGAAATTGCGCATATTGGACTCGTATTCGGGACGAACGGTTTTCGGGTCATCGTCCAAAGATATGATTTTAGTTTCCCTTGGTTTCTCTGAATTAAGACGAATGCAGTTTCCTTTTAAAAAGAAAACGATCGGTTTTTCTTCTACATCCATGTGCTACCTTGTCTGTTGCCTCATCTCCAATCATCCCAATGTCAATGAGATGTTAAACACTAAACTTCTTTCCTTCCTCTTATCAGTGCTGTAGCTTCGTCAGACGAAGGTTAATCGCTTCATGAGGGGATCATAAATACTATCATGAAGAGCAGTAGGAATCGCTGCATGTGCTGCCCAGAATGTTGCTATAAGCTAGTGTTCAGAATAGTCGTATCCATTTCGAACGTTTCAAATATGCAAGACAACCCCAAATAATTTGGTCTGGGCTTGGAGTTTCATGTTTTATTTGTGATGTCCCAGATGTTCTTCCCTCTGGAAAAGTTCAGTCGTATTTTAAACACGACCTTTATTATCATTGTTATTATTAAATTTGACGTGTTTAAAGTGTGCTGACCGTGATCCGAACCTGGAGTCGTGCGTTTTAAGAGCAGTATGGAGTCAGAAATATTGTAGTTTTCATGTTTTTTCCCTGATGTTATGTGGATACAGGTCTAGGACCTACGATATGGCATATCGTATTTGGTGCAGTATAGCATGGCTGGAAATATTAGCGCTTTCCACCATACGTTACCTTTGATGACGTATCATTGATAGCAAAGTGCTGACATCACACTTTCATCGTTCGTGACAGTAATTTCAGTAATATATCTGGAACTCTCCGCTGTTGCGGCGGATGGTGTCACTGAAACTCAGTACTTCGACAGCGAAGCACCCACTCGTGGTAACTGAATATGCAAAATAATCGCTTAATTACTCGTCTTTCTGCGTCATTTCTCTATTGGAGCCGGCCGGTGTGGTCGAGCGGTTCTAGGCGCTTCAGTCCGGAACTGCGCGACCACTACGGTCGCAGGTTCGAGTCCTGCCTCGGGCATGTGTGTGATGTCCTTAGGTTAGTTAGGTTTAAGTAGTTCTAAGTTCTAGGGGACTGATGACCTCAGATGTTAAGTCCCATAGTGCTCAGAGCAATTTGAATTTGAAATTTTCTATTGGACGTGGTTTTTTGGCTGGCCAGAACAGATTGCTACACCTTGCCGATGCTATTACTTCTGTTGCTGATGTTTTTGGACTTTTGCAGATGTATATGAAATGGTAGTGCCTGTGGTATGAAGAAGTACGATGCAGTGTTCCTTGGAACATGCTTGCCATGTCCGAAGGGACAGGCACTGCGGCGACTATACCTACTGTGAAAGACATGAAATGTATTTGCAGTTGCGAATATGAACTACTTCCAGATGTATAACGGAATGGCTATAGTAAAAATTTGTGCCGGTCCGGGACTCGAACCACTTCAGCTCTGCGAGCACACTTCACGGCCTGACCTAAACTTCCATACGTCATCGTTCCTGTCTCATACCTGCACTCGTACACCCCATTAACGCTATTCCCGGACAGGGGAGACACTTATAAGTTCGCCCCGATAGCTGAGTGTTGAGCGTGACGAATTGCCGTCCTACGGGCCCGGGTTCGATTCCCGGCTGGGTCGGAGATTTTCTCCGCTCAGGGACTGGTTGTTGTGTTGTCTTCATCATCATTTTATCCACATCCGGCGCGCAGGTCGCGCAATGTGGCGCAATAAGACCTGTACCAAGGCGGCCGGACCTGCCCCGCAAGGGACCTCCCGGCCAATGACGCCAAACGCTCATTTCCACTTCCATCTTATTTGTAAGTCGCTTGCCCGGTGTCGGCCGACAAATACGATATTTTAGTGCCGGTGTTGTGAAAAACTATGATGCAATGTTTCTTCACACAAGCATGAATGTCTGGGAATAACGTTAATGGAATATGCGAGCAGAGGTATGACATCCGGACGACGGTATACCGAAATTTGGGTCTGGCCGTGAAGCGTGCTCAGATAACCGAAGTGGTTAAGGCGACCGTTCTCGTAAAGCAGGATATTCTGGTTCGAGTCCCGGTTCGAATGGCTCAGACCACTACGGGACTTAACTTCTGAGGTCATCATCAGTCCCCTAGAACTTAGAACTACTTAAACCTAACTAACCTAAGGACATCACACACATCCATGCCCAAGGCAGGATTCGAACCTGCGACCGTAGCTGTCGCGGGGTTCCAGACTGTAGCGCCTAGAACCGCTCGGCCAGAGAAGTAGATATCCTCGGTGTAACAAAGCAGCTTAAATCACTTAATACAGGGAAGGCCTCCGGTCCAAATTGCATACCAATCAGGTTCCTCTCAGAGTATGCTGATAAAATAGCTCCATATTTAGCAGTTATATACAACCACTCGCTCACAGAAGTATCCGTATCGAAAGACTGGAAAATTGCTTAAGTCACACCAATACTCAAAAAGGGAAGTAGGGGCAATCGGCTGAATTACAGGCCTGTATCACTAACGTCGATTTGCAGTATGGTTTTAGAACATATACTGTATTCGAACATTATGAAGTACCTCGAAGAAAACGATTTATTGACATATAGTCAGCACGGATTCAGAAAACATCATTCTTGTGTAACACAACTAGCTCTTTATACTCATGGAGTAATAAGTGCTATCGATAGGGGATGTCAAATTGGTTCCATATTTTTAGATTTCCAGAAGGCTTTCGACACCGTTCCTCACAAGCGTCTTCTAATCAAACTGCGTGCCTACGGAGTATCGCCTCAGTTGTGCGATTGGATTCGTGATTTCCTGTCAGAAAGGTCACAGTTCGTAGTAATAGACGGAAAGTCATCGAGTAAAACAGAGTAATATCCGGCATTCCCCAAGGAAGTGTTATAGGCCCTCTATTGTTCCTGATCTATATTGATGACATAGGAGACAATCTGAGTAGCTGTCTTAGATTGTTTGCAGATGATGCTGTCATTTACCGTCTTGTAAAGTCATCAGATGACCAAAACGAATTTCAAAATGATTTAGATAACATATCTCTATGGTGCGAAAAGTGGCAATTGACCCTGAATAAGGAAAAGTGCGAAGTTATTCACATGAGTACTAAAGGAATTCAGCTAAATTTCGATTACGCGATAAGTCACACAAATCTGAAGGCTGTAAATTCATCTACATCTGCATTTACATCTACATCTACATACTTACTCCGCAATCCACCATATGGTGCGTGGCGGAGGGTGCCTCGTACCACAACTAGTATCTTCGCTCCTTGTTCCACTCCCAAACAGAACGAGGGAAAAATGACTGCCTATATGCCTCTGTACAAGCCCTAATCTCTCTTATCTTATCTTTGTGGTCTTTCAGCGAAATGTAAGTTGGCGGCAGTAAAATTGTACTGCAGTCAGCCTCAAATGCTGGTTCTCTAAATTTCCTCAGTAGCGATTCACGGAAAGAATGCCTTCTTTCCTCTAGAGACTCCCACCCGAGTTCCTGAAGCAGTTCCGTAACACTCGCGTGATGATCAAACCTACCAGTAACAAATCTAGCAGCCCGACTCTGAATTGCTTCTATGTCCTCCCTCAATCCGATCTGATAGGGATCCCAAACGCTCGAGCAGTACTCAAGAATAGGTCGTATTAGTGTTTTATAAGCGGTCTCCTTTACAAATGAACCACATCTTCCCAAAATTCTACCAGTGAACCGAAGACGACTATCCGCCTTCCCCACAACTGCCATTACATGCTTGTCCCACTTCATATCGCTCTGCAATGTTACGCCCAAATATTTAATCGACGTGACTGTGTCTACCGCTACGCCACTAATGGAGTATTCAGACATTACAGAATTCTTTTTCCTATTCATCTGCATTAATTTACATTTATCTATATTTAGAGTTAGCTGCCATTCTTTACACCAGTCACAAATCCTGTCCAAGTCATCTTGTATCCTCCTACAGTCACTCAACGACAACACCTTTCCGTACACCACAGCATCATCAGCAAACAGCCGCACATTGCTATCCACCCTATCCAAAAGATCATTTATGTAGATAGAAAAGAACAGCGGACCTACCACACTTCCCTGGGGCACTACAGATGATACCCTCACCATCGAGGAAAACATCCTAAATACTTAGGGATTACAATTACAAATAACCTAAATTGGAAAGATCACATAGATAATATTGTGGGTAGAGCAAACCAAAAACTGCGATTCATTGGCAGAACACTTAGAAGGTGCAACAGGTCTACCAAAGAGACTGCTTACACTACGCATATCCGCCCTATTCTGAAGTACTGCTGTGAGGTGTGGGAACCGCATCAGGTGGGACTGACGGATGACATCGAAAAAGTACAAAGAAGTGTAGCTAGTTTTGTATTATCGCGAAATAGGGGAGATAGTGTCACAGACATGATACTTGAA